>NC_009068.1:311778-623556 GCF_000209165.1 Scheffersomyces stipitis CBS 6054
TTCTTATAGCCACAGTTTCTTTAGACTGCCCATACTTTCAATATATAAATTAACTATAACTTAATTTCGTTAATTATGATACCGACTTCAAGTCTTGAAACAATCCACTGCAACAAATGATGAAGAGCCAGTCAGGTTATCTTAATGATACAATGCGCTTAAGATGAAAGAAGAGAGTATAGCAAATCTTTGACCTTTGTCTCATGTCTCGGAGTTGTGTATGTTGTGTCGCTCTCGGACCAATAATGACGCGAACATAATAAAAGTAAAAGTGTTGGCGGGGGAATTTCGGGAGCATTCACCCGAATAATAGACCTGGACAGAAAAGTCCTAGCATTGCATACTTACATGGCTTCATAAATCATATTGGAGCACCCCGGAGTTTACCTTTCATATGTGGGAAATCCTGGCTCGATTTATTGGCCGTGAGTCTCACCGAGAATACAACCCAATGCGGTATCCGCCAAAGCAATACAGATGTGCACCAATAAACTTGAAAAATTATTTAAACTCTGCAGTTACCCAGTTCTTTCTCATCCCACCAAGTGCCTTTTGTGGATTGACTGTAGGCAATTTTCACTTTCCTCTGACGTTTTCAAATGCATTCTGGAGTTGAGTTTTTCACTATTTTTCGGACCTCTTCTATGTTGAAACTGAAATATGCGTTTAGAAAGCCAGTGTTTAGTGCATCGCAGTGTCGATTATTTTCTAACCCCACATTTCGGCGAACTCCACTATATAGGTGGGATCTGAAAAGTCAAGATCGACCTCCGTTTTCATTTAAGTTGCCAACCTCGATTCTTTTTTTTCTGTCTGTATCAACCTTTGTATACATTCACAGTTTCACTGATAATTCCATTCTCCTCGACACAGGAGAGAAACCTGGAGTCCCAGTAGAGGAACTCAGCAAGCACCTCACTCTTAAAGATGGTGTCTGGGTAGTCATCAATGGAGAAGTTTACGACTTGTCCGAATTCATAGCAGTGCATCCTGGTGGGGCTAAAATCGTCCTCCATTGTGCCGGAAAGGATGCCAGTGACATCTTCAATAAGTTCCATGCCAAAGACGTGTTTGAGAAGTTTCTCAGTGAAGACGCTCATCTTGGCCCTCTTATTGGCGAAGCTGAGAAGGCAGAGGATATTACAAACTCAGGTGACGAAGAAGAAAGACAGGAACGGATAAAGAATAAACCTCCCATCAACTCTGTTTACAATATTTCGGACTTTGAGCATATCTCCAAGGAGATCTTGACCCCCAATGCCTGGGCATACTACTCCAGTGCTGCAGATGATGAATTCTCTTTGCGAGAAAACCACTACGCCTATCTGAGAATATTCTTCCACCCTAAGGTGTTGACAGATGTCCAGAATGTCGACATTTCTACTGAAATGTTGGGCTCAAAAGTTGATGCTCCTTTTTATTGTTCTGCAGCTGCCCAGGCAAGATTGGGTCATCCCGATGGAGAAATATCAATTGCCAGAGGGTGTGGAAGAGAGAACATTATCCAGATGATTTCAAGCAGCTCTTCAAACACGTTTGATGAAATTCTTGATGCTGCCCGTCCGGATCAGCCGCAATGGTTTCAATTGTATGTCTTGCCAGATAGAAGCTTCAGTTACAAGATGATCGACAAGTGCAAGCTCAGAGGCATCAAGGGGATTTTTGTCACCGTCGATACTGCCTTGTTAGGAAGACGTGAGAAGGACATGAGATTCAGAATGTTTGATAATGACAACGACGATCTAGAGACTGAAAGTCTTGCCAAAGAGAAAGATCCCATAATGTCATTCAAGGATCCAGGATTGACTTGGGACGACATCCGTAAGTTCAAGCAAGCTACGGATATTCCCATTGTCATCAAAGGTGTGCAGAGAGTTGACGACGTTCTTCTAGCCATTGAGAACAATATAGACGGAGTTGTGCTCTCTAACCACGGCGGGAGACAGTTGGATTTTTCAAGAGCGCCTATTGAAGTATTGGCCGACGTGAATAAGGTGTTAAAGCAGAAAAACTTGGAAAACAAAATCGAAATCTACATCGACGGTGGGGTTAGACGTGGAAGTGATGTGATCAAAGCATTGTGTCTTGGCGCCAAAGGCGTAGGTTTAGGACGTGCTTTTCTCTATGCTAATTCGTGCTACGGAGAGAAGGGAGTGGTCAAGGCAATTAGAATGTTGAAAGAAGAGATGACTCTCGACATGAAGCTTTTAGGAGTCTCCAACATCAGCCAATTGACTCCAGAGCTCCTCGATTTGAGAAGATTACAGGGCGGTTCTCACCATTCTGATCACCTATATAATTCAGCCTACGAGCCTCTCACCCCAGCCAAATTTCTTGATGAGTGAAAATTCTCTCAAATAAAGCATCATAGAATTATATATAGGAAGCAATGAACTGATTTACTTATCTCGTATATATGAATCTGTAGAAGGCGTCACTTCGAATGTGTTCTATGTGAGGGAGATTCTCGCTTAGAGGAGATGGTTGTGCTTTTTTTCAGAAAGAGATAGCCGGAATTCACTTCCTATTTCGAATGCCCTGAGTTGCCTTGAAAGTTGTAGTTGGGAATCTTTAATTGGGCGAAGAGGGTGTGGCACTGTTGAGTTTCACTACTACAGATACAGCAGATCAAGACGACCACCGAGGAACTACTCAAAATGCATAGAATTGAAATGAAAATTGTCCTTAGCCACTAGAGTTGTCGAGATATGGAATTAAGTGCTAGGCTTCTCAGGCGGTCGGATCAATGAGATGTCTAACAATAAGAGATATCCTACAAAGACTGCAGCTGCTCAGACAGTACAACTACAAGAGGAAAATTTCAGGGCTCATAAGAAATGTATTGGTCGATAAATGGCAGAGAAGGATGTAAGTAATGTAAGCATAAAAAAAAGTTTAAGGAGAATGAACATGTAGGGAGGAAGTATTATTCCACCGTACAAAAAATAATCGAAAAATTGCTGTGGCAATGCCGATATTCCAGCAGGTGCAATAGTGTATTTGAAGGAAGAGGCGGGAGTAATTATAATCAGGATCTGTGGAAGAATGCAGCTGGTAGACTCAGTAGCCAATGAAGTTCTTCCAGTCCAATAATAGCACATTTTTGCAATCACAAAATTGTAGCAGAATATTATCGAAATTGGAAATAGAATATTAGCTGCAGCACACGCGTCAGGTCGAAAAAAATGAATCTGTCTAAAATTGTCTTTAGTGGGTTGGTGCAGGTGATGGAATGGTGGGAGATCTGATACAAGAGATCGGCAGACCAACATGCTGGGAAGAAGGGGCGTGTAGCATTTTTGTAAAATTATTCAGAGGGTAGTAATGGCAATAGTAATTTTTTTTTCTCCAAATTCTAATTAGAATGAAATAAACTAAATACGTTGAAAACTTGAACCATCTGTACTATGTCCCCGAAGTAAGGCGAGATTTCCACGATTTTTGCACAATGATACAGATGTTGGGGATATTCCACCAGCGACTAATAAGCTTCAACAAATAATACTTCAACATAAGCCACAAACCAGGTGAACATTATGGGACGAAACTGTCCGCAACTGCAGCAACCGCAGTCTTCAACCAATCACTTGGAATATTCCCTAATACAGCATCTCGATCTGGATCTCTAATACCACAACGCATGTGTCCCTACAACACTAGACTGCAGCAATCTCCAACCAGAGTCACGTCCTGTCCATCATCTTGGCTCAGTTAGTCCCTTGCACCTGGAATATTGTTGGGGAATCTATGCTAGGGTAGTGAACAATAGCTCACGTGAACTGAATACTGGTTGCGTCGAGGAGATCTCCATTGTTAACGATACGCCATATTTCCGCCCAACCACAGCTAGCTTAGGGAGTACTGTAGATCTAGGAACGTAGTGGATACGGAAGATAGGATGGAGAAGCTGGCTCTCGTCCAGAGAATTTTTCATTTTTCGTGCTCATCACATCTCAGCGCCCATTCCATAGACGAGCTCATTCCATACCGTTGCTAAGTGACTTGGATACGAAGACAAATTCCAGTTCAATTCCAATAAGTCACTGTGAAGCTCTGAGCTTTTAGCGCAAGCCTAACCCTGCCTCGACTTCATACACTAGAGGTGGCCCCTTCCAAGTCGTATTCTTCTGACAAAACCCTATTGTTCTCATTGTGACATCAACCTTCCATGTCTGTATGTAGAACATCCAAGCCTAAATTTCATTCTCTCTCCTCCTTCTCTAAGACCAGACACGTCCTGTTCTTTCATGGATGCACAATTTGCATTATGGTCCTGGAATTGTTGTTTGTCCTCGTTATATTTTTTATGCCTGTTATATTATTTTTCAGCCATTTGATTTCGGAAGTTGCTACAGATTGGTTGACTCTTATCATGATATGGAGCCTAGGTCACCCAGATGGGCCCATGACTGTAGAATATATAAGGACTTGATGCCCAAGAACCTGGCACATTGAAAATGTAGTTTGCGTGTATTCTAATTGACCTCGTTCTCTACGTTTATCTCCTTGGAGACCCTTGGTTGAAATCTCGAGATGAATTTCTACTTAGTCCCGGCTGTGTCCTACCAGACTCAGCAGAAGTTGAAGGACCAATTAGGCAAGCGCAAACATCGCTCGTCAAAGCATTCTCAAAAGTCAGACCAATCTAAAGACTCTAACCAAAGTATCTTTAGCTCTTCTGTTAAATCAAGTAACGATTCCCATTCAATGGAAAATGCATCATTTTGTAGTGCAAAAAGCGGAAGAAGTTCGTCGTTATATGAGATTGAAGAAGACAATATCTCAGATATCATATCTGAGTACATAGGAGACTCTCAAAGTAGACATTCTACTTCAAGACGCAATTCTCATCTGTCCATACCTCATTCGGTACAATCTGTACCTTCAAAGAAGTCTGCCACCAATCATGTCTTTAACTATGCTGGAAACGAAGAAATTGTCGCCTTCCTCGACCACAATAAGATGAAGACAAGACATCGTAGAAATCTTTCTTCTTCTACCACACAGAGCCTTTCCCCAAAAAAGTCTTCTTCATCTTCGGCCGATAGTATCTCACCAAAAAAGTCCTCAATGAAGAAGGAGGCTGTATATGGCTACGATTCTGAGATGAACAATATCCGTATAAAAATGAAAAACGTCAGTGTAGTGGAGCCACAAGAACAAGAAGCAATTCCAGTGGAGGAGGAATACGTCCATAATCTTGTTCATTTTTCTGAAGACTCTGAGGATTCTGAAGACGAAGAAGAAATGGGTGCACAATTGACAAGGGTCTTTTCTGATGTCGATTCCATTTTCAGCAAGCAAGAGCCAAGGCACAAATCTACCAGCTCTGCTACCTCTCCTTCCGAATTCTCGACCTCTTCTGAAGATTTAAAGCAGCCTGGTCCCAGACTCTCGAGATTCAGAAGAAAGTTTATTTGACGGAAGCTGGCCTTTCATTCATTTCACTTCTCACCTTGCATTTTGGGATACCGTACTTACACTTCAATTCTACTGCTAATGTCAATATATACTAATTACTCTTAGAAACAAAACAAGACTCATGTAGGAATTACTGCTTTCTCACAAATTGCACAACACTTAATAAATAGTCACTGCTACAATGCAGCCGTTAGAATTGATCACCTCCAATATACACCTGCCATAACCATAGAGCTTGGACTGTCCCCAAGTCTTCACCTTTTCATCTTCCTTCCTTTCCAATTGACTGTCCAGCTTTGTTTTAGCACGTGTGGATTCATTGGGAAATTCAATTATGTCCAAGTCGTTGTCTATGAATTCTGACTCAATTCTGTTCAAAAGTACCGGAGTCAACTTCCTCAATTCTTCGGGTAACTGGTGGAAATACATCTCTGAGTTGAATTTTATATCAGAACCAGTTTCACTGCCTGCAGTGATTTCCCAGTTACATCTGTTCCATTTCATGAAGTCTAAGCTTTCAGTAATGCCACCATTGTGAATGATGAATTTTTTAACGGTCGTACTAGATGCGTGCTGGTTTCTGCTAGATCTACTGGTATTCAAATCGTACAAAATATCAATACCGTATCTGAAGTAGTTGTGAAATTTATAGTGAGACATGTCGTTTTCGTTGGAAGACAACAATTCCTCAAATTGTGGTCCTGTAATCTTATTTCCATCCGCAGGGTGTACCAGCAAATGTTTATGGATCAACAATCGTGAATCAAATTTATTAAAGTAATCATCTGGAGGTCCCAAGATGTTCAACACTTCCTGTTGAGTCGTTTTACCGATGACAATTGTTGCTGGAGTTTTATCGGATCCTTTAAAAGATATAGAGATTATCCCATCTTTCAAATTAGCATTTACAGACGATATCTCATCTTTGACTACGCTTTTTAAGGTAGATGTTTCAACGGATCCGGAGTTTTCCTTCACTTTTACAAACTCCTTTTCGAACTCACTCCACGAATTGCCCTTATAAAGAGCAATGGATAAACATCTTACGTCCGAGGCAGCGTCCCAATTCAATAAGGTAGACAAGATGAGATCATCGTCCTTGTTTTTGAGACTTTCCAAGAGCTGATCGTTGGCTATAGTGAACTTGAAAGAGATACCAGGATACGACAATATATACGTGTTGCAATCTTGGTTCAACTTTCCGGGATAAGTTGGACCAAAAATCTTGTTGTAGATCGCCTTGAAAGTCGGACCGTTAGACAACAATGCGTGGAACGTTGAGTTGGAAGATGCAGCTGACGAATAAGACGATGCCGTCTCCAAAATCGTGCTGGAAGATGAGTTTTTAGATAACGAAGGTGATCCAGAGACGGATGCAACACCAGAGTTGAGTTCTTCATTACCGACGCCGCTTTCGCTGACTTCGCTGTTGTTAGTGGAAACGCTTTCGAATTCATTAAGACTTACTCCGTTATAAATTAACTTGAGAAGGCGGCTGTGACGCGACGTCAACGTGCCGCTGCTATGCGAAGGACTGTCGACATCCAAAAATTCAATGAGCTCGAGCGTTTGCTGCTTCTTGTTGCTGAAAGTGAGTCGGATGCCAAACTCCGTTGCTGTCACCACAATCGGTGTTTCCAAGTACTGGGAATTGGAGTAGCTGATTCGAAGTTTATAGTTGTACTTGTCCAAGTGCTTGATAACATTATAGAGCGTATCGCCGAGCTTGATGTTGCCAATTCCTTCACCAGGAATGAGAGACGTCTCGTAGATCATGGGTAGTGAGCCAGAGTTAAAGGATATCGATATGGATTAAACAAAAGGGCCAAATCTCAATTTAAAGAAGCTGGCCAGTCAAAATCGAGTACAGAATCCAGAAAAATGGATTTAAGAGACCTTTGAAGACTTTGAGATAGTTTACTTAAATTGTGGTAGAAAGAAAGTGGCATATATTCACAATTTGTGTTTATTAAATCCGCATTGATAAGTCACCAGTAGTGCACATAATATCCACATAGATAAGATGGGCTTATCGGAATTCCTGTGTACCAACACAAAATATTCGAATATGTCTATACTTTATTTCGCAGCCATTCATCTGATGCTTCCATTTTGCAGGTATCCTTTCCTTTCATTCCTATTTAGATAAATTGTATGTTCATTTCTATATGCTACACGTCTAACTCAAGATATCCCCAAGAGAAATCTTTGATCTTGTGGTCTCTCCACTGCTACTACTTTCTTTAGCCGGAGTTTTTTCCTGCAATAACTTCGACACATATATGTCAGATAGACGGTCTTTTTCGTTTCGAATACCGTAATGCTCAGCAGACATAGGTTTTCTGAGAACATCGATCAAACTCTCGCCTTCCTCTGTATCGTCAGTTTCATTTTCTGCATTGCTATGGCTGCTACTTGCTCCACTGTCATCGTCATCATTGTTGTGGTAACATGATTGACAAAGATATACTTCTTTGCTCTGTGGGCCATTCGATTCTATCTGTTCTATTTTTGCTTGACTTGTCCTCTCTTTGTTCCACCACATTGGCGAGGTTCTGGTATTACATGCTGAACAGATCTTTTCTGATTGTTCGTTGTGCAACAGCAAAAGCAGATTCTGTCTGTTAAATTCGGATTCACCTCTGAAGAGATTATAATTTTCAATGTACGACTTCGATCTTAACTGTGGTCCAGTTAACTTGATGGTATTGTTTTTAACAGCATCTTCTAAGAATAGCTGGATAAGAGGCTTTGGCTCATCCTTATTCACCCCAAATACTCTCTTTCCAATGCTTCTCAAGTTGGCCACTGTAGATGTGGATTGGTCGTGTTTAGGACAGACCAAGATCGGCTTGAGTTTGCCCACCACATTGCCCACCTTCACTATCTGATGATCTTTTTCGTTTACAGGAGCTACCAACTTGAAGCCAAGCTTGAAGTTTGGAGTGTCCTGAGCACATGTAAGGTGATACTTGATGTTATCATCGCACAAGTCACACTTGACCATGGATCCGTTACGAGACTGACAGATGCCACATGTTGAACGATAGTTCTGAATGAAAACCTTAGATACACTTTCAATGTGGATGCCGCTATAGATAGCATCCACCATAGCTCTCATATCAGAAACATCTTCCTTTATAATTCTTTTCAGAGAGTTCGAAGTAGTTGTAGAAGGTCGGAAAGAAATCAAATCGTGATTGAAAATAGCACACAAGAGATGGCACCATTTCCCTGACTCATATATGGGCTTTAAGAAATCTGGTCTCACAAGTGGAGAACCCAACATAGAAAGCTCGTAATTGGATTCCTTTGCCAAACACATCGAACACGAGTAGACAGTCGAGTTAAAGGGCTTCAAGTCGTTGACACAAGGCTCACATAACCACTGCTTAACCGGTTTCTGAGCACCCTCAGGAATTGCTATACCAGCACAGGAACTATGTATATTTACACCACAGTTTGAACAGATTAGCATTTCAAGCTTGGAGTTTTCAGCTGTGTCATGTTCACGACAGACACAGCATTTTCTATCATGAGTTTGAAATGGTAGCTCTACAGATGTTAAATGAGGCACCGTCAATACTTGTAATTGAGATGTCAAATCCAACAACTGCCTGGTTCTGTAGTTCTTAATAATGTTTTCCAAACTGTTCTTGCTCAAATTTGGATACAACTTCTTGTCGATCTTGGTGGTAAGAGTACTAGCAGGAGGGTTGTAATCCACGCTGAAAATGGGATTGAATATTTTGCTTGCCATAGAATTAGCATGTTTTCTTTGTTTCTTCGTAGTTTGCTGAGAAATGAGAACTTCCTTTTCTACCAAATTAGATTCTATGGTTTCCTGCTTTCTTTTGCGAGACTTTACACCCTTAGTAGGTTTTTCATCCAAAGCTTCATCACCTTCATTTTCAGCCTTGATCTTGGTTTCAGTTTCAGGCTTCTCCTTAGATCTGCTCTTCAGTACAGCAGAAGCCGTCTTAGAGGTCTTTCCATTAGCTGTCTTGGGATTCTTAGAAGTAGTGGATGTTGCTGTAGAAGTTTTTCTCTTTTTGTTCATAGTTTTAGTTTCCTCCTTCTCTTCTTTGACAGCATTTACATACTCTGGCTTGACCTTTTTCTTGGTTATTATCTTTTGCTCTACTTTACCAGATGGTGTTACCGACCTTTCAAAGACTGCCGCAGTCAAGCTGCTTTCAGATTCGTAATCAAAGGCGTAAGACAAAGTTGCCCCTTGAGTTTCAGCTTCCTCAAGAATAGCGACAGAGTCCAGAATAAGCTCTGGTTCGACTTTTTTCTTCCAGCCACTGGTCTTGGTGTTTTTCTTTTCTACTTCATTGGGGTCTTCCCAAACAACAGCATAGCGTCTCCACAACTTAGCACATCTAAAGCAAAGAGCAATTACACTATCACCAAAGACCTCTGAGTTCAAATCCAAGGTTTCATTCTTCTTAGGATTGGCAGAATGACCTGTTATTCTAAACCATTGGAACGATTGGTTCGTATGACAATGCTTACAAACGAGCTTTTTATTGTGCAAACCAATCTTCTCCGTCTCATACGATGAATCATCTTCAGGATCAGCCAAATCGTCGATGGCTGGAGGTGCTTTGGAATTTGAAGCAGTCGTTTTCGCACTTTCTTCTTTTACGATATTCTGAACTTTCTTCTGCATTCTACCACCAAAGTTACCCCATATGAGACGACCGTTCTTCGTTTTCTTCCAGAGATAGTAGAACCGTACAACCATGGCACTTGGCTGTGTCTTAACACGTTTGTAGACAGGATACAACTCACTGCCAAACTCCTTTACTCCACTTTCAAATCGCTTGACTTCTTCCTTGGTGAATGTAGGCTCCTTCAAAGTCTTTCGAGTGAGTTTCATAATCTCATCGTAGGCTCTGTCCACATCACCATCATACCTCATGTACGCATTAACTACAGAATCCATGAAGTTAGGAGAAGTCAGAAGCATATTAAGTCTTGTGGCTATAGGTTCGCATCTTTGAATATAAGAATCGAGCTTTTCGAAGTTATTCTCCACATCAACGTCCGACAGCTTCCAGAGTAACGTACACGTCATTCCCTCGCCATCATCTACACCTCTTTCTACATAACCTTTAGGACGAGGCTGTAGCCACTGGGGATACTCCTTGGGCGACAAGTCCTTGTACTCGTCGGGAACTACAAGCTTCTCCATCGGTTCCTTATTATCGTGGTTGTTCTTTTTACCATTCGATTTGACCTTTTTCGAATTAGGCTTGTCCACATCGTAGTACTCAATGGGATGATCGTAGAACTCAGGTATGTTTGTTGCCTGATGCTTTGCGCCCAATCTGGTAGATGCTCTAGGGTACGGCGATCTGTCATCGATGTCTACTCCATCTTCCAATCTAGCATGCATACCCAAGTATCTCATTGGCCATTCTTCCTTTAAGCGTCTTTGTTCAAGAGTTAAGTCAGCATCGTTAAGTAAAAAGTCTATTGCCATCGTTTCGAATTTAGGTAAGATGATTTGGGTTTCATCATCTTCACCTCCTGGGGTCAGTTCAGTATCTTCAATTATTGCAGATTCTTGGAACAGTGATGGTGTGGTTGAAGCAGATTCATCTTCTACTTTATTTGTTGGTATGACACTCAATGCATCGAGTTCTTTAGTCAACTGACTAGCGTTTGACGATTTATTATCATGAGAAAGCATAAGCATCTTCTTTTTGTGGTACTCGATATCATGTCTCTTGGTACAAGCAGCGCAAGACCACGAGAAACCTCTACTAGGCCGCTTCAACAAAGGAGGATCTAGACAGAGCATATGGTAGAACTTTCCACACTCTACACAGTTGATAGAGTCTTGGGTTGAAGAACACCATTGCCCACAATGCTCACAGTTGCAGGAAGTAGAACTGAAGGTGTTTACAAACGACTTGGCTCTTGTTCCCTCCACAAATATGAACTCAAACCGTTTGTTCAACGCAATTAAGAAGTTCTTGCTCTTGGAGTTCTCTACAGTGGTGTATTGAAGAAGGTTTCTTGTCAGAAAGATGTCGTAGAACTTTATCATGTACCTGTCAAACAACTTGTCGAAGTAGAAACAGTTGGGGTTTTGGATATACGACTCCAATGCCGAGACATTGGGAGGAGAAGTAGACTTTTTAGTATTGTTCTTGTTTCTGCCCTTATTGGGAGTAGCGGTTACAGACAGGCTCTCATTCTGAGAACCGAATCTATCTTCAATATCCTGTTTGTGTTCTACGGTTACTATTCCTCTAAAGCTGAGGAGTGGACATGTGTCTGTGTGCATCGAGGCAAAGAGGAGTCTGGAGTCAGAGGTCGTCTTAGAAATATCACGAGGTCTGTAAAACCATTGCACCTGGAAACAGTAGCCATTGGCGTCCACGATTGCTGTGGCTGAATTGCCATTGCCTATGCGATGTGCTTCCTCGTGCTCTAGATGTTCATCATGGCCATGGCTTTTGTCTTTAAGTTTGAATCCCATGATTCGCGCTATATAGTATGGCTCTCCTGGAGGCTCAGACACCATATAGATATAATCACCCTTCTGCAATTTGAACAAGGGTTTCTTGCTATTTTTGCGCTTACCATTTGAACTATTGCTACGGTCGCTTATGAAATGGACATTCTCGTGTCGGGGGCAATAGAGCGTCTGTATTGACAAGTCAATGTATGCGTCGGTAAGATCGAGTTTCTGGGAAAAGTAGTCTGCGACAGAAACCGGAGGTTGCCAGTTGTGAGGCATCTGCGGTTTCAGACTGGCCTTAGGTGTTGATACTTTCGACCTCCCCCCTCCATTACTGTTACTACTACCACTACTGCTGGAATTTCCATTACTGCTGGTTACGTCCACGGCAGAAGAGGTTCTCTTCATGGGCTTCCTTCTAGAGCTGTTGTTGCTGACCAATGAGGTTATGGAAGATGCAGACGATGATTTTGACAACTCCTCTATTGGATAATCCTCAAGCGTGTCGGAGTACGACTTGTTGATGGTAGCTTTCCTTTTCGGTCTAGAGGACATGGTGATATGTGAATAAATAGGAATACAAGAATACAAGAATGGATGAAAAATGAGGATCAGAACCAGAATGAATTCTATGGATGAATGGGAATTCGAATGGACGAGTATGGACGTTTACAAGAACAATAACCACAATATAGCCTAATTAGTGAATCAATAATGTAAATTTGGTAGGTATGAAATCAGATATAGCGGATGTGAAATATGATTGGAAGCGTGAGAATGATAATGAAATCAGATTCGATACTGGTGAATGGATATGAGACTGTTTTACCAGATATAAGCGATGGAGAACTGAAGTTTCAAAAACTCCACTATACTCTCTATGGACTTTTGGCTCTTAGTCTTCTCCAGACCACTGGTCGTATGAGAGAAAAAGAAGAAGAAAGGGAAGAGAAAATCACCTCGTACAATAAGCAGGGCGGATGGAATTTTTCAGCCGAGACTACAAGAAAATGAGACCAATAGAAGACGATAATGCTGCGGAACAAATGTAGATATTGATACAATATAGAGAAAGTAGACTACAATATGCTGATAATGCCATTTCAACTTTGATAGTCTTCTTGAAATTTTGAACTGTTTGAACTCTTTGAACTTTTCGACGTAGTTCCTTTTTTGAAACTTAATATTTCCGTATTCGTTAACAATTTCCTCAATTCTATGCTGTGTCTATTATACAATATATATACCTAATTCTACAGATTTGATTACACCATGCCCGTTTTCAACTTGTGCTCTATCTCATCGATTTCGTCAAGATTCGTAGCCGACTCGAGTTTTTTCATCAATTCTACTCTTTCTTCCGGAGTCAACTTTCTGCCTATCTGGCTAAGGTTCCTATCGTCTGAAGTGGAGACACCATTTTCTTCAGTTTTTGATTCTACAACTGCAGGACGAGCTCCTTGATGGAGATATGAGAGCGCAAGTTCGTTGAAGTCCTCCTTGTCTACACCAAATAGCTTTTCAGCTTCTTGTCGTTCGCCATCCTTGACTTTCTTGAAATCTAGTACCTTCAACGTAGGCACCAACCAGATAATGAAATATCGGTAATGCTTGTGATTCACAATGGGATTGCCAATGAGAACGAGATTTTCCAAACATCTAAACTTATTTCTGAAACAAGCCTGGAATTTGGTGATGCTATTGTTGATCAACGAAAGTGACTTGATGCCATTTTCATCCAGAAATGTTTCTTCATCCACGTACGAGATGCGATTACCTCCTAGAAGCAACACTTCAAGATTGGACAAGTTTGCCGGAATGTTGGCTAATTCTGTGATGTCATTGTTGGTCAAGTCTATTACGGCAAACTTGTTCTGGGTTATGCCGAGGTTCTCCAAGTATGGGATGGAGAGGTTTCTGAGCTGGAGGGTTAGTTTTCCTTCTGGGTTTAGCACTATACTCGCGTTGTTTATTGTTTGGGGCGTTAATCTCATTGTGATATTGATGTGGGATGTGTTATGATATGATTTTCTATGCTGTGGTACGAATTGGATGGTAGGATAGAAAGAAAAGATTTAAAAAAGTCAGTATATGAAAAATATGAAATTTATGAAAAATTGATAGAATTAAGGATACGATTGAATGAAATTGATGCTTTCTTCGTAAGAGAGTCTCACTATTTAAGACGTATATGAATTTGGACACTGGTGTTGGAATAACTGCTAACTGAAATAAAAATTAATGATGGAAGGATTACAGATAAAGTTACGATAAATTATGATATGCTAATTTTAATGGCAGGCTTGACAAATAGCAGATAATCTCGCTGTACTTCACCCACTACTGCTAACTCCGGAATCGTTATTCGTATATTGCTCTTCCACAGACAGAATGTTAGTAAATTATGGTGTACTTAGTTTTAGGTGATGAATGTCGCGTTCTCTCAGAATGTCTCCTTCATTCAACTATCACCAAATGTCGCATACCGCAATATTTCACCTTCAACTCAAATTAAAACCAACTCTATTCCTCTTTTCTCTAGCAATATCGACAACAATTCTCTCCAAATTTCTCCGGAAACTCTCCAAATGATCCAACTAGAGGAGCGTGATATTCCGGTGATCCCCGGAACGCGTTTGGACGATACAGAGGCCCGTGAGTTGCGACTCATGGTAGCAGATCTTTTGGGCAGAAGATCTCCCAATTTTCCTGGATCACAGCCAGTTTCGTTTGAACGTAAAAACTTGCAAGATACGTTGATGAATCGCGACTATTTTGTGTGCGAGAAGTCTGATGGCTTGAGATGTTTGCTTTTCATCATCTACGACAACATCAAGGGTGAAGGAGTCTTTTTGATCACTCGTGAAAACGACTACTACTTCATTCCCAACATCCATTTCCCACTCACTACAGCCGATACACCTGAACAGCCGACTTATCACCACGGAACGTTACTTGACGGTGAATTAGTGTTGGAAAACAAGAATGTAAGCGAACTGGTGCTTAGATATTGTATCTTTGATGCCTTGGCCGTGAACTCCAAGACCATTGTAGACAGACCGTTACTGAAACGTCTTGGTTACATCACGGAAAATGTCATGAAACCATTTGACCGTTTCAAGATGAACTTCCCGAAGATTGTGAACTCGCCTGAGTTTCCCTTCAAGGTCAGTTTCAAGCTCATGGTCTCGTCATACCATGCCGATGATGTGATAGCCAAGAAGGACCAACTCTTCCATGAGTCGGACGGTCTTATATTCACTTGTGTAGAGACGCCGTATGTTTTCGGGACCGATCCGACACTCCTAAAATGGAAGCCTGCCCAGGAGAATACCGTAGACTACAAGATCGAGTTTGTCTTCAACCAGGTCCAAGATCCAGATATGGACGAAAAAGATCCCTCCTCTACGTACACAGACTATGACTCTAAACCGAACTTGATAAAGCTCAAGGTTTGGCAAGGAGGAAATTCTGGAAACACACATTCTGATTTCGCCAAACTAGATTTGTCTGACGAAGACTGGGAACGCCTTAAAGCCATCAATCAACCCTTACAAGGTAGAATAGCAGAATGTAGGCAGAGCCAAACAAAGACAGGATTTTGGGAAATGCTCCGGTTTAGAAACGACAAGAGCAACGGTAACCATATCTCTGTTGTAGAAAAGATTCTTCTCAGTATCAAGGATGGAGTTCAGGAACAGGAAGTCATCGAAGCCTGCCCCAAAATTTCGCAAGCCTGGAAGAAACGAATGTATGATCGAGAAAAGAAGAGGTCCATATCTCATATCGAACATTTCCCAAAAGAAAGACAATCTCAAGAACCGGAACAGCCTTCAGCCAAGAGGACCAGAACATCTGTATCCAATGGAAATGGCTCGGAAAAACTTGCCTTGGACGATATCCCAACATATGAAGATAGCGACGAAGATTAACTAAGAGGGCCGCTATAGCCTATCTATAAGGTATAGTCAGCTATAGTCTTGAAACTTCTAGCTATATGCATAGTCCGTACTTCAAGCTATAGACAAAGAAAGAAGGCAAAGCAAAAATGTACCATATTTGTATTATTAACATCAACACCTACAATAGCGACAACTACAACACCCCACCTCTGCAACTGTGGAGTTCTGGGCTTTAGTGTGTATTATAATAGCTATGTCACTCGACATCAAAAATAGAAAGGCAATGACTTGTTCATGATTCGTAGCTCTCGTAACTGGGTGGAAGAATATTACTAGCAAACACCGACGGAGACCTTGACTTACCAATGTAGGTGTAGTTTGATCCTGACTCTTCGCAGTCATAACTAGGAGGCGATATACTCCCGTTGAAAGACTGGGCACTTAAAACCATAATGGAGTGAGTGAAAGAGAGTTCTACTTTCTTATTACTATTAAATTTTGATCTATCCTTTAACGCAAACGGTGTTCGAGAAGGGAAAATACTTGCAGATTCACCTCTTTTGCCACACTCAGCTACTTCTAGAAGCGAATTCTGGAAAACCTTTGTGCTGGGAGAGAGCTCACTGATTTCAAAGCACACCTTGATCTGGTGAGAGCAAGAGAAACCAAGCTCTGTATCGTCGCAGAAATCCGGCTGGATTCTCGTGGGAGACTTGGTATGTATATCTTGCACCAATTGTTCGTACGAAGGTATTCTTACCAGCTGAACATGTTGCAAGCTACAGTCTTCCGTACCAGTGTGCGATTCCTCGACAGTTCTACTGGATAGCAATATGCTTCTGTTGATGGTTTTTTTACTCATGTTAGACGTCATCGTTGTAATTTTCTGAACAAGAAGTACCGAGACATTGTGAATGGTGAAGTTGCAGTTACGAAGTGCTAGCGGATATATCTTTATAGTTGTTGAGTAGTCCTCGCACTGGAAAGCTACTTTGCTCTGGACTGTGAACTCATACAAGATGATGTTTCTCCAGTTTCCACGAGCTATCAATGGTTCCGTAGAATCCTCCTCCAGGAGACAACGTACTAACTGCACTTCCTTGAATCTCCGGATCGTCTTCAACTTCTGACTATTCGAAGACGGTAACGTATATTTCATGGAGACATCTAGCTCGTAGTGGATCTGGAGATTAGCAGTGTCTACAGTTTCTGGAAGCGACGGCTCTACTACAAAGGTAAAACTATAGTTGTAAATCCCTATAGGAAGTACGTCTTCTTGTTTCCAGAGTACAGTGTCGTAAACTAGAGTTCGACATTTGACTAAAGGAGATTGAGTGTTGTGATACGCAGATTTCTGGAGTGTGATATACTTTTTACCCCGGAATTCAATTTTTAGGTGACAGAGTCTGGCCGGAGTAAAGACATAGACGACGATGTCTCCCAGAATAGTCTTAGGAGGACTAACCATCTTCTCTTCCTTGTTGATCCCCTTCTGGAAAACAACAGTATTGGCTAAATCTAGCGACATTGTCACCGGATGATTGTCTTCGGGTATTGAATCCAGAGACTCCGACTGAGTGGCCGGCTTGTATCTGCCTGAGATAGGCGAGGTAATGACATTCAAGAAACTGCCCATACTTGGAAGGTAGGGCTTGGAGTTCATGATAGTGGGTGTCGTGACTTTTTGTAGTATGGAGTTGAGATCTGGGGAGAATGTGGAAACTGTGAATGTGTATTCTATATATGTAGATTTTGCAGATAGTGTATTTACTTTATAATACCTATGAGCAAGATCTTATGGACTTCGAGATGGTACGATTCTATAACCGAATGCACATCAGATCAAGACCAACCCGACAAATATACTCTCTGTTATGAATTCTTCCTCTAAGCTAGTGTTGCTCTAGTAAGAGTGTGGTTGCAAGAGATTATACACACGACTGGATACGATTCTGAAACTGGAAAAAATACACGGGACTTCACCGATTCAAAACCAAAACACAATAAGGACGGAATGCACAATCAAACAGGCAAAAACAGAACTGAATCTAATCAAAATGAAAGAAAAAAAAACAGACAGCTCTTCAAATAAAGACAACCACGAGAATTACAAGAAAACAAACCCCAGTTGCAGTGGCTATGATATGGGTCACGTGAAGATAAGAACCCCAAACTGCCCGCAAACTTGCTTAGCCCGCTACAGTGGTCATTTGGCCCCAACCCGAGGGTAAAGTATTATCGGTACCGGGAAATTTGAAAATCGACCTCTCTGAGAAATGTCGCCCCAACAAGAATAGTGCAGCCTTCCAGAAGACGGTCTTCTTCTATCAACCGCTTTGTCTCCCAATATCAATACATAGTTGCCTTAAACTCAATTTGAGTCTGTGTTAAATATTCGATTTTCAATATACATATAGAGATACGAAAGCGCACTAAGATTAAGCAATAAAACAAAAAAAAAACTAGATCAAATTCGACTCTTTTGCAGCCGCAACCAACTGGGTAAAATCAAAGAGGTTCCTTATTCAAACAAGTTGAAAAACAGTTCACCGAGTGCTGAATCCAGCTTTGAATACTTTCCGTGTGTATTTGATTGGCAGCTTCGGTGATTCTCACTGAAAAATTTTCAAAAGGCAATAATCGTTCACGTCTCAAGTGATAATTCGAGAACCGACCATTTTGCGCATTGAAGAATTTTTTGGATCTTTAGTGATCAAATACTGGTCAAAACTCGGATCTCCTTATGCTAAGTTGGGTCATATTTACATATATCCTAACGATGTCCTTCTGAACAAGATTTTCTCATTTCTGCTTCCATTTTACCATCCGACAGTTCTGTACGTGCAAACAGCTGGATTTATAGTGTCACGTGAAAATATCAAAATGTTTCTGCTTCAAAATGTTTCTGCTAACAGGTATACGCAAAAGTATATGCCGAGGAAGCAGAGAGGCTGCTCAGAAGAACGTTAAGAAGACAGTTTTGGATCCAGAAGCGATGTCTTTAATTCTTGATTTCACTCTTTAAGCGGATGTGTTTCGACTGTATCACTTCATTTTTGTATGTAGTCTACTATTTGATCCGGAATCATTTACAGACCCTGAAATACTACTTGAGAACTGGATTCAGTTCATTTTCATCGTTTTCATCTCATATCCATTTAGTATCTGTTTTGTTCTATTTTCTGCAATTTTCGTATTTCATACTTCTATGCAAAAATTGAAGTCTCCTTCCACTTTGTAGAAGTCATCGCATCCTTTATATATATGAGCCAAGCTATTGCAATTGCCGTTTGGATCCAATTGTGGCTCTCGCTTATAGACGGAACTCGAGTTTCTACCAGACTGCGAAGAGCTGATGAGATCTGAAAATAGCTGAGAAAAAACCACCTGAAAACCACGGAAACAACGCCTTTTAGGACCACTCCCATTTCCCACTTCCTTGTCTAGGGAGACCGCTCCATTTTCTATATATGCTCCGTAATTACACCCATTTTGTCTGCTTAACCCGATAAGCCTTCCTCTGTTGCTGTGAACCGATAAAGCGGCATTCGTGGGATGCAGGACTTTCAGCCAGAATTTTTCAGTATATACCCTCCCTATTAAATTGGTTCATAAGACGGTGATCTCATTAGATGCCAGTGGGAAGATGAGCAGATCTGGTTTAGTAGGAAATTTTATATAAAGATTCATTTCGGGAAAGTTTTGCTTTTTTTGCTATTCCTAACAATTTTTTATTCATATTCCTTAACTTTTTAATCATACACCTCAACTTATCATGACTCAAGACGACGCAGTACACGCTGCTATCAAGAACATACACTCTATTGCTGTGATTGGTGCTGGTCCCTCTGGTGCTGGCTGTGTCAAAGCCCTTCTCAAAGAGAACAAGTTCGCCAAAGTTCAGGCTTTTGAAAAGAGGCCTGGATTCGGTGGCTTGTGGAACCATACCGACGAAACTGATGCCTTGACTACGCCTGTTCCTTCTGAAAAGTCCACATTAGATATCGAGCCCATCTTTAACGAACAGACCGAACTGTACAAATGGGCTTCTCCAGTGTACGACTACCTTGACACAAATGTTCCTAAGGATATCATGACATATGCTGGAATCAAGTTCCCGGAAGAGTGTCCTGTATTTCCTCATAGATCTGATGTGTTGAAGTATATGGTTGAGTACAGCAAGGAGTTGATACCCTACATCAGATTCAATACCAAGGTCGTAGATCTCACTTTGCTTCCAGACCAGAAGTGGCAAGTAACTTCTAGGCTTGTGGTCAAAGAAACCAAAGGTGGAAAGGTGTCTTCTTCTGCTCCTGGATTCCAAGACACTGTAGAAATATATGATGCAGTAGTGATTGCTACCGGAAACTACGATGTTCCATACATTCCAGACAGGCAAGGAATGGCGGAATGGGCTGAGGCATATCCTGGTACCATTACTCACGTCAAATCGTACCGTAACCCCCAGCAGTTTGAGGCTGCTAAAGGTAAGATAGTAGTCGTTGGAAACTCGGCTTCTGGCGGAGACTTGGCCTATCAATTAGCTACTGAGTTGAAAAGAGACATCTACAAGTCGAAACGTTCGGAAAATTTGTTGCCTGCTGGACAAAGTGAGTTGATCAAGGACGTCCCAGACATTGTCAAATTCAACGTTAAGGATAGAAGCCTTGAGTTGAAGGATGGCTCGATCTTGCACGATGTCGACCATGTAATCTTTGCTACGGGCTACTTGAAGTCATTCCCATTCTTGAACCACTTGAACGAGACCGACAAGCCACTTTTGACAGACGGTCATAAGGTCCACGGCAACTACCAACACATTATCTTGTACAACTACCCCAACTTGGCCATCATCGGCTTGGCCAGATACGTCTTGCCCACCAGAACATCTGAAACTCAAGGGTGTTGGTTGGCCAAGATCTGGTCTGGCAGAGTTGCTTTACCTTCTGTAGAAGAAATGCAAGAATGGGAAGCTAAAAGAGTCGAATGGAAAGGCAATGGAAAGCAGTTCCATGACTTGCTTTTCCCAGAAGATGTCCATTACTGCAATACCTTGAATGGGCAAGTGTTAAAATCTGTTGAAAACGAGGACACAGAGAACAAGGGTTTGATTCCTCATACCTGGGATAAGGAACAGACTGCGCTTCGTGGTTCCATCAAGGGAATCAAAGAAGCTTACATCCAATACAGGGCCAAAACTGGCAAATTGGCACACAGCTACCAGGAATTGATAGATGCTCATTTCATCGACTCTTTCATCATCTCTGACGAAGACTTGAGGGCCAAGGGCTTTGACTTTAAGTAAACTACTGTAGACTAGAATAAATTTTATATTAGGCATTTGACACTAATCAGAATATATATATGCTATAATACAAGGGGTTTTATTTGAATGATTACTGTAGATTACAATGTCGGATGATAGGAATTTTGTTCTTTTCAACCTATCGTTCCAAATTGATATTGTTACCAAACTTGGCATAGAGCTGTTTTTTCAAGTCGTCCAAACTCTCGTCGTAAGAGTCTATCAAATTGCTGGTTTCACTGATCTTGTCGGTCAACTTTTCGTTTTCCAATTCCACTTTCTCGACCGCTTTGGACACCTTCATATATATGAATACCTCGCCGACTTTGTATTGAATCTTTTCGTCTTCATCGAGCAATTCGATTTCTAATGCCAAATCGTCAAGATACTCCTTTTCAGTCTTGAGCTTTTCTAACACAGCAAGCTGTTCGTCTTTCTTGCCAATGAGGGTCGAAAACTTGTTTATTTTCTGCTGGTCTTCCCACAACACTTCGGTTGTGTTTCTTTGCCCTTCAGGGAGAAGATCCATCTTGTTTTGGCTGGTGAAAGGAAGAAGACGAAGTGAAAAACTGATCCAGTGAAAATTACTGGACCTATGTTCGATCTCTAATTGGTAGCGCCGTCTAAAGTTTGAGTAGAGAATATACTGATTTGAGCAAGTGGAAGTTATGGGCAGAGGCACGAGTGATAAGACGAGAGAGATAGATACTTGGTGGGTTTACGGCCATGTCCAGCGGCAGAGAGAAGAACAGAAAAAGAGAAGAAGCGAAGAAGTGAAGAAGGAAGAATTCTGGTATGAAGTTTGGCTGTGAGGCTTACAAGAAATAGAAATCTGCAAGATGGACTGACAAATCTGGAAAATATAAATACAAATATATGAAGACGTTCTCCAGTCGAGACCAGGACGCGTCTGTTGATGGAATTAATGGAAGTGGTAAGATCCGAAGCTGAAACCACAGATAAGCAAACTCAGGAAGATAAGCAGATAAGAGATTGTTTTAGCTTCTTTTCCCATAGTTAAGGACTTCGCACTGGATCAGTTCTGGCTTTTTCCCATAGTTAATTTCCCATAGTTAAGTTCCCATAGTTAATTATCTTCACTTTCTGGCTGCTCCTAGTTAAGAAATCTGTTATCTTAAATGCGATTACAGTTGCGACTGCAGTTGCAGAAGAGGTCTTTCTATGGCAGTTTGGATCTTTCCTCTTCTCCATTTTCTCTCTTCTTTCTCTCTCCATTTCTTCTTTTTCACTCTCTACTATTTCCCATTTTTCCATTTTTCCATTTCTTCTTTACGGTATGACTCCGTTGCCTGGCCGAGTCATGCTTCCTTCCTCTCTCCTCTTCTGCCCAAATCTTCTCCAGGGTTCTGGTCTCCTCTCTTAGTGCCGTCCAGCTTTTTAGTAAGCGCAAGTGAGTGTCGCGTAATTTTCCTAATGCGGCGGCTCGGTGTCAACTAACGTTAGCATCCAAGTCTCAGATATCTGCAAAAAATACTTTTTAGCTCTGGGTATATATAAACTGGCAGATCCACCACGAAACCGTTTTCTGCTCAGAAGAAACAAAACGACCAGATACACATTCACAGTTCGGTGTTGGAGCTCTAGCGAATTTCAATTTATCCGCATTTATACTCTTTTGAGACTCACAGGCATCCTTTTCATAGTTAACAGCCATAGTTAACGTTTCGCTTAAATCATAGTTAACATCATAGTTGCCTCAGCAGAAGACAACGTTTGACATAGAATACACAGCATCGATAGTACAGACATCAAAAGTCGTCTCGATCCCAAGGCTGTTACATTATCTTCCTGTTCTGATATTCTACTGAATACTGATCTCATCTGGCCGATATTTTCCTATCTGGTCCTTAAAGTTGTTCATTACAGTTCTGATCTAGAAGCTGAATCATTAAAGGCTACATAATTTTCGTTGCCTCAGCCACCCATCTCACAGAATTTCATTATGCCTTCTCCAGACTCTGCTGATCTCTACCAGTTGGAGCTCTTGACCGACTCCGAGTTGATCACCTTCACTAGAAAACAAAACTCACAATCCTGGAAGGGTAGGTTGTCTGCTGACGATTACGTCATTAGAGAAACGGTGTTGGGCAAGTCCAAAATGATCTCCCACAGTACCAATAAGTTGTTGGTATTTATGTTAAAGAAGAGAGGAGACGATACACCATTGAGTTCTATCGAATTGCTCATCAGAGACGGCTGGAGATTTGACTACGTAGATGGAAAAACTACCCAGAGGACTGTCTCGACAGGATGCATTGGTGGTGTCTTCACCTATCCTGAAAACAGAGGCAAAGGCTATGCCCGTATCATGGTCGATAAACTTGTAGATATAGCTGTAAAGGAGTACTTGGGCCCAGATGGCTTTGTATTCTTGTATTCGGAAGTGGGCGAATACTATGCTAAAAACGGTTTCAAATCCTTCCCTGTGGATTTGGTCAATATTCCACTTCAGAATGTAGAAGCCATCGAAACTGAAGTCAGTGCAAACGTTTCGCCTATAAGCTACCATCAATTTGCTCCTTATTTGATGTCGCACAACAAGCAGGTTCGTCGCAAAATTGCAGCCAAAGTGGATGATGATCATTTGTCGAGGGTTACGTTGGTGCCTAATTCTGATATTGTAGACTGGTTTCATTTAAGAAGCAAGTACATCAGCTACAAGATGTTCCATGAAAAGAATGATAATGAGAGAATCGATTTCGTAAAGGAATCGTATGAACAAATAACCAAAAAATTTGACTCCCTCCAGCCCAACCACTTTGGTTTGGAACTCAAAGATGACAGCGGCAATCTTGTAGGCTACATTGTCTGGACCTACGATTGGTCCAATATGGAGGAAAATTATGCTACCGTTTTGAACATTTACGTTGCTGACGGTTATGACAGAGAAGAAAAGTCCCTTGTCTTGTTGAAGTTGTTAAGAAAGCATCTCCTTACCAACTCTGACAACGAAGGCCAAACCACCACGAAGATAGTCATTTGGGAATCAGAAGTTTCAACCTCTGTATTGAACTTCCTCACTCTGAAATGGTGCTCTAAGTCTGGACTCGAAAACGGCTCTAGATCGGCTATTTTGATCAATGATCCATCTTCCCAACAAAAGTTGCTCGATGGGAGTCTTATTTGGGACTATAACGATAAGTTGTCCTGGTTTTAGTATGTTAATAGATCTATATATATATTGCTAGTATGGTGTGTACATGTAAGAGTAAATGTATTCTTGTATGTCATAGTAAAAGTATGTATTTCGGTATCGGAATTTTCATGCGACTATGAGTCGTGATGTGACTCGGAGTCATTTTGAAAAATAATAGCGAACAGAAATAATTCTAATTCCTATCAAAAACAATTCTAGCAATTGTACTCATTACGTGCTGTTTAAGATGAAGGGTCTTCGACAAAAACTCCTATATGACTCTAGGCATATTTGGCATCCATATACCTCCATGATTTCACCTTTGCCCTGTTATCATGTGAAATCTGCCTCTGGAGTGAGCTTACAATTATCCTCTGGAGAAACTCTCATAGATGGCATGGCCTCTTGGTGGAGTGCAATCCATGGATATAACCATCCACATCTCAACAAAGCTGCCCATAACCAGATTGACAAAATGTCACATGTAATGTTTGGTGGGATCACCCATGATCCAGCCATTGACCTTTGTAAGCAGTTGCTCGATATGACCGATTCGAATTTGACCAAGGTCTTTCTTGCTGATTCAGGTTCTGTAGCTGTAGAAGTAGCTTTGAAGATGGCTATGCAATACTGGCATAGTAAGGGTGAAAAACAAAGAAAGAGGTTTCTTACTATCAAACATGGATACCATGGAGACACCTTTGGAGCCATGGGCATTTGTGATCCTGTGAACTCTATGCATTCGATCTACACTGGTTACCTTCCACAGAATCTTTTTGCTGAAGCTCCACATATTCGATTTGGTGAACAATGGGATGAAAAAGATATATCCAGCTTCAAGGCTATTCTTGAGAGGAATTCAAAGGAAATAGCAGCTGTAGTTATCGAACCAATTCTTCAAGGGGCTGGAGGCATGAGAATGTATCATCCACAGTACCTCAAGCTGGTGTCTGAACTATGCAAGCAGCATGGAGTATTGTTGATACTTGATGAGATTGCTACTGGATTCGGCAGAACTGGTAGACTTTTTGCCTATGAGCATGCTGGTATATGTCCTGATATACTCTGCCTTGGAAAAGCCTTAACTGGAGGATACCTTACAATGAGTGCTGTCTTGACCAACGATGACGTTGCTGAGACCGTGAGCTCAGGAGAATCAGGATGTTTTATGCATGGCCCTACCTTCATGGCAAATCCCTTGGCAGCAGCCATAGCTTCTGCTAGCTTGGAACTTGTCAATGAAGGTAATTGGAAGACTCAAGTGAAGAGTATAGAAGATGTTTTAAAATTGGGGCTCAATCCTCTATCAGATCACCCTAAAGTTCAAGACGTACGTATTTTAGGAGGCGTTGGTGTTATTGAGATGAAAAATCCAGTGGATATGGCTAGATGTCAAAAGGCACTCATTCAGTCAGGGGTATGGTTACGGCCCTTTGGCAAACTCATATACACAATTCCACCATACATAGTAAGTAAGAGTGAACTCCTTAAGATCATAGATACTATGGGAATTCTTGTTGATATCAACTAAGGTATATATTTATGGTGATGCAATATAAAAATCAAGAGCTTAATTCTACTTCGATGACACCATTGTACTTTTCTCTAAATTCATCTCGTCTGGTCAAATAGTCTCCAACGTAAGTCATTATCAAGCCAAATGAACTGAGGCATGCAGTGTAGACAAAACCGACAAAATATTGAGGTTTATCTGCTGTGTTCCATACAAAAACTGGAACCCAGCACCCAATGACATACGCAAAGGTATTCGTCACCGAAATAACAAAGCTTCTCATAGAATCATCCTTCACAAGTATACGGTTCACCCATGAGAAGATCTGCGGTTGACCCCAGGATCCAGGAACAGTTATCAAAAAGTAGGCGAACCAATGTAACCATAAGGGCAAGTCCCAATAGCTCAAGAGTACACAACCTACTACCATTGAGATAAAAAATACCTTGATAAATACATGGTTGTGTACTCCTCCTAGATAGTCATTGACGTATCCAACTAATAGAGCAGCTGCAATACCAATAGCATGAAAGATGGAGGGGATCAAATTGTAGTATTCAGAAGACAACTTCAAGTCAATTTTCATCCAACTGACCATAGTGGGTTGGCTTGAAGCATGTCCAGAATTATTGAACCCCCAGAAGATAAGTGGGAAGACAAACACTTGCCATCTGCTAAAATACCGTTTATAGTACTTGAAGCCTTTGGTTGCTTTCTTCTTTGTAGTCTGTGCTCCTATCAACCTTCTTCTCTCCAAGGCTACCAACTTGTCCGTTTCATTCCAGTAGAAATTATTGGTATTGGATGGAACATTGGGGTTGGCGATGAAAGTAAATAATGCTATGGGGAAACTGATAATCGCATCTAAGATGAAATTGAGTTTGAATGGAGGAGTGTCTGTGTCTTTTGAGAACTCTATAATTATTTGTTGAAGTGGACCAGCAATTATGGAAGCCAATCCTGAACTGATTGCTAAATACGTAGATCTCTTATTGAGTTCCCTAGGAGAGTACCAGCTGCCTAGAAGATATTCTAGTGAAATAAAGAGAGGGGCTTCTAAGAGGGCAAGAATAAATCTGAGTACATAGAGTTCGTTCAACGATTCTGCTCTATACTGTAAGATGGCTATGAAACTCCAGCTTATTTGGATTGACCCAAGAAAGTATCTGAAGTTGATGAGATTATGATGGATGACATAATTGGAAGGAATCTGACCGATTATATACCCCGCGGTCCAGACGGAGAGAAGGTAGTTATACTGGTTTTTGTCCATTTTAAAGTATTCGTCCATTCCATTGTTGTAGGAAAGGGTGATATTAGACTGATTCAAGTTCTTTATAAAATATCCGAGCATACTTGAGCTAAGAAGGAAGAAATCCAATTTGGTGACGAAGTCTTGTTCAAGAGGATGTTTGTCAATCTTGTCATTGAAGAACCGTTTGATCTTGTAGAGCCAGGAATCAGGAGAAAGCTGAGGTGTAGCTCTTTCGCTGTTGGAAACATCATAGGCCGATAGGTCTATCCACGGTGTTTCTTCGTTGTCTCCATCATTATCTGTATCAGAATACCTTCTATGTACATCAAGTTGCAGAAGACGGAAGATTTGGGAGCGGGATTTGGCTTTGCTCGATTGCAGGAGGAGACTGGTGTGTTCCATTTTGCAGCCGTACGAAAAAGAAATGCTCTATATCTTGCAATTAATCTTCTCTCCAGAAATAAAGAGCAGCATCAACTGATATCAGATCAACAAGCTTAGTAATTTGGCTACGGATCTGATCTTGTTGTCTGGGATCCACAGTTGTGAATAGAGAAGGCTGCAACATTTCGCAATCTGAGGAGTTTTTCCGAGCCGCAGTGCGAAAAATGGATAAGGCAGGTGTGGGTTGCAACTGATAAACAGAAGCCTGGAATTAACAGATAGAGCAACAAGGAGAGCTGGATGATAAATTGTACATAAGAAGTCGTTGTGGATAATAGTAAAGGCACGTAAGATGTGCTTCTTGAAAAAAATTGCACGGCTTTAGAGACAGTATAGCCATTGCTGAAAGAGAAGAAAATTTCACCAACCACAAACGCAACCTACGAAGTTATTTCTAAGCAACCAAGAAAGGAATTCATATTCGTCAACTAGCCTCTTAGACCTCTGGTCACTTTATTGTTTAGGTACGGATTTCTATTGCACAACTCCATATACATCCATCAACTTTCTATCACGTGATTCAATACTGATAATGGAAAACGGTTCTATATACAGTCTCGTGGTTTAGCCTTTTATATAGCGATATGTACAAAGCTCTCTTGTTTCAATATTAAAGAGAAAACTTAACGAGTAGGCTATTTGACTTTCTGCGAGCTGTAGATGCTTGGATATCTCCGAGATTTATCACACAAGCAAGTTTTTACGTAATTCTTCTGCTATGAGGTCCAGTCTGTCTATTCTAAAGATAGGACGATCCTGCATAATTTCCGTCAAAATGTATTTACTTAGCGAATATGAGTCTACAATTGATTCAGTTTCTTTCTCCACCAAACCCTGAATTCTATGGAACCAGCCCCACCTGCTCTCCAAGACTCACTCAGAGTGGGCTATTATGACCCTTTCAACTTGTACCCGGTGCTCCGGTCGGAAATCGAGGCCAAATTGCCCCTCACAAACTTGCACTGGAAATCACATCCAGCCAAGCCTCTCAAATCCATACTGCTGATTCCAGTACAATTTGTTGAGGAAGTCCCTAAAACTACATCTGCAGAAACTGGAAACAGCAAAAATGTCGCAACAGTCTATATTCGGTTAATGTTTGTGAAAATAGATAATGTTGATGTGTACCGATCACAAGTTCGACCATTGATTCGAGAATGGTTGAAAAACCTAGTTGTTAATTCCCACGTAGAATGGATGGTAGTTTTGTATATTCCACCTACTTCAAAAGATAAAAATCTGACGATTATCAAGACGTCGAGCTTTGACAAACTCAAGATCGACTTTGGTGACGAAGGCAAGGAGCTACCGTCGGTATTTGCAGAATCAGCTACTTTTTCTCTGGGTCCCCGGTGCTTCAAATTGAAGCCGGAATCCGACTCTTCTAAACAGAACCCGTTTGTGGAGTTTGCAGTAGTGTTGAAAGATCATATGGTAGCGTCGTTTGATGAAAGCTATCATCGATTCAGCGACAGTTTAGCTGGATACAAGGATTTGACTATCGATAAGTTCCGGACCCGTCTTGCTTTGGCTGATCTCTTGTACGACATGAGACTCTTCCAGGACTCTCTCGATGTATATAAAGAACTTGATGACGATTTGAATGCTCTTTATGCGATCGATAGCTCTATCTTCGATGTACACTTGCGTAAGTTACCGAAATCGTTGGACAAATTCAAGTTCGATGACTGGGTTGACGAGCTCCAGTTGTCCTTCCACAGTAATACTAAGATTAACTTGTTTGGAGCCAAATGCTTGCTCTTCAAGAACCAGTCGGTATTGTTTCAATCTCTTGCAAGCCATGCTTCGACAGTATCCATTTCTGCTATCTACATCTCAAATCTATACCAAAAACTAAATTACTTTCTCAATGATCTTTGCAATACATTTGAAGGTTCTTCGTTGGATGAGTTTGCTTACTGCATAGTGGACGACTTCTTGAATTTACCAGTTGCTGTCAGATTGATAGAAAACAAAAGTAGTAGCACAGACGACCCTACAAACGCGTACCAATTGCATGAAATATTGGAATTCAAGGGAGAACTCAAGATGTTCCAACGTTCAAAGATTGTCAGAATTGCATTGTCTAAGGGATATAGACTAGACGGTCCTGAATTGGTCTTGCAAGATATTTCATTGGATGATTGTACGGAAGTTAAGCCCGCAACATTGACCAATTTATCGTATAAGCCAGTCTTAGAAGCACTCAAATCAGAAGAGATTTTCCACAACTGGTTTGAAGCGATTACAGAACAGATTATTCAAGACATGGTATTCTGTGGAAGGAGTAAAACAATAGATCTTTTGAGTATAGATCTAGTATTGCTCAATTATCAAAAAGGTAACTACCAGGAGTCACTCAACGTTCTCCAGGATTCCTACGAATTTTTTATCCTTAATGGGTGGAACTTTATGGGAGGCTTCTTGTTGGAAGTTTACTTGGATTGCATTGAAAAATTGAACGGTTCTGACCACGAGCATATCACCATGACCAATTTAAGGCTTTTGTCTACATTGATAGACAATTGCAAATCTAGATCCCAGATTGGAATAAACAATTATCGTATGATAAAAACTACAGAAAGCATTTCCAAATTATACTCTAATATATTGGCAAGTTCCCTCAAATTAGACACCTTACTTGATTACCCACTTGACAACTTGTTCAAGGTTTCTATTATCCCATTTTTCCACGCTGACCAAAGTACTACTTTAGACAAGTATTTTTTGGAGTTCGAATTTACCAATTTGTTCCAAATTGATTTCAACTTCAAGACAATTGAGTTTCAATTGGTGAACAATGATTTAGATGAACTTTTTTTTGTTGGTGAAGATGTTCAGATATTGAAACAGGTTAACCAAACTTTCCGGTTGGTGACGAATACTTTCAAGCTAGGGTACTTTAAACCACTTCGCTTAACAGTCAAGGTGAATGAGAATTTAGAGTTTCTGAAAGAGTATGACTGTGTTGACGATCCTGCTTTGGATGAAAATACTACAGTGGTACATCAGGCTGCAAATTCAGCACAAGTAATGGACAGTGCATCAATTCTACCTTCAACGATTAAGTCCAAGCAGGACTACATCTATTTCTATCAGGACTTAAGTAAATTGTATCTAGAATTGTCGCCTTCAAGAACCATCCAATTAGGTACTAATGAACTTACATTAGCAATTCATAATGGTGAAAATGACATTGAAAATATTTCTGTGCAACTAACTGCGGTCACAGAAGGGCTACATCTCGAACTTGAAAATTCAACCTTTCAATTTGATAGGGCTGACACAAACGAGATCAAGGAGATCTCATTTCCATACAGGTATCATAGCGATAACAAGTTATTAGAGCTTGAAGTGACTTTGCAGTATATTTCAAATGGAGAAAAGTATAGTTTCTGGCAAAGAATCGAAGTTGACACCACATTGACAATTTCGGTATCGGTTCAAGATTTATTTAAGAACAGCTTCATATACTCAAAATTCCAAGTTGGGACATCAAATCCAAAATTGCCCATCAGAGTAATGGACAATAAATTATCTACTGCAAACTCACATTACTCTATATCTCATCCATGCTGTGGCACACCTTCTCTTGTTGCATTCGGTGAGCAGCCTGCCTCGTTCTTCTATAAGATCATTCCGGATAGTGGATATTCCATGGTCTCTACTGACACATTAGAATTGAAGATTGAATACTCTAATTTGATTGATGAGTGCTATCATTTTCTTAAACTTCAAATTCTTCCAGAGTTAAAGGAGCTTGGACTCGAAAGATATTGGTTTATATTCCAGAATTTGGTAGGAAAAAAAGTAAAGTTTGATTTGAATAATTATGGTATCAAGCAATTCATTAAGATATTGAATGGCGTGGAACTCGGTTTACTTTTGAAGTTATTGTTCTTACGACATGTTGAGAAGAAGGAAGAGCAGGATAAATTGGTTCAGTTGATGGACTCGGTATTAGCTGACAAAGTCTATATACAACCAGAGCCTTTTCCTATTCCACGTATATTGCACATATCAGTACCAGTACCTATTCTTCGCTATTTACAGATTCTTGAGTTTCACTACGACCGACAACCTCAGTATATTGTTGGCGAGCCTATTCCGATGAGATTAAAAGTGGAAACAATCCAGAAATGGCATGAGAGCGACTCTCTGCCCGACAACATGAATGGGGATGTTTCTGTTCTCGCCGAATCGTCTCCAGAAAGGGTCAATGGTCATGTTGAGGTTGATGGTGGTGTCAAGGAGAAGTTCCTGATGTTCATACAAAATGATGACAACTGGTTGGTGTCTGGATTCAAGAAGTACAACTTTGATTCCGTTAAAGGTCATCGCGAAAGTAATGCCTTTGAAGTGGATCTTGTACTTATACCATTGAATGTGGGCAAGTTGATACTTCCCAAAGTTATCATCAAGGTGGCTGGTTCAGAAAACGAGGATGACTCTTCGATGGATATTGAGTTCAAGAATGGCTTGGAGTCGGTACTAGTTGTGCCGCAATTGGAAAGCATCACGTTCTCTTTTTAGTTTGTAGGGCTATGGTACCTATGGAGCCTATGAAGCTAGTACATATGAAATAGATTAACAGAATAGAAAATTCCTGGAACTGGTCGGTGAATTCAGCTGGTCATTCAGGGTATTTATAGAGCTGGATGTATTTTGCAACCATAGCCTCAAGGCTTGGATTTGCGACCATTTATTTATTGTCCTGCATGCTGACCACTGGAACGGAGATGAACTACAGATAAAACTTCCGCGCCGCTGGCACGTGAGCGGGCAGTACGGCCTGCTCGGTTTGCGAGGCTGAAGAGTGAAACTTTATAAAGTCCATGAAGTCATCTCAATTGTATCCTCGGTGAAAACAAGCAGATATACCTTGGTCAGACATTGGGATTGGCATTTATACACTCAGAGCCACATGGTCAAAGACACAACTTACTACGACATTTTGGGCGTAGAGCCCACGGCCACTGCCGTGGAATTGAAGAAAGCATATAGAAAGCAAGCTATTAAACTTCATCCAGACAAGAATGCTAACGACCCTCAAGCAGCTGCCAAATTCCAGGAGTTGGGAGAAGCCTACGGAGTACTTCAGGATTCTAACAGTCGTGCTGCATACGACGAACTTGGAGTTGAAGGTATGAAGAAGTCAGATGTTGGAGGTGTAGATCAGGATGTTGATCCTGTAGAGATGTTTGGTATGATTTTTGGAGGCAACAGTTTCAACGAGTGGATAGGTGAGTTGTCGATGTTGAAAGAGGTCAGTCAGACTGCTGAGGTTTTGGATGAAAAGGAAGACGATACTATTTCTAGTACTGTTGCTTCTGGCAGTGCTGGCACCACATCCGGAACAACTGGCGCTACTGTAGGTTCTAGTACAGTAGATTCTGGCAATGGGTCTGTTTCTGGTTCTGGATTAGAAGGTAAAGTTGCGGAATTGTCTGTTTCTGATCAGGATAACAAAGTGAATCAGACTTCTGGTGCCAATGTAGAGCTTACATCTGAGTCTATTAACAAGAAGAAAAAACAGAGAATGACCCCTGAACAGAGAGCTGAAATTTTGAGACTTCATGAGGAGTCCAAGAAGGCTAAGCAGGCTAGAGTAGACGAATTGTCGAAAAATTTGATTTCTCGAATTGAAAAGTACCAGAGTGCTGTCACCAACAAGGACAGTTTGGCTCAGTTCCAGAGCAAGTTGTTACAGGAATTCGAAGACTTGAAGATCGAGAGTTTTGGAATCCAATTGCTTCATTTGATGGGCAAAATTTACACTCACCAGGCCAATGCCACTATTCAAGCATCTAGGACATTTGGAGTATCTAAAATATTCACCAGTGTCAAGACAAAGACAGACAACGTCAAGAATGGGTATAATATCTTAAAGACAGGGCTCGATGCGCAAGCGTCAGTTGAAGAAATGGTGAAAGAACAGGAAGCTGCTCAAGCTGCTGCCTTGGCTTCTGGTGAAGAATTGAGTGAACTTGAGAGATATAGACAAGCAGAGATGGAGAAGTTCATAATGGGCAAGTTCCTTGCTACTGCATGGGCCACAACCAAATTTGAAGTGACAGGAATATTGAATAAGGTCTCCAATGTAGTTTTGAACGACAAGAAGTTGTCGAAAAAAGAGCGAGTCAAGCGAGCCGAGGCTGTTTTGTATATGGCAAAGTTGATGTCCCAGATGAAGAGAACAGCCGAGGAGGAAGAAGAAGCCCAGATCTTTGAGCAGATGATGGCTGAGGCCACTGCGAAGAAGAACAAGAAAGATAGAAATACAAGAACAGCCAATCAAAAAGAAATCGAAGAGTATTTAAGAAAGATGGCAGAGACCGAAGCCTCTGAAGCGTCTGAGCCGGAAACAAAAGCATAGAGTATAGAAGTGTTTAGTGGGCTGTGAAATTGTAATCTTAAGTATTGATAAAAAGTGAAACCACATCAATTGGAGATTTTAATAGAAGAGATTTTGGAGTTTGCAACTCGTTAATGGCATATGTAGGATACGGAGAGAAGTCACTAGAAGTACGAAAATTTCTCCCACAATTCAAAAATAACTTGAGATTTGCAAGAATATACAGAGCCCAATGAATATGTAATATTTTAATAAATCCAGTCCTGATTCTTTACTCGTAGTCTGTTACGTCTATACCTTTTCTTAAGTTATATCCGTTGCAGTTTGGTAGGAGCACATTTGCCTGCATATTGGTTGATAATCTTTCATCTTCGGCATTCGATCCGAGATTCGATTATTCAGCTCTTCCTATATTCAATATTCTTATAATTAGTACTTCTTTTCCACCAGTAACTTCTTACCTTTTCTTATTAATAATGGCTACCTCTAGACAAGTGTTACTGTTGTACAAGCAGTTGTTGGAAAAAGCGTACAAGTTCGACAACTACAACTTCAGAGAATATGCTAAAAGAAAGATCCATGACTCTTTCAAGGAACATAAAGGATTGTCCGGCCAAGAACAAATCAACCTGCTCTACAATAGCGGCATTGACTCGTTAGCCCAATTGCAGAGACAGACCAGCATTTCACAGATGTATACTTTTGAAAAGTTAGTGGTTGAACCTTTGGATAAGCACCATCATTAAGTGGGATGAAATATGTTTAAGATTTAGTTCAAATTCGCTGGAGGGTAATAAGAAGGATGAGTACTTATATGGAAAAGCTTCGGAAATATGATTATGATCTGTGAGATGCTGTTTTCTCTTGCTGATGTCTATTGGCCTTCAGATATCTTAAATCTTTTAAAATCTCATGCTCATACCCCAGTCTTCCTGTTGATAGTATTATGTATTGGTAAATAGACAATTTATGAATTATATGTGGAAAAAAGTAGGTAATGTTTGTTAGACAATTGTTAAAAGCATGCTAGAGGCACTTCATGACGTTCTAAAATTGCTTCAACTAGCAAAAAAAACGACCTCGGTGAGGGTCGAACTCACGATCTTAAGATTAACAGTCTTACGCCTTAGCCAACTTGGCCACGAAGTCATTCTTTGTTTAACGGAAATAGAAAATAAAATCGTAAAGTTTAAAAATCACGTTCAAATCACGTGACCAACAAAATTTTGGCCTTTTACCCAAAAATCCAAGGATTATCTATCTTTCTAGGTATAAATCACCGGGAGTTTTTATATCTTTGTATCCCTTCCACCCTTCGGTATGGATTGCAGGAAGATTTATATACTCTATGGTAGATAAGTTTTACTTTAGTCGTAATACATGCAATTTCGTTAAAAAAATGGCTTTTATGCAGTACGCATGCCATTTCTATATAAATGGGTCTTCCTAGGTAATCATCAGGGTTTTTATCTTTGGGTTTCTTTCAGTATGGATTAGGGGAAGATTCAATACTTTGCAGTCATGGGTTAGAATTCATTCGCAATACTTGCCCTTTCTTAAAAAAAATGTGTTAGACTTTAATCACAGTACGCCATTTCGTACTTAACAAAAAGTTCATATCCTAGCTGCTTCATAATTTATATATCAATAACACAATAGATGTCGCTGTGTAGCAACTGTATTGAGAGATCTCAGCTTAAAGAAGTAGAATCTTTTCTTAAAATTAGCGGTTCTTTTCTCGACCTCTAGTTTCGCCACAGAATCTAAGCCAAAAGTTACTAGGAATGGACGTTCTCTCAATGCTTTATCCACTTCAAAATAATTAGGAAATACAATATGAAGCCCTGATTCTTGGCACCTTATCTAGATAATATCAAAAGTAATTTTCTAACATTTTCAAGGCAAAGTCTTCAAAATTTTAACGCCGATCCATTATGTCCTATCACCTCAAACCATGCACATCGATCTTAATCCCAGGAATCGGATCATACTTTGGCAATAAGCAATTCAAAATCATTGCTTCGGATCTAAGACTAGAAATAGAAATAAATATATGTATAAATGGACCTCAACTGCTTAATTACTCTGCTGATATATAAATACATTTATTTTAATATAAAAGATGATGGCTAGAGTCTAACAATAACCACTATGAAGAATTGAATAAATACGATACAATGGATGGTGCAATAAATAGTTGTGCTGTTCTCTTCACCGCCTGCAAGAGATCAACCCTTGTGGATGTAGTCCATTAATTCGTGAAGAATGTTTTCTAAACTGGAGTAGAAAGCACAGTAGTCGTTGATGTCTACAAAATTGTTTCTCAAGTCGTAGTAGATCTTTTCGTTCAACTGAATCAACTCCGTCTTTCTATCCGCACTCAAATTGTGGTTCACTATTGTCAACTTATTGTTCGCATGGCTGCGAGAGGTATCCAAAGTGGAGCTGTGGATCAAAGTATTGGAGAACATGTCCGCTCTATCCTTCTTTGACTCCTTATCCTTATTAGAAGTACTACTGCCATTTGAGTTGTGTGTAGGGCTACTTGAGTTACGGGATTCATGGCTACCACGACGGTGGTGGCGGTGGTTGGAATGAGGATGAAGCAATTGATGTTGTTTTTGATGTTGCATTTCTCGTTTCTTCTGCTCCTCTTCGGCAGCTTCCAAGAATTCCAAATCGTTGAACATCGGCTGAGGAACATCCATGACATTAAAAAGATCATTCATGTTCATGTAGCTGGTAACTTGGTAGTCAAAAAACTCTACCCTTCCACCACTGGATCCTCCACTGAGAGTGGATTCGTTATATTGGTTGATCAACTCAATTATGTTGTACCTCTTCAAGAGGAACTCCCAGGTTAAATTGGTTAACGACAACATTCTCTTATACTTCTCATTTTTGAACCACTTTCTGTTCAAAATAAATAATGCCTTGTTGATCAATTTGACATAGATGCATAATTCATTCATCGTCATAAACTCGTACTTCAACTTGACAGTAATGAGGATGAACATCAAGATTATTGAATCCAAGGGAATTGTTCTCTTGATATACCAATTGTACTTTCCAAACTTGATGAAATCATTGTACTTCAAGAAATCGTTCAAGTTATGCAAAATGGAAGGTATCAAATTGTTGTGCATGTTTTCATAGGAGAAGTTTTCGAATTGGTTGAATCTTAATAATGAAATCGACGAGTTATTGAAGTTCTTGATGATATTGGCTTCTTGAATTCTCCCAAATGTGTCCTCGTACTGACTCAAGGATAGAATGCCACCTCTAGTCTTAGTCAAGTTTTCCAACTCACCAGCGCCTTTTCCTCTTGACTTGCCACCTCTTCCATCGTCAGATCCATAGTCGTTAACAGTGTTGTCACCGAACAAGATCTTCTTGTGTAACAACATAAGAGCTCTGTCAACAAAACTCCAGGAGTGATTCTTGATGAAATTGATCAAGTTCATTTCTTGAACAGTAGTAGGAGGATTCAACTTGTAGAACTGGTTCATTCTAAAGATTGATCTATGGATATATTTAAAGTAGTCTATGATCATGCCCTTGATTTCATTGATTTGATTAGGCGTGATATCGGAAGACAAGCCGTTGTGCAAATGATACACTAACTCACTCAAAATGCGATCATATTTGAATTTGACATTCATGGAAAGGATACTGACGTTCAACTTCTTTTCTTTGATGATTCCCAACTTGTCGAAAATAGGCTCTTCTTCTTCGGGCATCAAGACATTAAAATCTTCGAATTTGCACACTGGAGGTAAGCAGAAGTTGTGAGACGTCAAGGCATCCAAGCCGAAAATTACCCACCAGAGCAATCTTCTGAACTTGATGACTTCCCAGTCGTTGATGCGCAAACTGATCAAAGGGTCCTTGTGCATCTGTAAGAACTTAGCGTACCTGATAATCTGGGACATCTCCATTGTCGAAGGGTTGGGCGATGTAGACTGGATAATCACATTACCCAACAAGAGTGGAATCGTCTTGATTCCATGTGGGTAATTATAATACTGGCAGATCTTGTTGAAGGCCTTCAAGTAACGATTGATGTCCTGGTTCAACAATAAGTTGTCATACTCTTCAAATTCAGAGATTGTCGAAGCGTACAAAATGGGGAAGTACAACGTGTAGAACTGCAAGTAATTGAAATCGACGTCATCGCCTTTAGAGCTTGCCGAGGAAATACTTTCAGGGCTCGATTTGTTATTCACATGATTGCTATTATTGCTATTAGCATTGTTATTGTTGTTACTGTTACTAGTGTTGTTGCTTGCGGCCCCCGTAGCAAGATCCCAGTACCGTTCATGCTCTTTTAAGAAGTCACTGAGATTGACTACAATGGGCAAGAGCAAATGGACAGAGTTGATGTAACGGTCAATAAGCTCAAAGGAACGTTCTTTTCCGCTTGGCAAGTGGTTCAATAGATCATCCAAAAGATGATCGTTGTCGTAGTATGTGTTTGTTCCATAGAGGTAGTTCATGGTGGTAGCTGGGTTTGAAGAATAGGCATTCAACGAATTATGTAAACCTGGGTTGTTTGGCTGGGGTTTTGCCTTATTGTTCTTTGCCATACCTGAAGGAGAATCGACTCTTGGAGTTGGTTCCTCGTTATTCAAGTTTCTTGTGAAAAACGAGTTGATGTTGGTAGTCGAGTTGGTCTGAGACAAAGATGGCTGAGCATTAGGCTGTGTCATGGGCGAATTTACGACAGAGGGCATGTTGGAAGCAATCAAGCCTTCTTGATGAGCAAACGTAAATGAGCTCAAATTGAACGAATATTGGTCCTCTGGTCCTGTGGCAGGGCCAGTAGTAGTAGCAGTAGAGCCAGTAAGAGAGGTTATGTTAGGAGCCTGGCTCAGAAAGTTGGTGTTGAAGTAGTTGTTGGTGATGTTGTTAGAGCCACTGTTTATGATCGGGGTTTGGAGAACGCTATTGGAGATCATAGGCATCTTACTCGTGACATTTGGAATGCCGTTTGAGCTAGCATCGTCGTTAGGGTTGGCATTGTGAAGATTGAAGTTTAAGTTCAAGTAGTTGAGCGAAAGATCCGGGATAATCGTATTTGGACTAGCTGTCTTGAACTCAGCTCCAGATATATTACCATTACTATTAACGCTAGCATTAGCACCATTATTAGAATTGATGCCATTGCCACTGTTGTTATTGCTACTATTGTGAGACGAGTTGGCGTTCACACTACGTCTTTTGCCAAGTCCGTTGACACTACCATCCACACTGCCATTTTTGTCATCACTGAGAGAACTGGCATTGGTGACAGTTGCTGAAGAGTCTGTGCCTGAGACCATCATGTGCGACTCCGGGGAGGAGTCCTTCTCTAGGTCAAGTTCCATGTCCTGATCATCAGACGAGAAAGAACTGCGACCATCGATATTGTTGCCATTGAGGTCGACATTGAGGTTGCCATTATGAATGTTATTGTCGTTTATGTTATCGTTATTTTCCTTTTCATCAGCTATACTAGAGCTTCTGCTCTTGGATTTCTTGTTTAAGGTGTAGTTTTTATCTCTAGTAGAATTCAAGCCCCGCGACTCCTTCTCCTTATCTGAGAGTCTGGCCGATTCTTTACCTCCTCGACTTACTCTTTCGTTGATGAAGTATTTGCACTCGACACCTAGCTTCTCACAATTGTTACACACGGGTTGTACTCTCAGACACTTGATCTTTTTCGAATGGCAGTAGATGCACGAGAGAATCTTTCTCTGTCGGGTTTTCTGCACCTTCATGACCTTTCCGTCAGCCAACACCTTGAGTGTCGACTTCTTGGACGGTGAGATCATGGTGAGTGGCGTAGAGGAGTTGGAAGAAGAAGTGGTGGATTTTCCTGAAGAAGTGGAGGTCAACTCCGAGTTAAGAATTTCACTCTTGATCGAAATCACGGCAGGATGTTCCAAGGCCGAGTGTGCGTCTAGGGAATTTTGCAATGCCGAATTTTCTATGGCGGACTCAAAGTGTTCTTCTAGCGACGAGTCCAGAGACATCAGCGAAGAAGGGCGTGAATCGTGGGATATCATGGCCATCAGCTTGGGAGACATATCGAGGGAAAAGCTAGACGAAAATAAAGGTATGGGGATATAGCCAACTTCCATGGTACAGGAGCTGGAATGACCTATGGAGTCTAAAGTAGCTATCGAATTTCTCTAGCACTATAGCACCTGGGAAAGCGGAGGAAAAAATGTAGAACAGCTGGGATGCTATACCAATGTCAAATAGCAGTGGAAGCTATGGGAAACAGGGCTGCTGTGGAGCTGAGGAATAAATCAATGCAATCAAGTTTTGGGGCAGCTTCTGGATGCTATGCAATAAATTAAGTGGTGGTTCGGATACCGACGCGGGAAACTGGGGCAGATCCCGAGACTAGACTTCCACTTTTACTTGATACTTGGCCTGAAAGAACAGACTAGACTACGGTGGAAATGAGGGGCCTGTCGGAAATATACACCAGGAAAAAGAAATAGAAATCGAAAATAGAAGAGGTATCGAATCTATAAAGAATAAAACTCGCTGTTTGCTGGAGTGTTTTTACAACGGGAAGCAGTCCGGTCCGTATATATATTCTCAGATAATCGATTACAAGTGTTAACTGAGCTGAGCTTGTGTCCTGATTTAGTGTGCAATATTCTGTCTCTGTAGGGATAAAATCTATTAATGTATAGCTGTATAGTCTTCTGGTCCTTGTATGCGGATTTGTGGAGTTGGCAAATAATAAATGGCCATTTTCTACAATTTTTTTTTGGTTTTGCCCTGCTGGTGTCACATGGTGGACTTTTACGTAGACCTCTTTGCCTAGGCTAACCTAAAACCTGAAATAGGAGTCGGGGAGCTTCCTTAAACAAGATCGGGTCCAAGATCACGCTGTTTATTTTCCTGGCGCTATGCACTGCGGAGTTAAGTGCGTGGGACTTTTTTATTAGAGACGATTTTTTAAGTATTATTTTTTCACCTGATTTCTGGGGTAGCTGGCCAAACACCTTTTTTTCAAGTGACCTAATCGTAAAGTTATCATGACAGAAGCCAAGACGTAATTTCAGTAAGATAAAACATGATTGTGACAACGAAACAGAGAAGCCCGTCACTATGAAGTCATCCGTCATGAGGTTCTCGTTTCTGCCGGGCTTCCAGTAGAAGAAGCTCACTTGAAGAAGCTTGTAACGAAGAATAATATTTTGCGCCTCCCACACTAAAAATATCCCTCGTTCATTTTTTCCTAGCTAGTGGAAGCCAATCAGGGCCAGTTAAAGTTTGCCCAACATTTTTGCCGGCTCTCGTTTCGTTTCAAGTAAACAGGAAAAGGCGCCGAAAATTAGAGCCATTTTGACAACCGGAGAGTTGTTTCTTTTCCCTTCGGAGTCAATATAGGGCCGCCTTTTACTCCTGAACTAAGCGCACATAACTGGATGTAACTAGATGCACCGAAGCTAGAGAAGCCGGTATCCATTGTCGTGCTAACCGATGTAGCACCCTTTCCAGAGCGGGCTATCTGGGCAATCTGGAGCAAAAGTGTAAATGTAGTCCACCTCTTTCTTTAACGGCCTCGAGAAATATACCTCAGAACTCCGAACTCTTACAGACCACAATAGCCAACGGTTCCATTTCAGATTCGCTTGCTAGATCGAGGTACCAGCTGCCTTGCGCTTAAAACCAAAGGCTCGAAGGGACATCCTCATGTGTCCATAGTCAATAGAAAATGTACATACTAGTTTACCAGATTCGGAAGTGCCTAACTCCGGACTCAATTGTTTGAAAGTCCGAACTTCTCCCACAGTATGGATCAGCTGTTACTGAGTTTCGCAAATCAACGTTGCAGATTTCCAGTGCAGTATTAACTCTACGAAGCTTGCTTCTCGGTGGGGTAACTGATGTCAAGTCCGATTGATCAAATATCTGATCCCGGTTCAAAGGAGTTCGAAAGACAATACTATTCCCATATTCATTGTTGAAATCCTGTTGGGTCGCAGTTACATAGTAATGAGAACAATGGCAGGTCTGTCCAACACAAATACATTCATGAATACGTTCATGAATGGTGTCTCCACTTCCTTCTTCGTATTGTTTGCTACTGCAACATTTAATATTTCATCTTGCTTCTACATCGGACTTCAGGAACACTCCTTTCTCGAGTGGACAGCAAAATAATCTTCCAGTTCGTTATTCCTAATCTCCTATCGATAGCTCGGACTTTTGATACCGTGCTTCTGGCAGCTAAACAAAGGAACCGAATCATTATTTTTTGGACTCTCGGAACAGAAAGACCTTGGAATTAACGAACATTAAAAAAAATTAAAATATATGGACGAGACAGGAATCGAACCAGTGACCTTTTGCTTGCAAGGCAAACGCGCTACCAACTACGCCACACGCCCAAATTTCATTACATTTTCTTCAATATTCAATTTTTGTATAATTCAATTTCCTGCATATACACCAATCCAAAAACGTGATAAACAGCACGTGGTGTATATCACCTATACTTTTAGGTAATATCATCCGGAGGTTTTGTCTTAGATTTCTGCCTCCCTTCGGTATAGATTGCAGGAAGATTTATATACTCTGTAGTAAATAGATTGGACTTTAGACGTAATTCATGCCATTTCTTAAAAAATTGGTTGTCAGTGCTTTTCTCCCAAACGTATTTCTAAAGTCTCATATACATATTCTTAAGGGTATTATCTAAGAATTAGGATTATTAATAGAATACTTTGAGCTTTAGGCTTCCTCCAACCATTCGGTATGGGAATATAAATATACTAAGTAGTAAATATGTTTGACTTTAATTCATTTATATCCTAAAAATAACGCCAATTTGTAAAAGAAATGTAAAATAATAAAATAAAAAATTGCCTTCAATAGTTTTACACAAGATTTCTAAATTGGTATATAATTTTATATTTGCTACTTCGCTTTGGCCATTTGTTATTACCAGGAAAGCTACATATTAACGCTGAAAAATATAAATAAAACGATTCTGCTCTCGTTGATAATTTATCTAAATATTGTATATCCTTATACAAATAGAAATTCTTTATAATTTCTCCTTGATGTTCATTTCTTTATGAGTAGAACTTGCTCTATTCAAATTGTTTACTTAAATAATATATATCAAATAGGTTTAATGGCGCCTTCATTGTTTAACCAATCAATAGTCGATTGGACGTAGTGACAAGCATTATCTACGTCTTTGTCGTGAATAGCATAGAACTGTATCTTATCGTCGCATAAAGCTTGCTTGACAATGGACCATCTTTTCAACTCGAAGTCTATCTCTTCATCTTCAATTGTGTACGTTAAATTATTGTATTCTCTGTACAACAACCTCTCGTGTTTATCTTGGACATGTCCATCTTTCGTGAACGGGTTAAATTTGTAAAAATTACAATGAATGCAAAAATTGGGTATTTCGCTTTCATGAGAAAAATATTTTTTCTCAGTTTCTGCAAGCATTTCAATCTGTTCCTCCATTGAGTATTCTCCCTTGCTATCAATTTCCAGAAGTCTTTCCATTTCACTTCTAAACAACTTATAATCTTGTACAGGTTCTTTCAACAAATGGGCAATCTTCTTCGATTCCTGCTTGTCGTTGATGAATCTCATCTGGTAGGGGAGTGATTTTAACTGATAGTACGAAGAATTGGTAACAGTTGCAGCTATGGAAAATGTATCCTTGTCTCCTGTTCCTGAAGACCCAAGACTGAAGAAATCAAAGTAGATATCAGGTCCAAGCAAATTGTAGTATAAGGTCATTAACATCATCTTTCCATGCGACTTTTTGTCTACAATCAATTCACCCGACTCTGTAGAATAATCTGAAATAGCACCTTCTTTATCATGGAAGTTGATCTTATCATTTTCGTCAACTTCAACTGAATGCATGAGAGGAAATTGTTTGTATCTAACCCGAAGTTTTTCATTAACTTGGAGTTTAGCCACTTCGTAGAAATCTGGAGAATGTGGGCGGAACCAAAAATCTGGCCACAAGAGCAAGCCATGGTCTTTGAATACATCTGATTCGAACAAATAATCAGGGTTAGCGAGGGTCATAACATCTGCATCAAAGAGAAATACCTTTTCAAATGTGGAACTTAAAATAGCTGCTACCTTGTATTGATAACCAGAAAATTTCCATTTTCTGGAGACTGCAGTGCCAAACTTGTCTTCTATGACGACGCATTTTGCACCAACAGCTAATAAATTCTTTTCACAGAACTCGTATTCATTTTTGTAGTCTTCCAATGTTGGAAGGGCAACTTCAACAGGCAACTCAGATCCGTTGTCTCTCAATTGTACTATGGCCAAATATGCCAAATACAGAAACATACCACCCCCAACAAAGACAATTCCTTTGGTTCCAGGAACATAGGTTCCAGCTCCCAAATTTTCTGGAAGTTGGCTCAACACGTTTGCGTGCAATTTTGTCAACTGCTCCTTGTGTTCAAGCGGAAGATCTTGGTGCTCCAATAATCCCTTTTTGTCATGCCTGCCCCATTGTGTGGGTCTCTTTAAAATAATGACCTTAAGAAAACTTTTCCAATCTTTGTTTGGGACGAATCGGTTATTGTCGAAGACATCAAAAACTTGGTACCAAAAATAGTGAGACTTAGAAGGAGGAACCAACGAAATAGTGCTGCCCAATACTGGATCGGTAGAATTGGGAAACCCCATAATGTTGTCGTTGCTCTGTTTCTTCCAGGGTTGTAGAGAAGTGCTATTGGGAATGCCATGTTCACTAATGAAGAAGACGACATAACTAAAAACTAGAGCAATAGCTACAGCTATTGGAATGAGGTTTCGACGAAGCATAGTTGAACTTACCAGAAGGCAATAAGCAAGAATTACAATTAAATGTCAATAGTAAAAGAATGCGCCAAGTCTTCGGATTCTAGTTATCTGATAAGAGAAACATATCAAAAACAAAATGAATTTGAAAGACAAATTCTGGAGGCATTTACACACTTTTAATGTCTTACGACAGGAGTATGGCATCTCCCTTGGACGTGTGCTGAAAGCATCTAAATAGGAAAATTCTTTTGGGAAACCTGTAAGGTCGATTTTATGGTGTCTATTTTCCAAAAAATACCTACAGAACTTTCAAATATCTACAAAATATGTTCATATTTTAGAATATTGAAGCATGGTAGGAAAATGTTCCTAATGAAAACTATCGATGTAAAAAATTATACAAATACTTGACAAAATAACCTTGAATTGTCGGTCTGGCTGGGTTGTCTAGGTGTTTTATTTTTTTTTTTCTATCTTCTAAACCATATCCTCGCTTGCGCGGTTGGCGACCACTAAAATTAATTGTTAAACATAACTAAGATTTGCATCACATGAGGTGGACATGAACCAATAGAATTCCCGTATGGAAATTTATTTTATTACATGAACATATTCAACTTCTGCATTTCCTATTCGGTTCGTGCCTCCCAATTGTGACAAAAATATTATTGTAAAAAATATCAGCCTTCAAAATACGAAAAGGCGTGGTACTTTTTGACGCACTCGTCCACTCGTCTATTAGGAGAGACGGAATCTCACTTTTTGGGCCACGTTTTGACAAAAAGTGTGCTTCTAGTAGTGACTGTGGACATTTGGGAACAGAGCTCATCCAGGAGTGGGATCTTCTAGAAATCTATGTTCTTGTCTCTTCTTCTAGAGGACTAAACTTGCAGATCACATAAAAAGCCCTATATGCTAGACTAATCGAAAGAGGCTTAATTTGAGTTCAGGCGCCCAACAGTATAAGAAAGAAAGATTTGTAATAGTCCTGTGGTTTTCTATAATATCCCTAATTTTGAATGCACGACAACACTCTTTTTACGAAATATGTTATTTTTTAAGTATACTTGCTGAATTAGTTTTCCACTAGAATTCTAGGTAGAAAATTGGGCAAGTATATATTTAGAACATTTACAGATTGAAATCTCTGCCAAGAACTTTAAGAAGGGATTCAGGTTTTGATTCTTCTGGGGTCAGCTGCAGTTCGATTTGTCAACCATTGTTACATGCTTCTTGTTCAATTCTAAATCTACTTTATAGGAAAATGAGGAGAGAAGGAGGAGAGAAGGAGGAAAGAAAGAAGTAGCTATTTAATTAGCAAAGCAAGCAATGTTCTTCCCTAATCTTGGTAGCTAATCCTCAAGCAAAAGACCATGTCGGAATGGGAACCAATTACTGTAAAACACTATGTACAATCGGAGTTGATGCTCCTCCCAGCAATTGGCTTGGGACTAGTATATGTTGCCCTAAAAGCTAAGAACTTGCAGCAAAATCTTAAGGCTGTCAGTAGAAGAACCATGCTAATTATGGTAGCCATGTTTACTATTACGGTATTAACAACTTTCATTTCTCAAAAAAAGAAAGCACAGAGTTCTCCGTTCAGCAAGCTTATGCTTGAGCAGAAGTATTCACAGGTGCAATTGTCTGGATATTCAATCATAGAGAACCTGCCCGATCTTGACTACAAAACTCTTGAATGCAAGGATTCCTACTTTGAAGATAATTCCAGTGTTAGGTCCAGTTCGCCACTTCGCATAGGTAATTCTAATGACGTTAAAAGAGTAAGAGATTCCGTGCTTGAATTGCTTAGACTGGGAAAGGATGACACTCTTAAAAATTGTTTCCAGGATAAAGAAGATGAGACTGAGGAATACATATTGGAAAAGAAATGGTACAAATTCTGTGGGGGATCAGTGTGGCTAGACAAGTTCCAAGTTCATTACTACACTAATAGAATTGTATACTCTAATTTTAGTAGAGCAGATAAACCTAATATGCTGTTGGTGTATATTCAAATCTTCGATAAGAATTGGAATGAAATCGAAGGGTATAAATTCGACAATTCTGATATAACATATCCTTGCATCTTACCTATCAAGAATACCGTCGTTAGTTCTCTGAAAAATTTGGGAATTGAAGACCCACGAATTTTGCTTCGTACCTTTCAGAATGAAACTACTAGACAAATGGAGCAGGAACCTGTTATTGTATATAATTCAAAGCATGAGGGTATTAAGAGACGAGTCTTTGTATATAGACCTTTCCAGAATGCTCATTCTGACATTATGTTGAAATCCAATAGCTTCAAATTGAGAAACACAGAAAAGAATTGGGCTCCCTTCTTTGACACTGACAATCCTAAAGATATCTTCCTAATTTACCAGTTCAGCCCTCTTGCGATTTTGAGATGTTCTCTTGACACTGGGAACTGCGAACTCACGGATAAATCACTATCCGATGAAATAAACGCAGCCACAAAAAGTAAGATGGGCAGTTTAAGAGGAGGATCCAATTTGATAGAAGTCCCGCCAGCTATCGTGCCCAAGGAGTTGAATAGGAAGTTCTGGTTAGGCTTAGCCCGATCAACCAATCGTAAGACTGGATGTCTCAAAGTTGGATACCGCCCACATATAGTAATGCTTTCAAAACCTAAACATAAAAATGGTCGTTTCAGGTTTGACTACGTCAGTTCGCTTCTAGACTTCAGTATTACTCCAGAATTGTGGGATCCCAGAAAAAACGACTTCTGCAAGGATGGAAAGAGTGTACTCATACCCAATTCGATTGATTCGTGGAATTTCGTAAAATCAAGGTTTGAGGAGTTGGGACATGACTTAATGACAATTACTTTATCACAAGCAGATCGGTACAATGACGTGATATTTGTTAGAGGAATGTTGGATCATCTACGGGCAGTATTGAAAGGAGATGTTCGGAAGATGAGAGACCATTTCCAGCAAGAGAAGTCCGAGGAACAGAGTATCTATCTAAGTAAATGTTCCAATAGCTTGAGTGACAAATATTTCATATCCGCGGCTGAACAAGCAGCTCTGAGGAAGGCCGACAAGATGAACTAAGATTGCCAAGTTATGACCACCACGCTCCGAACCCTTTTTGGACTATACATTGCATATGACCTTACATGAAAGTCCATTGTTTCTATTTATAGGTAAATATGGGGTAGAAATAAACTGCAAACAGTCTCCACCGTTCTGCATCTTTAATGTCATTAGGTAAACGCAAGCTTCAGAGAGAGTTCACATCTTGTGTTCATATCTTGTGCAGCATTAGGTGTATTCTAAATATGGAAATCTATTAGCGCCAAGTGTGAGAAAAATAAATCATGGTCAACAAAAAATTTTAGCTTTATCAACAGAAAAGACTTAGCTATGCAGCAAGGAATCGTAACCGCAAAGTAATGGTTCTACTGCAATCCCAAATTCAAAATCCTGGTTTGAAAAGAAGCCGACACAACCAAAGTGCTTATTCTGTCTTCGAAGAGTTGCAACCTGGCTTAGCAATCTGCATTCGCAATCGCGCATCAAACCGCTATTCTGACCTTTGTGGACTTGAAAATTTTAGCGGAAAAAATATCTTTTTGTTAAGAAGGAAAGAAAAAATGAACTGGAACAATTGTATGCCTTTCTAATGCTATATCATTTGTCTTGTAGACGATTCGACGGATCATTAGCAATCTACGAAGTTTTGTTGCTTGCTTGGGTGATCTTAACTATGCGTAGATCATCAGCGGGTAATTTATGGGCGCTTAGAAAAGAGCGCCTATAAAGGCATATTTGATGAATCTAAATATGCACACCACGACAAAATATATGAGAGCTGCTTGATGGTTTTTGAGATATCGATATTATCACGTGATGCGGTACCAAGTACGTTCTCCAGAATCTTAAGCCAACAGACTAGCTCCATGGCTCTCAATTTCTTTACAATACCCAAATCAATTCGATATCTTCACTTTTAGGATCTTTTAGAACAAGCTTGATACATTCGCCAGACATGTCCAAAGCCCGAAGTCGCAACAGTTTGCTTTCGTCAAGCAATCGGGCTCAGTTTGGCAATTCCACTCAGGATGAGCTTCTCAAGCTCAAATTTCTGATGGAAAAGCCCGATATCGGTTTGTATCCACTTAACGACCTAGACAATGGGGTTGACCTTAATGGAGACAATCTGCGATCCCAACACACTGCCGGTTCGGGCGTTTTGAGTGGCAACGAAGTCACGTATCCAGATTATAAGCCCTGGAAGGATCATACAGCCTTGCCCAACGACAAGAAGGAACAAGAGCACCAAAAGTTGAACAATGCAGCCTATCTAAACAAGGGATATTTTGAGACTCCCGTTGTAGCTAATGAGTATTACTCGGCTCGGAATTTGATCCAAGCAACGGTTTTTTCGTCCACAGAAAACTGTAATGAGGTCCTCAAAGAACTTTCCCAGCATTTGGCCAATGCATACAAGACCAGGAACGAAATCATCAACAAAATCAAATACGAGTCCAACAATTTCAAGATCCCACCAAGAGTAACATTAACAGCCTCTAAGAAGGAATCTTGGTTGAAAGATCTTGCCAATCCTGATTTGGCTTTGCTGAAGATCGCAGAGAAAATCCCCCACGGTATCAGAAACAAGATTCTTATTGATGCCGTTTGCAACAAATCTGTTCCAATAAACAGAGCCTTGTGGTTCACTAAGTGTGTGCTATTTGGGGAACTAGTTGCTTTAAGAAGAAAACACCAGTCACGAATGTCTCTCAACAGTCCTATTCCGCAGTCTCTTGACATAAACACACCTGAAAAGTTCGAGATCCATTGGCTTCAAGAATGGACTCAGCAGGTAGCCGACTACATCTACAAATTTTCCAAAGAACTGCTGAACTTCAATACGATTGAGCGGAAGCAGTATTATATGAACAAAATGACCTACTTGCTAACGTATATCCAGGCATTGTATGTAGAGTTCTTGCTTGACAAGAGTTTCTTCTTAGCTCTCATAATCAAATTTCTAAAGGAGGGACTTCCTTTGGATCCGCTTCATGTATCAGAATTGCTATCCCTGACAAGATCAGAAACTGACGACCTTATCCAAGAGTCTTGGATTGAAGACCTAGACTTAAACTATGGTCAGAGACTATTTGCATTAACCCTTATCAAAATCTTCTGGAACGATATCCTCAAGTTTGATTATATCTGCAAGGAATTAAGCGAGACATTGCTCTTGAACTATCTCTTCATTCTGAAGATCAATGCCTATTCATTCAAACAGTCGCATGTTCAAAATCACAAGGCGTCCATTCCAGAGCCCTTGCGTCAAAAGATTCTCGACATGATTGGGGACACTATAACCTACCTCTTCAAGTTTAATACCAATGTCTTTATAATACCGAACTACTGGATGCTTATCAATGGAGTTCTCTTCACCATTTTGCTCAACAAGAATGTGACCAAGACAGAAGGCGAACTTGATGAAATACTGAAACAGTTCGATTTGATCAAGTACAGAAATGAAAGTTTGATCTTGAACATGAGAAACGTACAACCTTCTATAACAGACAGAGCAACTCCTAATTCTGCTGGAAGAAGAGGGTCCTCAATATGGAACCAATCCTTCGTATCAGCTGCCGAATCGACTGCCACCAAAATTGATATTTTTGACAATGAAGCCACATTTATAAACCGAAGTTCAGATGATATCTTGAAGATTATAAGTCAATTGGATTCGTTAAAATTGAACGATGAGCTTGCCAACTTCTTGAAACCAGTTACTTCTTCCTCGGCTTTGACATCTACTGCAATAAAAGGTTGTCCTAAATGGAGGACAAATCTAAAGGTTGTACTTTATTGGTGTATTACCAGACATCGCAACTCCAGAGAATCCAGTGAAGACATTCTCATTATTTGTAATTTCCTCAAAAGAAAGGTATTGCAAACTCTTGGCCCAACTCGGAGTTCTAGTCAGTTGAAGGCAGAATTTGAGAGTGAAATATTGGACATAATCTATAATATTGCCGACACCAACTCCTCGAAGGTAGTGAATTATGACCTTTATGTTTTGATCAATGAGCTTTATCAACTTAAAGTTCTTACCATTGCATCTTACTTAAGAAAATTGATTGCTTCAGGTATATTTTATGTTGCTCCAGATGCCGAAGACAATATCCTTAATGACAATTCGAACCTGCTTGTCAAGACGCATCTTTCTATTCTTCAGAACTTGCCAGTAATTAACAATAGGCAATGTGACAGCATTCTCAAGAAATGGACTTCCACTGGGTTCAACTTCAAAGAAAAGTTTGAGATGGGACAGGAGATCTTGAAAAGAGAGCTCATAGACAGAATTGTCAACAACACCTTTGATGACCAGTTCGAGTCGCATATTGTTTATGTCAAAGATCTTAATGTTGGATTGAAGTTCTTGCTAGTTAACTGGGTTACTAATGAACTAAAGTCAGCTATAACAGAATCCCCAAAGTTGATACACATAAACCCATTGATCATCAGCAATCTTTTTAACTTCTACTCTATCTGCGATAATTTGACCGTTTTTTTCAAAGTATTGGTTAAGTTCATTTTGAAGAATGAAGGAGGAATGATAATTTTCTATTTGGAATCACTCTACTTGATTGCCAGATTGATCATAAAGCATTTCAAACTAGTCAAATTCATTGCAGGCAATAGCTACGGCTCAAATTCGACTGCCTACGAGCTATTCAAATTGATAATTCAGAATTATAAGGATTGCAAGACAAGAGAGTTTGATTACTTCAAATTTGACCAAGTATGGAACTTTATCGACACTGCTGTAGAGAGTAATTATCTGTCAGACAAAAATACCGACTCTCGTTCTAGCGGGAAAAGAAGTGGCATATTCAACAAGGAACAGTTTGATTCTCCAATGAAGATCAATACGCTGGAAAATGTTATTGCGAAAATGGAAGATAGATATACGTCAGCCGATTTTAGAAATGATCTCGACTTGCTTCTCGAGTCCACATTTCAACCTATGGATAGTAATGAAGTCAGTGAAGTTGTGGCTACGTTGAAGTTGGAGTTTGAAGAAAACGAAATGAAATCGCACCGGAATGTTGTACCGAAAGTATTGGATTTGTTGAAGTCAAACCTCACAGAAGAGTCGGAGGGCCTTGCTGCGAAACTCTTGATTAATTCACAATATCTAATTAAAAGCGATGATGTCAATGCATTTGACAAACTAGTTCAGGATTATATTTTAGAATTGGTAAAGTCAGATATGGAGATCCTTTTAGTTGCAAAGTTCTTGAAGAAATTGATCGTTCATGAGATTATCCGGATCAATGATCTTTTTGCATTCTTCGAACCAATTGCTGAAGACCCTGCTTTCAGAGTCAAATTGAAGGCTTTGATGTTTGATCTTGTTATTGGGTTAAGTGATGAAGAAAGGGAGTATCTCTCAAATAGTCAGATTTTGCAGCTCGAGATAATGAGACAGTGGTATCGGGAAAGATCAACTTCATCTTTTTTGGTATTGATTCTCAAGGGTATAAAAACAATCGAGGGTTCTATTTTTGACTGTCCATTAATGGAAAAGTACGGCAGTAGCATATTTAGGATCTTGAATGCCTTGATTGTGGCCAACACCAAATTGTTGCTGGATGAATTGATATCCAAAATTTCAACAGAAGATAGTATACGCTTGCTCAGCACACTAAACAATGAGAATTTTACACCAATTAACAGCCTACAAGACTTAGAAAGAATTGCATCAGAAGTGGATGAGTTTAATCTTCCTATCTTCCAACTTCTCTTGAGGGTATTAACAATCAAGGAGTTGCTGCCACTTCAGGAAAATGAGATTCAAGAACGTTTGAAGGTATTACTTGAAAGTTTCTTGGAAAACCTTAGTTTTGGATTCACGCCTATGAATTCATACTTTGGGGAGCTATTCATATACTTACCGTGGGAATATGTAGTCTCAATCTTGGGTATGTTGGAGGACAAGTTTTTGTGTTCTACGACGTTTAATTTTGACCAGTGGGACAACGATAAGAGTGTACTTTCGTTGACCAATCTGGTTGGTAATACGAACTTACTACCAGTGTTCAACGATTATTTCAAGAAGTTTTCGTCATCTTCTTCAAATGTAGTTGAGTCATCTTCTTCATTCTTCCAAGCTCTTAGTAAGTTTCTATCCAAGCTCTTGCTTATTGTCAATTCCGACAATTGTTTAGAGGATACATTTGAAGATACCAGCAGTGCAATTTCGATTTTTTTGCGGATTTTAATCATCCACAAGCTTACTTTGACGAGGCTTATTGTGACTCAAGACGGCGAGCAATTTCAATTCATTAAGAATTTGATTCTTTTGATAAACTCAAAGTTCATTGCTGAAGGAAACGAGAAGTTGAGGATCTTGTTGTACGATTTGCTCTTGTTAATGAAATCGTCTGTTACAGAAGAAGTCAGCAAACAGACTGAAAATGAATTATCTGAAGGAACTTCGCCTGGGTTTGGAATGACGGCTCAGAGTCCCCCACCTGTAGAAGATGCGAGCAAGATAACAGAACCTTTGAGTTCGGCTCGTCCGAGTTCAGAAGCAGCATCTTTTCAAACAAACCCAATCTCAACATACGACCAAGTCTCCAGTTTGTTCAATTTGCCAGAGCCAACCGAAACGAATCCTTTTAAGGACTATATCACAGAAGATCGTGTTGAGTGTGCGCTTACACTTTCCGAGGATGAACTTCAGAGTGGAGGAGATATACATGGCTTCAACGAAAGCAACTTGGTTCTCATTTCTTCATCAAACGACTCGACGTTCTCCGGGGCGTTTGCTCTTATAACCAACCCACACCAACGACCCAAGGGCCAACCGTTCAAGTTGCGCAGTTTCGAGATTCTCGAGGGAACAAGCACAACATCTTTGAACGACGGATGTATTAACTTACAACTCTTTGACTCTTATACTACGAAAGAAAATCCTCCATAAACTATATAGAGAATTTAAAATTCGGGTGCAAGCTACATTAAACTTCTAAGCTTAGTAGAAGTTCGTTTATCAGAAGCGGATTTTCCATGTCATAATATTACTATCAGAAAAGTACCAATGGTGTTGTGATAAAAGAGCCTGAGCCTCATATAATTACAATTTTAAATATATTAGCATCTAAACAGCGGCTAATGGTCTATTTAGCTGCAAAAAACCACCCTGGCTGCATTGCGTGTAGCAGAAAAAATAATCTCAAAACGCGACAATTTTTAGACCTTTCTGAAAAAAGATGTAACCATTTTGGTTGAAATTGAAATATATTTAGAACAGCATCATTCATATAGAAGTATATCTACTACAACAAAGCTTTAACAAGTACATACCAACAGCCTACTATATACATATCGCTGTACATATAACCGACATCCCATTAGAAACACATCAGTTCCATATTAGAAGCATTCACTATCCTCGGTTTGGAAACATCTTCAAAAATCATACCTAAAACTCGTACATTATCAGTAGAGACCTTACCTTACCAAACGTCATAAAAAGTTCTTCGAAAGAATCAAAACGCCACTCCATGTCAAAACTTCAAGACATTTTCGTCAACGACATCGCTTCCGAAGACAACGATGACTTGTTGTCGGTTTCGTCACTGGGGAATACCTATTCTCATAATCAAAGCACCAAAGATATTTCCAATAGTGAAAATACCAATATCTCCAGTAGTAATAACTACAATAATAATAGCAAAAGGAATGTACCGATCCCTTCGGGTGCTTCCCGCAACGGCCAGGTAGCAGATCTCTCACATTTGGCTTCTGCCAACTTTCTGTCGGAATCATTGACTGAAAATGGCAATATGACTCTGATCAACCTGGCTTTTGCACCAGCTACGCCCACTTTTGCAGGTACAAACGGCTCATTTAGCCCGACATTATCTGTAAACCAACATTATCGGAAATATTCAGGGAATTCGCTTTCGAACTCGCCCAAACTTGTAGCTTCTAACGGACCTACTATGCTGCGATCCAGACCTAAGTCTGGACTCTTTCTTCTAGATGCCAGCAACTTCGCCATAGCCGAGGATGACGACGTTTCGGTACAGAGTTCCATAGATAATACGCCGAGATCACGAAATGCGGATTTTTTGCAGCAAAAATTAGGACAAAACGGAGCAGTTCTGGCGAGTCCTTATAGGTCGTCTTCACCAGTGAGAAACGCTTCTCCGTCAAGAATGCCTCGGTCCTACGGGTCCAAATCCCCAGTCAGAAGAAGCTCGTCGCCTTCCAAGTCGTATCAGCCATTCAATTTCCAACCCCAGGAGCTCATGTTGCATTCCAACAATTCGGGTCTGTCGCTCCAGGTGAAGCCAGCGCACAGAAAGGGGCACAAGTACAAGCACTCGTCGATATCGATGAACTTGTTCCAGGAACCACCTCCAGCACTCTCACTTTCAAACAAGGCACTCAATGTTCCTGATCTGTACCCCATTCCAAACTTCAGAGAGCTGATTCTGTCTGTAAAGCCAGCACAAAAATTCCGACTCTCATGGTCTGTTTTCCATTTGGTTATGGCACTTTTCATCTTTGTAGTAGGCTTCAAGTTCAGCTTGCCATCGTTTTCCACATTGGCACATCTTGTTTTCTACGACTCATTGGGATCGTTGGTCATTGTATTTGTGGATATAATGTCCAATTTCGAAGTGTGGAACAACTCTTCCATAGCCTATCCTTTTGGTTTGGGACGTTTGGAGGTGTTAGTCGGTTTTGCTTTGAGTGCATCGCTTATCATGGTAGGTTTCGACTTGGTGAGCCACTTCATCGAAGAGTTCATCATTCTCATGTACATCTCTGAGGGAGCGGAGCCTCATGAAGGAGAACAACACCTGTCTCATCACATCCATGGAGAGAATGGAAGCAACGCCAACTGGTTTGTGTATGAGCTAGTTCTTCTCTTCACTATTGCAGTAACCTTGATAAGTTCTAACAAGGTGTTGGCCCATGACAAGATAAACGAGATTATCTCCACCCAAGAACCGAATAAAAGCAAGGGAGGAATTTTGGAAGAAGGATTTCTGTCCAGTAAAAGCTCGAAGTTCTTAACTGAATTTCAAAAGTTCATCAATATCTGCACAAGAAACCCTACTCATTTACTTACGTTGATATATTCTACCTTCTTGGTTGTAGTTCCATTGATACCTGAACTGATTGTCAATGAATCGGCTTTTGATCTCAATGATATTGCTACGTTAGTGGTTTCTCTATCCTTGGTCTATACTGGCTGGAAATTGGTCAAAACCTTGGGTGGCATATTACTCTGTTCGTATCCTTACTCGGACTACGACTATCATGTTCTCAAAAGTAATATTATGGATAGCATCATGGCCGTTGATGCCTTCAAGCGGTCACACACTATTGACAAGTTCTACATCACGAAATTCAAGTACGATTTCTACGTAGTTGGCTTGAAGGTTGTGATGAAAGGTGCCGATCCAGACGAAGAGTCCACTTTGAGATACGAAGTCGACCGGATCATTCGCAACGAAATCAAAAACTTGAATGAAGGCAACACGCGAATAGAGATCACTATAGATATTGACAGATTCTAAATAAAACATATATATCTAATGTAACTCAGAATTTCGGAAATAGAGTAAAGGTGAGTTATGTCTGTCCAATAGCTGCCTAAATACAATTTATTCTTAAGCGGTTTTAAATAAATGGCAGATATCCCTTTAAAATTTATCCTATCCAGTGCTGCAACATTCGTCTAATAAACTCGTAGTATTTCAAAATAAATTCATACTATTCACCATTTTGAGTGCTTAGCTTCAGGCGCACATAATTTCGCAATTTTTTGTCTAAGATAGCAATCCTAATTGGGTAATCGCAATGAGTCAACCGCGATGTAAAATCTTTTTTCAAAAAGTTCGAATTTTTCACCAGCCCCAGAGATTTGCATAAATAGTTAACTTTATCTTTACTATTCAACTCAGCTGGTTCGATTTCTTGGGAAGCATTGAACTAGTCTAAAAATGTTGAGAAACTCCACTTCAGTGCTTAAGAAGTCACTTAAATTGGCTCAGAGACAGCCTTTCTCCACGACTTTTATCAGATCTACCACTATCAAGTCGATTCCAGATGCTAATGACGACACGGCTACCGGCAAGTACATTACTACTGTGACCAAGCCATATACTGTGACAACTTATGCTCGTCCAAACTTGGTAATCACCCACGGAAAAGGTTCTCATTTGTACGACTTGGAAAACAGACAGTACTTAGACTTCTACTCCGGAATTGCCGTGACTTGTCTAGGACATTCAAACCCAGAAATCACCAATATTATAAACGATCAGGCTGGAAAATTGATGCACTGCTCTAATCTCTTCTACAACTTGCCAGCTGGTGAGTTGGCCAACAAATTGGTGGATAAGACCAAACAGTCCGGCGGTTTGCACGATGCCCAAAGAGTGTTCTTGTGTAACTCTGGTACTGAAGCGAATGAAGCTGCATTGAAGTTCGCCAGAAAGTATGGTAAGACTATTAGTCCGAATAAGACCGAGATAATCACCTTCGAAAACTCGTTCCATGGTAGATCCATGGGTGCTTTGTCGGTGACTCCTAACCCTAAGTATCAGCAGCCTTTTGCACCATTGATTCCTGGTGTTCAGGTGGCTACTCCAGAGGATATCAACAGCGTGGCTAATCTCATCAGCAAAGAAAAAACCTGTGCTGTTATAATAGAACCTGTTCAGGGTGAAGGAGGAGTCACTCCTATTTCTGCGGAGTTCTTGCTCCAATTGAGAAAGTTGTGTAGTGACAACGATGTCTTATTGATCTATGATGAAATTCAATGTGGCTTGGGTAGAACCGGTAAGTTATGGGCTCACTCTTATTTGCCAAAGGAAGCCCACCCAGATATCGTCACAATTGCCAAGGCTCTTGGTAACGGCTTCCCTATTGGAGCCACCATGATCACCGAAAAGGTCGAAAACGCTTTGCAAGTCGGAGACCACGGTACCACGTATGGTGGCAATCCATTGGGCTCGAGAATCGGTTCCTATGTTGTTGATACAATCAGTGACGACAAGTTCTTAGAAGACGTTCAGCACAAGTCCGATTTGTTTGTTGCTGGTTTGAACAAGATCGCTGAGAAGTACCCAGAAAACATCGACACTGTCAAGGGAAAGGGTTTGTTGTTGGGATTACAATTCAACTCTAGCTTGGATAGTGGCAAGGTGGTTGCCAAGTGTCGTGAAAACGGCTTGTTGGTGATCACAGCCGGTATGAATGTCCTTAGAATCGTTCCAGCTTTGAATATTCCTGAAGATGTCATTGCTGAAGGTTTGGCAATCATAGATGCCAGTATTTCCCAGGTCCTTGCTGATTAGTAAAAGTTATAGATCCAAGAGTATGAATATTCTAGCATAGAAACTCTAAACCAAAGCTGTGTCGATTATCTAGTATGTAAATTCCTTCTATATTTTCGCAGCCATTTTCCTTAAATATGGTATAGGTCTAAATGAGATTTTCTAAAATCGATAGGAACATTTTGATGGTTCTTCTGTATTAGTAAATCATTCTGAGCAATACTAACTGAAGGAATTCTAGCGATTTTAATTTTATCGCTTCTTAACTTTGCTGCTGCTAGCATTATGTTCTTAACTATTGAGAAATCCTGAGCCTATCATGGGCCTATCAGCAAAATTCTGTCGCCAGTCGCGCTTTTGAAAATCATATGCAGTACTTCTCCTTACTTTTGGATCGCATTTATCAAACGCAGGTTGAGCGCATAGAGTCGGTTAAATAATTGAAGTGACTGTTGTTCTTTTTCCCTTATTTGTTCTGGTTTTTCTATTTCCTTTTAGTATTGCAACTCACCCTCTACACTACACGGGAGTAATTTAGAAGAGTCGACGGCTTTTAGGGAAATCTGTTCATTACATAAAGATTGTGACACTTTGTATTTTCATAGGAACTGTTGCGCTATTGTTAGTAGTGATAGTTTGAAATAGCAAGTCTGACAACTTTTTCACGATTACTTGAATTAGTCTTGTTTCCATTGTTTCAGTACAGGCATCGCGATAATAGCTCTTTAATATCCTTAATTTCTCATTCCATTGATTCCTGTTCTTCCGTATGGCATTATCATAGAGCCGTACAGATTGCATATCACTACGTATCTATTTATCTTGATTCATTTGGGCATATCATAGAATCATATAGTTATTCATCATAGATCATTTCATATATCACATCATACTGAGATTGGTTGATATTATTGTATAATATCATTCCTCTCGTTATAGTATCATCATTCCCACCTAAGTTTGTTTCAAACTTCATCACTGTCTGCCATAGGTTGATATCGATCGTAGATCATATCGATTATCGTATTCATTTAGATAGTATCGCAGTATTTTACTATCGCAATTGATTACGTTGATTAATTTATCCAATCCCATATCATAATTTATTTCATAGCATGCCATGACTGTTCCATTTCGAATCCCTACTACAGATCTCGACTATTGTCTAGAACAGCTCCTCGAGCATAAACCTCCCAAGATTCTTCCGCCAGAAACCATACAACAGCTCTGTCATACACTCAAGACCCAGCTCTTGTCTGTTCCCAATATCATGCCTCTCCAACTGCCCATCGCTGTTGTTGGCGACATCCATGGCCAGTACCATGACTTGCTTGAGATCTTCCAGATCGGGGGAGCCCCTCCCACGACAAACTACTTGTTTCTTGGTGACTATGTGGATAGAGGCTATTATTCTGTGGAAACCATTTCATTGCTCATAACTCTCAAATTGCGATTTCCAGATCGTGTCTTTTTGATTCGTGGCAATCACGAATCGCGAACCATCACTACGAACTACGGCTTCTATTCAGAAGTTCTAAGCAAGTACAACGGCAGTGCCGATGTGTGGTCGTATATCACAGACTTGTTTGACTACTTACCATTAGGAGCTACCATTGACGGCAAGATATTTGCTGCCCACGGAGGTTTATCGCCGAGCTGTCAGCAATTGGACCAGATACGAGCGCTTGACCGGTTCCGGGAGATTCCTCACGATGGAATCATGGCAGATCTTGTTTGGTCTGATCCAGATACCGAGATCATGGACTTCAAACTTTCACCAAGAGGTGCTGGATACCTTTTTGGGCTTGATGTGATCAACAAGTTCTGTCACGAAAACAGTCTTGTTCAAATGATTCGGGCACATCAACTCTGCAACGAAGGCTATACGAGCTATTGGCAGGGCAAATGTCTCACGGTATGGTCTGCACCTAACTATTGCTATCGATGTGGTAACAAAGCTAGTGTATTGGAGATTCTTCATTCCAACTACGACAGCAAAAGAACATCTACAACGACTTCTAGTAATGGCAATGATCTCAATGATATTAATTCGAATGACGACGATAACAGCGCCAGTAATGACATGAGCTACGAAGACTACGAAGACAGATTCGACAGCACCAAGATCTGCTTGCGACAGGGAGTCTTGCCAGGACAGTTTTTCAACATCTTCGAGGCATCTCCTGAGAACGATGAAGATACATTGAAAGGGAAGAGTGTCAATGGTATCAACTCCGAAGACGAGTATGCTGTCAACAATGGTGACTTCTTCCTGGGTTTCTTCAGAGAGAAGTCGCGGAAGCAGCATGTGGAGTATTTCTTGTAAGGCAAGACTCCACTGTAATATTACATAATTAATCTAGCATTGTATATAAAGAATAGAGTAGAATTTGTAGAAGATGGGGTCGGCAGTGAAAATATTTAGTTTCGTGATAAGCATGAGTTATGATAATTGAGTTGTATAGGTGGTCATATTTGGTTTTTTTTGTACTGATTTTGATGGTCGAAAAACCATATTGAATTTCATGAATAATATAAGATTGAATAATCGAAACTATGTAATTCAGACATGACTTATGGAAACTGTTTTATACAATTGTGAATTAACCATAGTACAACTCGAAGTTGAAGCCATTGTGAACTTCATAGTCGTCCAAAGTTATATGGTCCTTGTAGACTTGGTAGCCTTTCTTCAAGATGAGTTTATCGTATGGAGTGCCGATCTGGAGCGAGATCACTTTCTTCAAGTCGCCGATAGTGTCTGACTGGAGACACTTGACGTTGATCTTCTTGCCGAGACGGTCGTTTACCAGGACCTCTATCATTTCTAAGGTGATATATTGATAAGTGGATTTGTAAATATGTAAATATAGCAGAAGCCGACAAACAGTAGAAATAGTGAGAGGTAGTGGCATGTAGCGAGAGTGTCACGTTTAGGGACAGGACAGTAGGGAAAATAGCGAGGTAAATAGCGAGGTGAATAGCGAGGTGGAGTGAATAGCGAGAGCAAAAAATCTTGATGCCAAAATCAGCAGCATTCAATTTTTTTATATTTACTTTTTGATTTAAGGTACATATTTCTCTTGTTTCACTACCATTGCAAGTTCGACCATCATTTCACTTAACATCAATCTTCTTGTTGTGTCTCCTTGACTCATTAACACTCTCTCTCTGTAGCTCTGAACGCAACTCTCTCGCTACACTTCACAACAATATACCTGCACACGCGTCTTTTTTCGCGCGCTTACAAGCAGATTAGTAGAAGTTTCTGATAAATTCCACAAACCTTCTCTCACAAACGGTTCTTCTTCATTATCACTTCTTAATTGTGATTGTTGGCTACTATCTGACTTACTTGGCATTGCTCTTGTGTCTTCATCGGAAGGAGCAAAATCACTATCAATATAGTTTTCAAAATCAATTCAGGATGACAGGTTCAACCCAGCTCCTGCCTTCGCTCTCGCGAGACCACTCCAACTCCAACAATGCACAAGCCATATCTACTTCCATTTCACTGCCTAGTCTGACAGTTTCCGGGAGCAATTCTCTAAACAGCAACGGCGCAAATGCTTCAAATCCTCATACTTCTTCAGCTGTGCCTCCGGCAAATTCCAGCTCTTCAACTGCCAGAACCTCAGAGAGGGTATCTCGTCCAGCCATAACAGCTCGTCGTCCTTCCCTTCTCAGAAACACGTCTTCTAACACAAACTCTTCTACCACCCAATCAGCGTCTGTAGCTGCGGCTGCGGCTGCCATTGCTAGTGTAGCTCCAAATTCGCATCTCAAACGAGCAGAGAAAGAAAGGAACGAAAGAGAAAAAGCTGAAAAAGAACGAGCTGAAAGAGAACGAAATGAAAGAGAAAGAGAAAGAGAAAGAGATCGCTCAAACGGAAATTCAACCTTGTCAACTATGTCGAATAATTCTGCTGCATCTGTATCTTCACTAGCAAACAGCACCAGTAACTTGAACCTCTCAACTAACAACGCTGCCACCACCAACAATGGCAACAATAGTACAACAAATATTCCATCTCATAATAGCAATTCATCACTTGTAGTCAATGGCAGTAATCCCTCTAATAATGGTGGTTCTTCCAGTCATACAAATACAGTTCATTCTTCCAATAATCATTCCACTACTCATTCTGCTAGTGGTCATACCACCAGTCATCCTACCACTCATTCCCATACTGCCACAACGCATTCGCCTACCTCTGGGTCGAGCTCTCTTCAGAATTCTACTGCCAACCGATCACGGTCTAGAACGCTTTCACAGAATCTTTCGCAGAATCACCACAACAGCAGCAGCAGCAATAGCAACACTCAGTATTTTGCACAAGAAAGAGCGTACTTGCGTAAAATGAAGAATCAACTCGTAGACGACTACTACACCAAAGGAATCACTGGAGCAGATGAAGATGCTAAGGATAACGACATCAACGATGATGATGAAGAAGATGATGATGAAAATGAAAGTGGGAATACGAACTTATTAACAGACCTAGATGACGACAAATACCAGATTGATTTTTCCCAAGCTTTCCTGATGATCAAGAGTACCAACGCAAATTTCAATATCAACCCTAACAAGAACGTAACACAACTTAGTCTTGATGAAGCAGATGACCCGGCAGTAATAGAAAGACTAGAATGGCAGGCCATGTTGACATCTGTTCTTACAGGAGATGTTGTGAGGTCGGAAAAGACCAAGATCATTAACAACAATAACCCAGAGAATGCCCAAGAGTCCTTTTTGCATGCAACCTATAAGGAAAGTTTGTGGTTTGGTATCAGAGCAAAGATATATAATAGAACGGAAGACGACCAAAGGAAGATCATTGGATATAGAAGGACGTTAGTAGATCAATTCGTGGAAGATGTTATGAACTTTGAGGTCAGCTACGAAGACCCCGTCAACAATCCTACGAGAAGCCAAGTTGTGAGGATAATAGAAAGATACGATGCAGCTTGTGGACTCTGGAGAACACTAGAGGAGATGAAGAACGACAAACCAGCTTGTAGAACAGAAGCATTTGTTAATCGCATAGATGCCCTCAATGCTTGGCTCACCATCACAGATGCTATAGCTAGAGAAGCCAATTCCTTGCGGATATGGATCGGTAATGATGAGTTGGATATCAGCAAGAGTCCAGCTGAGAGTTGCACTGCTACAACTGCACCAAATTCAACATCAAATCCTGCTAGTGCTTCTGGAAGCAACAAGCTAGTCAAAAAGATTTTTGATGAGGATGACAAGTCGTTGGCAGAACGTTTAATGAAAGAAAAAGATGTACATACTATATTCCGAAAGCGTATCTTCAAGCCGATAGCGCCATGGATGATCAAGTCTAAGGAAACATATATTCGACTAGGACACATGTTTGAAACCATGAAGCTTCCTGATTACATCCATGATTTGATTCAAATATGTATTATACCGATGAAGTTGATCAAAGAAATAATCAATGTCAGACTTGGATATGCCATGAAGTTGCAGAACCCAACGTTGATGATGATCGACCAGATGATAGATGATTTCAAATCCTACATCACCATTGCTTTAGAAGTCAAACTGGGAATCCAAGAGTACTGTAAGCCAGATGCTGGGAAGACGTGGATCCTTGGTGATCTCTTCGAAGGAGAAAACCTGGATTTCGACCAGGTTGTCCTTCGCTGTGTGCGATACTTCTTGGTTTTGTTGAACAGAAAGTTACTTGATAGTTCCAGATCACCTACGACGTTCAGAACTTTCAAAGAACCAGAGGAATTGGAGGAAGCCTGGAACTTTTTGAAGTTGCTTGGTAATTTTATCGATGGTGGCAGTGTAGTTGTAGCAGAGCAAATCACGTTACTAACTTCCAAATTGATTCATCGTTTGTTGTCGTATTTCAACAACCAGATCAGATCTCCACCTTCTGGTTCAGCTTCTGAAATGATCAGATGGTACAGTTCAACTACCGAGAATTTCGGACAATTGCGCCGTAAATTGGCGAGATTTACTGGTGAAATCTCGCGAGACTTCACAAATTCGTTGGTTTTCGATCTTCCTTCCTCTCCCAATAACTTGACAAAGAACATATTGGAAGCATTAAAAGCTACTAACCACTTCTTGGTGTACACTGGTACCGTTGAAGGTCAGGGTATCTATTTCTTTGCCAGCTCTGAGTTGTACGGTAATGAACAAGAAATTTTGAAGATAATTAATGGTTCCTATATCGGATTGGATCCTAACGAAACGAATGTCGAGTTTTCCGTCTTGTTGAACATGATCCAAAGCAAAGAAATCGATGAGAACTACCTTTCTCAGCCAATACCATCCCAGTCAAGTGATTTTGCATATGTATTAGCTCTTTGTCCACCTAAACCAATTGTGTGGGAAGGGAATGTAGTTACAGTCAAGATAGGTGAAGTTCCAATTACAGACGTGAAAACGGGCCAAATGCATTTGATCACAAAGTTGCCATACTACAGTTTACACATCGTGAGAGAAAAGTTCCTAGACATCGTCAGTGGAGTGATGATAGTAGGTGGTACGATGAAGCCTATAGAACAACGGTGCTCCTTAGCTCGTGTTCACCATGAATTGACTAAGATCAATAGAGCCTTCTTCCGGATGTGCTTGTCAGTATTAGATTCTGTGAAGATTGTTCGAGAAAAATGTAAGGAGTGCTGTCCGAAAGGAGATTGTCAGGCTCTTCTAAACAATTTTTTTGTCTATGCTAGGGACTATGGTAAGAATTCTGTCAAGAACTTGGATTCTTCACGGAAGTCGACTGTTATCATGAAGTTGATCCAACTCTCAATTGAATGGGTTAGTTTTATTTGTGATGACTGTATTCCTACTGACAGGAAGACTTTTAGATGGTGTGTTTTGGCACTTGAATTCGCCATGGACATGACCAGAGGTTTCAATGTCTTGGTTTTAAGCGATGAACAATTCTACACGTTAAAATTGAAGGTTGCTCGTTGTATGTCGTTGCTTATTTCCCATTTCGATATCATGGGTGCCAGATCGAGTGAAGCAGAAAGAACTAGACTATTGAAATGGACTTCACAAAAACATAAAATTGAAAACAGTGCAGATGACGAGTACATCCTCAAGATGTATAAGGACGATTTGGCTAAGCAAATCGATGAGATTGAAGAGTATAGAATGGAATTACAAGAACAATTGCAATCGGTTGGTAGAGTATTGGATGTCACTGATCTGGAATACCAGTTCGTCACATTGTTGGCTTCTTCCTTTTCTAGTGTTTCCATTAGATGGCAGAAGGGTAGGTTTATTGGCGGCGGAACCTTTGGTCAAGTTTTTGCCTCGGTTAATTTAGATACCGGTGGTGTCATGGCTGTCAAGGAGATCAGATTCCACGATAGTCAATCGATCAAGAACATTGTCCCATCCATTAGGGACGAAATGACAGTCTTGGAAATGTTGAATCATCCAAACGTTGTTCAATACTTCGGTGTAGAAGTTCATCGTGACAAGGTGTACATTTTCATGGAGTTCTGTGAAGGTGGGTCACTTTCTGGATTGTTGACTCATGGCCGTATCGAAGATGAAATGGTGATTCAAGTTTATACTTTGCAGATGCTAGAAGGCTTAGCCTATTTGCATCAGTCGGGTGTTGTACATCGCGATATCAAGCCTGAAAATATTCTTTTGGATCACAACGGTGTTATAAAGTTTGTAGACTTTGGTGCCGCTAAGGTAATTGCTACTAGTGGAAGAACCAGAGCTCCAGGAGTGAGTTCAATTGGAACAAGACTGTCCAATAGTTCTAACCAAAACTTGAATTCTATGACTGGTACGCCTATGTACATGTCCCCTGAAGTCATCACGGGATCTTCTAGTGACAGAAACGGGGTGGTAGATATCTGGTCGTTAGGATGTTGTGTTCTAGAAATGGCAACAGGTAGAAGGCCATGGTCCAACTTGGATAACGAATGGGCTATAATGTACCACATAGCAGCTGGCCACAAACCTCAATTACCATCCCCTGACCAATTGAGCGAAGCTGGACGCAAGTTCTTATCCAGATGTCTTGAGCACGACCCCAAGAAGAGACCAAGTGCAATTGAGCTTCTTAGCGATCCCTGGATTGTTTCCATCAGACAAGCAGCTTTTGGAACATCTTCTGAGGTTGGAACTACACCTTCCTCCGAGATCAGCTTTGATCCTATCCAATGAATGCCTATATACATTTTTGTTGCTCTGCTGCCAGGAGAAATATATGTATTATTTCACTATATATTGTAGGAGGTGCTATTTACATTGTAATAGATATTGATATGGTTATATCATATTTAGGTTTAGGATTACATCGTCAGGTTATTCCAGTATTTCAGTTCTCAGTAGTCTATATACGACTGGGAAGTAAAGTATCGAAATAGGATTTTATTTCTTCTACTACGTTACCCTTAATATTCACATATCCAGCATTCTTGTTAATGGTTATATCTAATGAAGGATTCAAGGATAACAAATCCTTCTTGAACTGGAAGAGGTCTCCCTGGATTCTCTTGATTTCTGTTGTGTATTTGGTATTTTGTACTTTCAAGTAGACTGGCCAGTGCTTGTATTTGGTTGCATTGATAGAGTAGTTATTGTTTCCAAAGCCATTGTTGGGCAAGTCCTGGTGGTTTATGCTGGAAAGAGCGGGTACCTCGTAAGGTTTTACTACAGCAGGAGGCACAGGTACTCTAACAGACTTCAACGACACTAAAGAGGGTCTCATGTTTACTCAAATATATGTGTATATCGATGTTGAAGCTTTCACGAAGGTGAATATTTCTCTTAAAGAACATATTTCTGAATTCTGAAAAGTTTTAAATGTCGCACGTCACAGATGTCGTACTCTAAGCTTAAGAATTACAGAGGAATTTATGTATGTATGCAGTATTTTCATAAATAGCTATATACATAAAAGTACAATATTTAAATATAGTTGAGTATGAATTAATTCAACAAATAGGTATATCGATAATAAATAGGCGTAGGTTTAGCGATGTACATTTCCTTGTAGATTTCAGCTATTTGACAATTGCGATTTTAATTCCATATCTTCGAAATCCTCACCTTCAACCTTATGCGACTTCATATGCTTAGTGAAATCGGGTTTCTTCTCGAATTCTTCGTCACAAATCTCACACTTGAAGGTCTTAAAGTGTATTTTCATGTGCTTTGTCAAGTTTGAACTTTCACTGAACCGCTTATTGCAGCCAGGCCATTTGCACGCCAACGGCTTTTCTCCTGTGTGAACTCGGTTGTGAATAGACAACGATGAACTGGTTGCGAATTTCTTTCCACATATGGAACAGCTGAATGGTTTTTCACCGGAGTGCGTTCTCATATGTTGTTTCAACATCGAATCAACAGCAAAAGTAGCTCCGCATATTTCACATTTACATGGCTTGAAATTGGTATGAACATGGATATGCCTCCAGACCTTTTGTCTCTGGGTGAACATTTTCCCATTATGCCTTTCGCAGCCAATCCAGTCACAGCTGTAGATGGATTTTCCTGAGCCAATATGTTCATCCACCAAATGCTGTTGTAATTCTCCCGCATTGGCATGAATTTTGTTGCAGGGAATTGGATTTCTGTCACTATCAACACCAATTTGCCACTTGCAAGTGAAGTTGGGATCTTCTGGATGAATACTGCTGCTACTATTCTTTTTCGGCATAATTTTTATAGACGTAATATTGAGGTCGTCGAATTTTCGAGGCTCAGAAGATGGTTCTTTCTTTTCTACCACACTATTTGGTAATATTGGTGGAGATGTCATTAATGTAGGAGAGGATAAGCCAGATTTCGAGGAACTTGGGGTCAAAAGATGATTTTGACTCTTGAGAGGAACCAATGAATCTTGCGAATATATTTCATGGATCTTGTCTCCCTTGTGTGTGACAATATGGTCTATCAATGAATTTAGATCGGAGTTTATGTAATCACAGTCGTTCCATTCACATTGATATAATGTCTGTGCTGGGTTGACTGTATTGTTCGAATTATTGTTCGAATTATTGTTGGTGGGCATGCCATATTCTTGGCCAATGTGCTGTCCGATTAAATGCTTCAAAAATGTATCGTCAGTCAATTTTTCGAAACACTTGTCCCATTTACAAGAGTACAGTTCAGAGCTGCTCTCGAATGGCGCTCCTTGAAAATTATGCAAATATTCAATAGAGGGTTCTTGTTTCTGGAATGTTCGATTATTATTTTGCAGTGGTTGCGAGTTGTTCAAAAATTGATTGAAATTATTGAACTGAATGTAGAAGTCAAAATCAGACATCAACTTGTTAGCAGGTTCTGAATCAGAGGCTACTGCAGTGGAATCATTTTGAATTGTTGTGTGAAAACAGGATTGGTGGAAATGATGATGGCCCGGAGCTTCATCAGAAACTGGACCTGTTGATTGCTCTGGATTATCGGAATGGTGGCAATGATGTGGGAAATGGATTTCAAAGTTTTTATCGGCTAGCTTTCTTTTCTTTGCAGCTTGCAATTGTATTTCGTCTGATTCCGTTGCTATTTGGTCCAAATTTTGATGGACGCCATTGATTAAGTTTGCAAACATGGGCTTCTTAGATAATTGTAGATCGCATAGATTATTCTGATGGTTACTCGGATATCCTGGAGTTGTCGTATCGCAACAATCATAGACTATAGACGTGTTGGAATCTGAAACACACTGAGGATCGTTGCAAATAGCTTCCGTAGTGCTTGTCGACGAGACAGTGCCACCATGACAGACAGAGTAGCTGGGACAATTTGAGTTGCCACAGCAGAAGTCAGTATTATTTTTATCAGCAGGTATATCAGAACTGCTATCTTCAATGCAGTGGATGTCGTTACAGCATATTTCTTCCAAGTAGTCTCCTGAGTTATCACAACATCCGTGGTTCTGACAAGAGGAGTTTTTTGAGTCGTCACAGTTCAAGAAGAAGCAGTCGTCCAACTCATCGCAGAAAATGTCAGTGCACAAGTCGAGATCGTCAAATTCCTGACAAGATTCGTCGGCTACCGTAGTCGTAGATGGTTGCTTGGTCACGCTGTTATGGTGGTCGTGGTCATGATTATGGATATGGCCATGGATATGTGTATGGTCTCCGTGTTTGTGAATATGTCCATGTACATAACCATGGGTAATTATTGAGCTGTTGAGCTGTTCACTTTTGGTGAGCTTCTGGTAGAATGACTTTGGCAAACTTACATTGGCAGATTCCACCAACGGCGACACCGAGCCATTTGACGACGAAGTCAAGGAAGTGAACTTAGAGTCCGACCTTTCTGAAACAGAACTGGAACCCGAGGCTGACTGAAGCTCTGTAGCGTCAGAAGCTCCGTTTTTGCTCGGAACCAGATCATGACCAACACTAGAATCAACTGAAGAAGCCCCGAAAGACGTACCAGAATTATTTGAAGCCGTAGAACCAGAACCTCCAGAGTCTGTCGAAATATAAACAGAAATGGAACTCATGGCAGACGGCGGTAATTAATATTCAATTTAGAAATTTCGTTCCAATGTACCACTTTATTCAACGTTGATCAGCAATAAGAAGAACGATATGAATTTAATATAAAAAAACTATTTTATAATGAATGAAAATTACACGGAAAAAAGTTTGACCTGAGAATAGGAAGTTCAACTAACCTCTGTGAATGCGTATCGTTACCCGAACCAAATCAAACTTTTCCTGATTGCAGTTCGGACTTTTTTATAACCGTTATCTTTAGAATTGGCCGAAGTTGTGATGGAAGTATACGTGCACTTACTATATGACTTCGGAAGTGGCGTAGATTTGATTACTACTCTCTAACTCTTCTAAGCACTCGGTGTATCCTTCTCTCTTAATTTATTGCCCCCACATGCCAGCAAAAGTGGATAACAGCCATATGTACAGACTGTAACGATTTTTCAAATTGTTGCAATCACCCTGGTGGTTACCACTTCAGAGATGCGCGGGGTGCCAAATTAGGTGGAGCCGTGCTCTATATCACGTGTACTATCAAGTGACTTTCACGTGATGTTTGATAAATGTACAGTCGTGTGAACTTTATATTCAGGGTTGGACTATCAAATACTGCCAGCAGCTCCAATAGCGATAGACAGTTCACGAGAATTTTGTTTAGCTGTATCATGCTATTTTCTGTATAATTGAATCAAATATTACTAGTTATTATCAATTTGGCTGGCTCTATAATTTTTTAAATAACTTTGAAAACTGGCAATAATCATACCATATTTTCGCAACAATTGACCATACAATTACGAAATTTTACATTTTTTAGGACGAACTCATTAAAAGGCAACTCTTCTCAAAGTGTTATCTAGATATAGAATTGATCAACTGCTACTATCAAATTAACAAACTAGATTAAGTTCATAGAGAAACCGTTACTTTAATAAGCTCACTGCAATTAATTTGTACATAGAGTAATTGTTTATCGCCGCAACAACAATTTTATGGTTTAGTTTGGATGCAAACAAGCAAGCGCTAGCTAAACCATAATTTCAGGATGAACCATGAAGTCTTTACTTAAACCCCGTGAAATACATTAGCATGCACAATTCGCATTTCAAAAAAGGAATTGGAATACTTTTGTATGAGTCGTCCCGCACGTCTGATAGAATCAATGGTATCATTTTAACGACTACAATATTGTCACTAGTTAGTACAAGGATTGTCTGCTGATTTTACGTGTTAAACTTTTCTGTAAGATCATAAACGAGCCTTGATGTTCACAACATGGCTCCTGAATCTTTCTCAAAATGCTTCTATGCGTATAAAATACAATTATTCTATAAAATTGTCATAACTAGGATACTCGCAAACACAACATTCTAGAATTCGCCCAAACTTGTTTACCTTCGGGATCCACCTACTTCCACACGGCGAACTGATTCGATTCTCTTGAACAAATATATCAAACTGTTTCGAGTTTCAATTTCTTTCAGGAGTATATCAACAACACACAAGTGACTTCGTGGTAGAAAGAGAGAAGAATGTCAACTCATAGCGCCTTGAGGCAGTTGTCTGATATCCTCATCAATGCCCAAACTGCCTTTTCAAACTTATTTGGATAGAAGGGAGATTTCCAACATATTTATGAGACTGCTTCGACAAGAAGTGCGCACCCTAAAATGGAAGAAACATCAACAATACACGTAAATTTTTTGTACACCTCTTTATTTTGTGGCTATGATGTGAAATTACCAAATTCTTATGAACAACAATCTTCCTTTGGCTTTGCCAAAAAATTTGGAAACAAGCTGGCAATACAGTGAGCTATCATGTGGATTGCACTTCCTAGTAATGTAAAATGCTGTCAGTCAGCGGTGGATCTAGACCCTTCCAAACCCGCAGATGATCGACACTATTTAGACTTTAAACAATCCACAGTACCAGAACCCTTGCACATATTTCCAAATCAACAACGTCCAGGGTTTATCCAGTAGTGTTCAGTACTTTTTCATAGTAGTTTATTTGTAGCTTTAGAATTTTCATCAAACTGCTCTAGGGCGCATGTAAAGATGTACGTTTCACTCTTCGGACAATTCAGATGATAAACAAACAATAGCGATTGTCCGTTATATCGATTGTTCCAGACAGCAATTGTTTTAGGTTATTGTTCTACCATAGAGGGAACCATGGCTGCCTGTCACTTGCGGGCGTGTATGTGAACAGGTATCCTCGAAAACAGCTTCACGTTTAGCCCTGAACGGACGCGGCTACACCGTTTGAACCTAAAACTGTGAGACTGTTTCTGCTATTTCGCGACACGAAATGTCCCTGGTTCAAGGCATAGGGTACACGTCGGCTAGGTGCATAAGCTGCGCACACCAGGGGTCTAAATGCTTAAATGAGGAGGCTACAGACATAAAGTTGAAACGAGAAAATACAACAGTGATAATGCGTCCCAGATAAACAACGTAAACTGTGGGCATTACGAGCAGCAGTTTTTTCTGAACAATGATAATTGTATACAAATGGATACAATGAAAGAACCAGATAGTGTGTCAGATTTGCTAACAATGAATACGAGTAAATTCAATGGTTAAGTATCAGCATTGAATGCCATTGAAGTCCATTCATGCCATAGAAGCCCCAATTCATGATGCATCCCCAACCGAAATAGACATTGGACAACAATGCGCTGCCATGCAGTGCAACACAAATAATATCGACTTTAGAAACTTAATAATGTACGATGGTTGCAGCACTTTCCTGATCTGGACCAATGATAAATATTGACTTGATATCCTTTTAGCCACCAAATGGACCCCGTAAGTTTTACACCTTCTATCACATTGTGTGTTAACAAAATAACTAATACACATACCTGTCCGCCACTTTAGATGATCTAGGATAACAATGATCTATGCATGGGTACTGCTCTTCAAAATTAATTGTATTGTTTATACTTTCTTTTCTCTTTTCTACCAACTTCCAACAAAGAGGAGTTGTTTTTTGGCTACCAACTCCTTGATTATCCTTATCTAACACACTAGGATCACATAAACTGCTGCTATATATACACAAAATCCCCCTTGTATCCATATAACAAGGGTGTTCTTATTGTATATATTGTTTTTGTATATTTGTTTCAGTCCCCAAGACAGCTATTCACTATGACTCTTAGCCAACTTATTAGGAGGAACACACGAATAAAGTCTTCTAAAGATGCAGAGGACTCTAAGTCTGGCACCAAGAAGAGGAGCATGATGACGAAGTCCAAATCGTTTCTAATTAAACTCCACTCGAAGCACTTCAGCATCAAGAAACCTCAAGAGATACCTCCAGAACGGTCAACAAGACTCGTGAATCTGGTATCAATGCCGCTACTTACCAAAGGACTTCGGCACAATCTTGATGTTCCCATAAACACACAGAAACACGGATACGTACTTCTGGATCTTGGAGGACCGTTCATTGAAAAGAGTCAATCAACAATTGACCTTAGAGTCAACAAAACACAGGATGAAGCTCAAAGCTTGGAACCAAGCGCTACTTACAAAGATGCCATTTTCGAAAGCAATAACTTTGAAGTCGAGTCCATTTCCACAGCACCACCTGTGGTAACACCAACGAGAAGTAGCACTTCTGAAACATTGATGACACCTACCCACAATAAAAGGGCTGATTACACAAACGATACCATCTTTGGCACTGAAGCCGTAACTTTTGACGAAGACTTCTTGAGTCATAGCACATCAAGAGAAGAAGATTTTGAATGTCTAAAGGACGGTGAAAATGCTAACGTTACTGAAGTGGATTCATTGAACGATCTTAACTTCCAAATTTTCCAAGCATATTCTCAGTCTAAGTCTAACCTCAAGTTAATTGGAGAAGTCAACAGGAAAGTTCCTATGATACCCGAAGAAGTGCTGCCTCTTTCTATGCTGACCTCTGTCCATTTGGTTGATGACATTTCTGACGAGAGTTGCGGGTCGATTCAAGTCCAGCTGATGAATTTCCAGCAATCATTCGTAAACTCTTCAGATGACCTCTCTAGCGAAGTTGAATCCCGCGGTTCTATGGAAAGCGCTGAAACATTCGAAGAGGTGGCCACAGGTGAAGTGGTGGATGGAATTCTTACCACTATTGGTCCCCAAGAAGTCACCCAGAACGATAATGTATATAGAAAAGAAATGATGGCATTGGTAGGAGAACACAGGCTCCTCTTGAAGAAACAACAACAAGAAATCCAACACCTCAAGGAATTGTTATTCCAGGAGAGAAGGTTAAACAGTTATTTGGCATCAGTAACATTGTCAGGATCACCTTCGTCCAATGGACACACAACAAACAAGGGCTCGAATTCCAGGAAGTTCAGGTCTAAGTTTTTGCCCATGAAGATTGCTGTCTCCGACGACAACGCCATAAAGCCAACTAAGTTGTCTAATGATGGCATGAAACCATACCACCTACTTCCTCCTTTACCTGTCCCTCAGAACGCGACTAAGCACAACAGCCAATCATCGAACCTGAGCCCGAAACCAATGAGAGAATCTTCCATAAAAGAACGACAGATCAGAGAGTCGTTTGTCAGGGAGTCGTTTTCTCTCGATTCCTATGCTCGTGAATCATACTCCTGTGAATCATTCACAAGAGAATCACTTGCAACCATGCTCCAACCCAAAAAATCCATCTTGAGGCATTCTTTAAACTCGAAAGCAAGAGCTTCAGCAACATCTTCATTCTATTATTCAGCGCTTGATATCGACGTTGACGAAATCAAAAAAATCATGTCTTCCAATCCTCCATTAGTTGATTTGGATCAAAAGCAAGAGAAGAAACAAGAGCAACAAGAAGCAGAACAAGTCACGGAGCATCAACTTGCTCGTAAAACTTCTTCTAGCTCATCCGTGGTCTCTGTCATGAGCACTTCACACAAGGAAGGGCAAAAATCCAAAGATGCTCATGAAAATGAGTGCAAAAAAGAAGACCAATCCACCGCATCTGAAGACGTCTGTTCTCTTTCGGCTTCATCATACACCAACCACAGCAATTCCACTGTTCCCGAACAACTTAGCCCTAAAGCTGCTCTTCGCTCTGGAGAGATTTTATCCTCCGAGATTTTAGCTTAAAGCAATCAGCAGCATCTTAATACCCCCTAATAATTAATTGCATAGAGACCATCGCTTTCCTTTCGTTCCCTTTTATATTTTAATAATATTTGCCTTTTTGCAAAATATGAAGATCTAGAGGAACATTATGTTAATATATGTATATATACCGTAGCTAGACGAGTCGAATCATCTTGTTGAAAATAGTTTACGAGGTTGCAAAATTGACGACGCATGCCACAAAAAAAAAAATGTTGTGACGCATGCCGTTAATGCGCATTTTCTAGAAACCTTAGCAACATCGCATTCTACTTGAAAAGTTCTCTGGACTGTTCGCTGATGAAGCGATTCCAAGCTGCAATGGGCGATACCTACCAGTTGAGCGACAGCCACATTACAATAAGGAATACTCATTTTATGGTTTTATATTATAGAAAAGTAAAAAAAAGAATTATATAGTACATGGAGCAATGACTCGTTCACAAGACTCAGGTCTGCAACTCCTTGATTTCAGTCTCATCTGCAACCAATCCCATGACGACCAAATACATATTTAAATTGTTCAACAAGTTCAGTTTCTTGTAGAGGTTGTCAGCATCGGCATCATCGATAGCCTTGGCTCTACTCATGACTCCGAAAATCTCATCTCTCACTTCATCTACAATGATTCTTTGATGATTCAACTTACCACCAAGAGACAAAGTGGCCAAGAATTGCCAGACATAGTTTTCTCTGGAAGAGCCATCATCAATATCTTCAGGGTGAGGAGGGAAGATTGCTGCGATTCTGGATTCCAAAGAAGTGAAGAGCTCGTCATAACACGAAGACCATTCCGAGAGATCAGTAGCGGAGATTGTACCTTCACCGATGATTAATTCTGCACGAGACAACAAAGTAGTCAAGATTGTCAAACCGATCTTGGTAGTCGAGACATAAGCAACGTTGTTGTGTTCTATCAAGATCACTAATAAGCCGATAATCTCATTAAATTTGAAATCTAACACGGCATTCATCAACACCTTAGAGAATGTCATTGAGTATACTTCCACTAATTTTACGATTGTCTCGGGAACTTTTTTGGTCTCGTATGTTGTGTACGAACCATTCTTTATAACAGACAAGTTCTCGAGGTTGGACATGATCAAAGTGACGATAGTCAAGACTTGTTCTCTAGACAAGAACTTGAACAAACGCAGCAAGATCTTGAGTCCCTTGTTGAAGTTCAAGCATTGGATGAAAGGATTGACTTCTTCGTCCTCACCGAAGGAAGTAGACTGTTCCAATACTCTCAATGATTCCCACAACTGTGTAGTGTCGACATTGGCATTAGTTCTAGACTCGCTCTCTACACTCATAAGCTCTGTAATGATGCCTTCTAAGATGCTCATGATATCCTTCTTGGAGTATTTCTTGATTACTCTAGGAGCTGAAATTGAAGGAGATCTGTTCTTCTTTGCAACAGCCTCTTCACCGAGTTCGTCACTGACGGCATCACCGCCTTCTAACTCCTTCTTCTCCTTTTCAAGTTTTCTCTGCGCAGCCTTACTGATAATTTCCAACTGCTGTCTTGGCTTTTTACCTGTACCAAAGGAAATTTTACCCAAGGCACCCTCCCGAGCATACTGGGTCAACTTAGGTCTTTCTTTGGCCACAGTAACAGCCTTTTGCACCTGCTGTTGCATTCTCTGCAAAGCTACATCGGCTCTCTTGTAACGACCACCAAGTCTGTGGCCACTCTGCTCAAGATAAGCCTGAGCAATGGAGTTGTGTTGCTGGCTGGTTTCCTGCAAAGAAGAATTCTTAGGATGAATCACTTTATAGACTTGGGCATAGAAGTCTTCGTTGTAGGGGTCTTCAGTGACAATCTGCGACAATTGGAAACGTGTAACAAAGTCCTTATCCTTTGGATTCATGATCCCAGAGTATCTCATGATACGTGAAACCTTCTCCTGTCTTCTGGCTGCTCTTTCCTGCTGCTCAGGAGTCAAGTCCTGTTGCTGGTGGTGATGATGGTGGTTGTGATGACGGTTATCTCTGTGGAACTGGTTAAATTCCTGAGATTGAGCTGGAAGAGGCTGCTGCGACTTCTGAGACTGAGACTGAAATTGAGAATCCTCAGAAGATTGTTGGTGAGGTTGTTGATGTTGTCTTTCTACGTCCTTGGAGCCCAAAACTGGGAACTGAGACAAATCAGCTTTAGCCAGAGATTTTTGCTGGTATTGCTGCTTTCTCTGGTTCTGATTATTTGCTGGGACTACATTGGATACATGAACTGCATCCTGAGGTTGTTGAGGTTGTTGAGGTTGTTGAGGTTGTTGAGGTTGTTGAGGTTGTTGAGGTTGTTGAGGTTGCTGCTGCTGTTGAGGCTGTTGAGGCTGTTGAGGCTGTTGAGGCTGTTGTTGCAGCTGTTGAAGTTGAGGTTGAGATTGTGGCTGAGGATGAGGTTGCTGAATTCCTGGAACGTGTTGTGGAATGGGTTGCTGAAGTTGGGGAGGCAACTGGCCAGGCAATCCTTGCATGATAGGGAATTGCGGAGCGTATTGGCCAGGAGGTGGAGGCATAAATCCTCCAGGTGGAACCATATAGCCCCCATATTGTGGGGGAGCCATCATACCAGGGTAACCAAAAGGTGGGGGAGCAAACTGGGAAGGTTGTTGAGGGAGTTGACGCTGTTGCTGGTCGATAGAAGTGAGCTGGGCTTCAATTTCTTCAAGAGACAAGATCTTCTTTTCGCCAGTAACAGCACCAACAACGGCATCAGACGAAGCCTGAGCAGGAGCATTGGCTCCCCACAAATCAGCCATGAACTCATCGTCATTCGACTGTGCTGCAGCTTGAGCATAAGAGATGGTTTGAGGAGCTGGTAGCCCCGCTGGTGCGGTAGCGCCAACGCCAACGACATTTGAGGCGTTAGTACCGCCAGGTTGGATGTGGCCTGAAGCACTGCCAAAGTCAAAATCTTTACCGACGGAGCCTGCAGCGCCAAACGTCTCATCGTTGTAGATATCGTCGCCATCTTCTAATTCTCCCAAGCCGTCGTAGGTGTCCTGGAAATCATGAGAAACAGCCTGCTCGTTTGGTCTGGCACCCGGTGGAGCCGTAGGGTCAAAACCAAAGAAGGACATCGCGCGAAGAACGTATATCCAATTTTTCTGGAAGCTTTTACAGTGTTCCAATGGAATTCTCAAGAAGAATGCAAACGAAGCTTTTCAATTTGTGACTTCAGTGAAAAACTCAATCGTTGGAGAAAAAGTCGACGAAGTCACGTGACATAATTCATGATAAAGAGACGAATGTGCAGGTATTTTGGATTAGTTGCCATGGCTGCAACAGTCTGGCTGAATGTGGTGTGATAACGATAATTCGACAGCATATCTAAGGAACTACAATGTGTATATAAAGTCGATTGAATATAAATATTGAGTGAGAAATAATTATTGTATTTATACACTTGAAACCATGTAATTATATGGCTATATCTGCCAGAATATACTGTCCCAAAACCTGCGGTGCAAGTATAGAATATGGTGCCATATTGATTAAAGATTGAATAACCCTTATAATTTAAATTATAAAATATACGATGCATTTTATATGAGATGAGATACTATATACCATATATCTTCGTTTCTATGTACATTTATGTCTATATTTATGGACGAGTGCCCTCTATGTATATGCTCCTGCTCTATCATGTGAATGCCTGTAAGGCACTGATCAACTTCAACTCCATCTCCTCCCATTCTCCTTCGGCATCCGACAAAACGGTGATAGCTCCACCAGCACCAATTCTGTAGAGATTGACGTCTCCGGCGTTATCCTTATCGTCGTCATAGTGGAATACCGACCGGATGATCACTGACCAATCAGAGTCGTCTGTCACAGACCAGTAGCCAACAACTCCACTGTAGATACCTCTTCTTCCACCAGGAAACCCAGTGCTCTGCAAGCTTTCGATATCCTGAAGCAACTCCACTGATCTCTTCTTAGGTGCCCCTGTCATTGATCCCGGAGGCAACGAGCGGTGTAAGATGTCAATACCATGGAATCCTTCCTTTTCCAATTCTCCCTGAATTACGCTCACAAGCTGATAAACTGTTTTGTACTCTTCAACTGCCATCAACTGCGATACAGTCACCTTCTGGGTGAACTGGTACAAATCGTGTCTGATCAAGTCTACAATCATCAAGTTTTCACCCATTTCTTTGGGTGTTTTTAAGATCTTGGTGGCCATGGCGAAGTCGACTTCGGGTGTATTTTTCACAGTTCCCTTGATAGGTCTCAACTCCACTCTCTTACCTCCTTTTTCACTATCTTTCCATGATACAAATCTCTCTGGCGACGATGAAATCAAGACACAGTCGTCGAATTGCATAAAACATGAAAAGGGAGACGGATTCTTGCGGAGAGTCAAAACCTTGTAGATCTCCCACGGCTCTATGTACGAAGGTAAGAAGATCTTCAGCTGGGTGGTGAGACAAAGTTCGTACGAATCTCCAGAATGTAAGAAATCTTGGCATAGATTGAACTGTTTCTTGTAGATGTCTTTGGCTGGAAGTTCAAACTTGATAACATCTTCATCACCCTGTTTAGCCAACTGCTTAACACTGGATGGAATCGAGTCAATGCTGATTTTGAGCTTGCCTTCATAGGAAAGATTGGTGATGTTATTGTACAAGTTTTCCACCCAAATAGTGTCGTCAGATTCACTAATGGAGACGATAAACCAGTCATTGGTGACGTGGTCAAAGATGATAAATCTCTCTATATACACCAATTTTAAGTCAGGGGTGCTATTATTAGTAATTGGTTCTAATTTTTGCACGATTATATGTTGTCCTTCTTCATAGGAGACGAGACCCATGTAGCCACCAAAGAAGGGTAAGTCCCTGGAGTGATAATTACCCAACTTCTCATTGATATCTTCCCTGGAGATGTATTTTTCCTTCATCAAACGAGATACAAGACTCCACACATCTTCGGTGACGACTTTGGGCTCTATTGTAGAATCCTTGTACTTAGATATAATAACTTTTTCTGGCACATCTACAGAATGGGTGATCACATCACTCTTACCTCTCGTTGGCAAACCAATAATTGACCATTCACCTGGAATGGAAGCAGAATTCAAAAGTATGAAGTCGTTTCCGCTCGTTTTGTGTAAGTAATCACAGATGTCCGTGGGTTGAATATCTCCAGACAATTGGATTTTTTTCAAAACAACATTGGGAACGCCGTTACTTTCAAGTTTTCCATCGCGGATCAAGAATGACTCATGGACAGCATGATCATCAATGAGACTCTGGCGGTGCTGCTTGTCATGTGAGAATACAAACGGCCTATGGCATCGGTTATACTCTGTGGCTATAGCCGTGAAGTTACGGACCAATTCGTCTCCATGAGAAGAGCAGATCGATTCGGGATGATACTGGACCCCATAAAAGGGAAGAGTTTTGTGCTTAACAGCCATCAATATTCTATTTTCTACATTATTTTCGTCGTTGGGCTCATGACAATAGGCCAATGGAACTATCTCGTCGTTCAAGTCCTTGACATACAACGAATGATATCTGACACTTCCAAAGGATGAAACCTTCTGTTCAGCTGTAAATAACTTGTCTTCGGATTGAATAGGATAGATATCGTAGATCTGGCCGTGTTTGACAACTTGCAATTTGTCCACGGGGTTTCCGAACTCATTACATAAGCTTTGGAAGCCCAAACAGATGCCTAGAACTGGTACAGCTCCATTGACTTCTGTTTTCATTTTCTGCAACAACCAGCCAATGATACCGACATCTTTGGCTATTGCCGGATGTCCTGGGCCGGGTCCAATCACGATATACTCGAAAAGCGGTAGAATGCTTGTGTAGAACTGCTCATATTCATCGGGATTGTAGGCATCGTTGTGGATAGTGACAACTTCCTGTCCTGTACTTTCGCGCAAAAGATGGGCAAGGTTGTTGGTAAACGAGTCGTACGAATCAATAAGGAGAATCATAGAGGATTTAGAAACAAAAAGACAAACAAAGCAATCGCTGGAAGAAGTGTGGAACCAAGTGAACAATTCTGCATCTCGAAATAGATCTGAGTGTAAGCTCGTAAATTTTTTTCATCTGCAGTAACTTACATAAACGAGCAATATAAAGTTACAGAGAAATTTTGTATGGACAAGAAATTGATAGTGATGGAAATAGTTGATGTACACTGCTAAACTGAAAGCCTTCTTTGCATCTTAATACCTCCCAAGTATTCTATATTTTGGCAATTAGATATTCAAATACTTGTACTCACAAGGTTTGATGCTTTTGGACTCTTCGTTTTTTTTCGCAGCTAAAATAGCTTACAATATTAGCTACAATTGAGTAGAACAAATTATATATCTATAGTCTGTTTATTTACATAATGTACTTTTACTCCTCTTCATCATCTTCATCATCATCATCGTCATCATCTTCACTGTCTTCATCATCAGATACATCCTGCCCAAGTGCCTTCAACTGTTTTTTATACTTCTTATTAGCTTCGTCCATATCTGTCATCAAAAGCATCAAGTCATCAAGCTCGCTCTTTGGAACCATATTAGCACTTGATTTCAATTGTTTCTTCAACTTCTCGAGTTCCTTCTTGTGACTTTCTTCACTTTCCTTGAGTTTCGTTTCAAGAGCTGCAAAATTACTTTGAGTTGCTTTCAACTCTTCAAGTTCCTTCTTCAAAGATTCTTTCTCCTTGTCTAAAGTATCACTAGCAGATTCTGCCTTTTCATTGTCCAACTTCAACTTCTTCAACTCTTCCTGCAATTTCGTAACCTCTTCTTCAGCTTGCTTGAGCTTTGCAAGTTCACTCTTTTCAACTTCCTTCAGTTTAGCCAAAGACGCTTCGGATTCTTTCAATGCCTTTTCTACCTGGATCAATTTAGCTGCACTTTCCTTGACAGAACCTACTTCACTCAGAAGTTTACCATGAGCAGACTTTGTCGTCTCAAGTTCTCTTTCAGTACTTGCAATAGAATCCTTTGCGTTGCTCAACTCTTCTTGAACATCTTTAAGAGCTTTCTTCGATTGTTTGAGTTCACCTTCCAACTTCTTTGCATGATCCCTAATTTCTTTCAATTCACTTTCAGCTTGACTGGATCCCGACTTCGAGGATTCCAAATCCGACTTCAAAGTAGAAATAGTATCCTTGGATAGCTTCAATTCTTCTTCAAGCTTAGCAGACACTTCTTTCACAGAATTTAAATCGTTGGCAACATTCTTCAAATCTGCAAGAGAAGCCTTTGTCTTTTCAAGCTCTGTTGAAACATTACTAAGTTTAGATAATTCCTCATTAGCAGACTTTAATTTAAGTTCGACTTCTTGCAGTTTGCTCAAAGTTTCCTTAGTTAATTTCAATTCTGCTTCAACATTCTGCAAGTTGGCAAGAGAGCTCTGAGCTGATTGCAACTCTTGTTCATTTATGGCAAGCTTACTTTTCACAGCCTTGAGCTCCTCGGATAGTTCGCCAGAGCTCGAAGTTACAACTTGCAACTTTGATTCCAACTTGCCCTTTTCTGAGGCTAAACTCTTGAGTTTCTCTTCTGTAGCCTTGGCCAGCTTCTCATGATCTGAATAATTGGACTTCAATTCCTTAATTTCTTTCTGTAAGGCCTGTAGTTCATCAACTTTACCACCTAATTTTGTTTGCTCATCAGAAAGGGATTTCAGAGATTTAACTAACTCTGATTCTAGTTGTCTAATTTTGGCATCCAAAGACTTTGCTGCTTCATCCTTGGACTTAACCTCTGCTTTCAAGTTTTCAATCTCAGAGAGCGTCTTTGCACCCTTAGTAGTTTGAGTATCTAGATCCTTCGAGATCTCCTTGTGCTTATTGGACAATTCCTCATATTCAGCTGCCCACTTTGAGACCTCACTTTCTTTCTCCTCTTTAAGCTTCGCATGTTCTTGTATTTTCTTTTCCATCAAAGCATCTACCTCGTTCTTTGATTTCGATAGTTGATCAAACTGCTTCTTGAGCTTCGTCAAAGCTGCTTCACCGTCCTTTGAGGCTACCTCTTTATTGGATAGTGAGTTATTTATGGTTTCAATTTCTTTCTTATGTTTGGAAATCTCTGAATTCAAAACTTCAATTACACTGTTTCTATCGGACAACTCTGACAAGTTCGATTTATTTCTTTTCTCAACATCATCCATTTTATTCAAGAGTTCTTTTAATTCCAGCTCCTTCAGTTGCAATTTTCCTTCCAATGAGACAGTTTCATTCTTCATGCTTGCAATAGAATTCTCATTTGCGGCATTCTTGGCTTCAAAAAGTTTGCTGTCCTCCACTTTTTCCTGTTTAAGTTTTTCAATCTTCTCTTTGAGGTCTTCGATTTCTGCTTTCGCATCTTCCAAGTGTAACGTAATTGTATCGACTGATCCTTGTAGCTTTGACTTCTCATCAGTAAGGCTACTAATTTTCGCGGAATGCGACTCTCTGAGAGAACTCAAAGTACTCTCCAAGCTTTTTATTTTATCGCTGTATTCTTTGATAATAGTCTCTGAATTAGAACTCTGAATTTCTCTTTCTTTTTCAATCTCAGTGCTTTTGTCAGCAAGTTCTGACTTCAAGTTGGTTATATTGACTTCTCGATCTTCTAGGCGCGACTTTAAATCATTAACTTCGCTGGTGAGCTTCGAATTTATGTTCAGTAACTCCTTTGAAATCTTCTTCGAGCTATTCATAGAGTCTTCTTTAGACTTTTCCAATTCGCTGATCTTCTTCTTCAAGGTTGTCACTTCGTCTTTTAACGAATTGATCTTATCAATCTGTTGAGCACTAGAAGCTTTGGCAGTAACCAAATCCTTACTTCCTGTGGACAATTTATCGCTGAGAGTTTTGATTTGTTTGTCTTTTTCAGCAATGGAGGAAATCTTGTCTTGCAATTCGGCTTCTTTATCTTTTAGCTTCAGTTGAATATCCAATTCACGTTTTTGGAGATCCTCCTTTGAAATAGTCAAGTCTTCAACAAGCTTAGTTTGCTTTGCGATTTCAGCGGCGGAATCCTCTCTGAATTTAATAAGTGTTGATTCGATCGACTCTTTCTCGTTCGCAAGATTGTCAAGTGCAGACTTTTGTTTTTCCAATTCAGAAACCGACTTGTTGAGTTCTGCTTGTAATTTAGATATTGCAGTATTGTGATCACCAGAAAGCTTCAACAATCCCATTTTCTTAGAATTCTGAAGAGAAGAAATTCTCTCTTCATTCAGCAGAAGCTTCTGTAAAAGTTTATCTAATTCTGCTTCTTTGACAGATAACAACTTTTCTGAATTTTCCTTTTCCAATTCCAATGATTTGAATTGTTCTTCATACTTCTTCTCGCTTTCAGCTAGATCGGTTTCACGTTGAGACAAGAGTGCCTTGCTTTCAGACAATCCACGTAATGTCGTTTCAAGTGTACTCTCGGAAGCTTTCAATTTCTCAGAGACTTCTGTATGGTTCTTTTCCCATTCACTAACCTCCCTGGCGTGTTTCTCGCTAAGTTCTAGAATAGACTTCTCTTTGTCCGACAAGGCTTCAGCATTTTCCTTGTGCTCAACCAACTTTTTGTTGTGAGCATCCTTAAGAGCCGTATGAATATCTTGTAACTCCTGTAGTTCTTTTGCATGCTTATCCTTGAGAGAAGTTAATTCAGTCAAGCTCTTTTCATACAGTTCAGTCTTCTTATTCAAATCTTCCACGGCAGAAGAATTCTTCAATTCCATCTCTTGCAATTCACTTATGTGAGCATTCTTGATTTCGGTAATAAGTTTTTCATTCTCAGACAACTGAAGAGCAACCTTTTCATGTTCTTCGATTTTGGACTTCAATTTTAAGTGCATATCAGACTGTTCAGCATGTAAGGAACTTAAATCTTTCTCGAACTTTTCCCTTAGCTCAATAAGCAATTTAGCCTTTTCTTCCAACTCGGATGCCACCTTCTCATGCTCTTCTTCTTTTTTGATTAAGTTATCTTTTGTGGTAGAGTGCTCATCTTGAAGGCTCTTCAACTGCTTCTCATGTTGTTCTGAAAGATATTGAATCATATTCTCCTTGTCCAGAAGACGAGAAACTGTCTCCCTATGTTCTTCAATCTTGTTTTTTAATTCAGTTCCAATAGACGCATGCTCTTCTTGTAAGGACTTAAGCTTCGTTTCATTGTCTTCTTTCATTGAAAGCAATTCAGCTCTAGTCTTTTCATGTTCTTCTAGTTGCTTGTTCAAGGATTCTTTTACAGATGAATGTTCTTCTTTGAGTTTGGAAAGTTGATCCAACATACTAGTATGTTTGGAATGAGTTTCATCGTGATTCTTCTTAGCTTCCTCGAGTTGGCTAGCAAGCTTATTGTTCTCCTCCTGTAGCTCTGATAGCTTGTCATCAGTTTCTGACTTTAAAGCTTTGAACTTCATCGTTTCAATCTCCAAGTCATCCTTCAATTGCGACAATTCCTCATTCAACTTTTCGTTGTTCGAGCGAATTTCGTCATTGCTCGTTTTCAATTCAGAGACCTGAGTCTTTAAACTGTCGATCTCAGCAGAAGTCAGCTGCTTGAACGAGTCAAATTCTTGCTGCACAGAGTTTTTTTGTTCAACAAGCTTCGTCATCTCCTCGTTAATTTGGTTAAGAGCCTGTTCCTTAGAGCCCAGATCCTTTTGCAAATTCGAAAGTTCTTCATCAACAGCAGATTTGGATTGCTTAATTTCCAGGAATGCAACAGAAGCAGATCTCAACTTGTCCATCAAATGCTCATTATTTGCTTCGGCATCATCCAACCTCTCTTGAAGTTCTTTTACAGCGGACTCTTTGTCTTTCTTAAGAGAGTCAATATTCCTGTTGAGACTGGCAACAGTTGCTTTGAATTCTTCGCTGGTGACTTTCAACCTCTCAACATTAATTTCATTGGTTTTTTTCAACTTGGCCAATTCATTCTTGGCACTTGCTAATTCCTTTTCGGTAGATTTGATGGCATTCTCAGCGTCTCCTTTCTGTTTTTTCAAATGGAACAAATCACGAGTCATATTATTAATACCATCCTCCAACTTTTTTTTAGCTGCTTCAATAGTTTCCAATTTTGATTCGAGGTTTTTCGACAACTCATCACCAGCTCCGATCTTCTTTTCTGAATCCTGTAGTTCCTTTTGATACTTCTGAGACGATAATTCAAATTCTTCCTTAGTTTTCTCCATTGATTCCAAGGCTCTGGCTGTTTCCTCATATTTCATGTTAACAGAGCTATGATCCTCTTTCAACGAAGCAAGTTGGACTGTAGTTTCTACCAAGTCGGCCTTGGTCTTCTCGTAGACCTTTTCTAATTCTGCAATTTTCTCACTAAGCGCAGTTGAATTTGCCGATGCACTTTCTTTATGAGCTGCTATTTCCTTCTGCAACTCCGTGTACTTTTGGTCAAGATCTTCGAATACTTCATAGTTTATATTCGACTTTGGTTCTGCTTGAGGATCGTGGAACAATGCCCTTTTAATTCTGGTGAAGTTTTCTTTAATCAAGTTGACATACACTGAATTAAAGAAGACATCTGGTAAACCGGTTTCATCCTTGTTAGCAGTCAATATTTGCGCTTCTTCAAAGGACTTAAATATGTCGCTTTCCTTAAATTGCTTTACTTTAAGAGAATAATTATCCTTTCCAAGTGCTTTCACCAACAAACTGTGGTAATCCGCTCTTGGAAGAGGAGAGTCCTTAGAGGAGAACTCGTAGGCTACACCTAAGAGAATTGTAGCCATTCCGTGTACAAGAACAGTAGGCTCTGAAGAGATATCAGACAAATAAGCCAAAATAGATCTGGGAATAGATGGGTCGCTGAGGAAATCGTTAACGGCACCAAAATCTTCATAAATCCATACCGTCAAAAGCATCAAATACCCTACTGAGATTCTGGGATCCATGTTATCCAAAGTAGTAATCAATAAGCTCGCCATTGCTGGGATTGCTTTCATTACTTCAGCACCTGCCTCTTCATCCCCGGTTTTGATATTTCGGGCAATTTCTTTATTCTCGTTGGAATCCTCAAAGAGATAAATAAGAATCAATGCAGCGAACCAAACACGATAGGGATTCAATTTAGTCTCCGAATCGTAGTCCATTAATGTGGAAAAGATATTTGCATATGGAGTAGTGAGTGAATTTTCCGACTTGCCATTAGCTTCTCCATTTGAATATCCGTTAGATCCGCCATATTCTTCATTTTGAAGATTGGCATAATAGTTTGGAATGGTATAAGCCTTTTTTTGGTCAGACAAAAATGCCGACTTAGAGTCTGCGTTGTCCTTAAAATAGGATCTCAAACAGGCAGCAGCACCGACTCTGATTTCAAACGCATGAACCGAATTAATAAATAGGGCCCAGTTTAACAAAGCCATTGGTACCGGCACTGGTTTATCATATGTTTGTAATTGCGTTGGCAAAGATGGATCAATGTAGGGCACGTCTATTTGAGAAAATTCAAACTGAAGCTTGGGGTTTCCGTTGATGAGATCACCAGCAGTTAACAATGCCACAGATCTAACAGTATTATGGGTTATTGGCGAAAACACAAGTTTCAAAACTATCAAATGAACGTTGGCTTGGAACAATTTTTCTTGGTTTTGGTTGACAAATTCGTTGTCTTGTGAAATAAAAGTTTTACAGATCTCTAATGCTATGTCCATGTTCTGCAATCTTTGATCTGTCCATACAATTGGAGGTGCAAGAACCGGAAAGCCGTTTTCATCAGTTATACCTTCTTCGTAGACGTCATCCACTGGTTCCGACAACAAATGGGCTAACCGAGGTATGCATTGTGTCTCAAGGAAATACTTCTGGTTGGAGGCATTGTACTGTAAAAGGTTGTCTATTAAAGTGAGACAGTCTTGTACTAAAATCGACCCCCTGATGCCCCCTTCTTCAGAGATAATGTCAAATAGTTTGTCAAACGTGTTTTCAAATGCTACAAGTTTCTGAATGTTGAAGTTTCCGTTGACTACGGCCATTAAAAGCAAGATGGTCTCATTTCTTACAGGGTCATTATCATCGTTCAAGAGAGATACAAGCACAGACATGGAAGTTGGTATCTTAAGCAAGCTTTCCTTTGTTCTAGTGGATCGAGTGGAGACCAACGCTTCTAATAATTGCAACGAGTATAGGCGGATATGAAAATCGTGGTTGTCCTGGACGATGTCCAACAAGAGAGTGATTACTTCTTGATCTTGGGTCAACTCGTCAGCAATCCACATGGACATCTGGTCGATAGTGACATCTTGCATCAACAAAGGAGATGGGTACTTTCCATTCTGGATCCGGGACTGTTGCGAGATCCAGCCTCTGGTCAAGTCCTCGTCGGTTTCGCCTCGAATGAACAAGATCAACAAGGTTTCCAAGATAGATTTGACGATTATGGGATTTTCAAAGTCTTTTTTCAACGTGGAAACTAAAGACCTCAACCCATATTCGACGACGGATTCTCGATACTGACGTGAAAAGCTCTTCAAGCCAAGAACAGCTGACCGTCTGTCGGATGACAAGGTGGCATGTTCTAAACGGTTGCAGAGTGTAGGAATGGCTTCTTCCACCAGCTGGACTTGGTTCTGCAGACCAAGCAAGTTGTTGATGTATTCCATGGCCAGAAAAGAAAGATACGAGACCTTTTAAAAGGCAGGAGACTGTCAATTGGTGAAAAGAGATGGCGGAATGGAGAATCTGTGGTTGATCTTGAAGTGTTGGATTTAGAAATTGATGAAGAAGTCCTGCAGACACACAAGAAGATTTATGTCAATAGTCTGAAACCAAACAGAAGACTGTGGATCCTATGATATTGAGAGAACACTTTACGGAAGAAAGTACACAAACTACTGCTGGATGGCTTTATTAGTAATGAATTCACAAAACAAAATAGTCTTCATTTTAATACATTAATATGTCATTAATGAGACTATACTAAGCATTGGTACAGAATAGATTGCTCAGCAAGCATTACTTACAACGAGGAACTCTGCTATTATTCTGTTGTGACGTGCTCGAAGTTCACTCTCTATATAAGCGTAATAATGGATTATAACTTCAATTCAGATACGATTTCTTATACAAAAAGAGAAAAAAAGTGGTATAGAAAATGAAGAGAGGTTGCAAAATACCACCGCCGTTTTAGAGCTGTGCAGTCTGTTGCACGTGATTTTCTCGAATCCAATTTTTCACAACGTAAAACGCGTCCTTAGGTAAGCTATTCAGGCCATTTACTTGTAGTCTGCCCTCTTTCCAATCCTTTCAATGGAATTGATTGAAATGAAGATACTGGAGGTTTCTGCAGTATTTGACATATTCACACTTGTATATACATAGATCTATAGTTGGTCAGATAGCTACCTTCTAGTTCCGTAGTTGTGCGGTGTGTATCTTCCAAGCCATGGTGTATAATTCAGATCTTGATGACCTGAAGCGGGATGGCCCCACGACAGTGGAGTATTTTCCTGATATGGCCCAATTCCATGATTTGGCGGAGCCTCAAGAGACAGAAGACTTCCTCTCCACACAATGGGCTCTAGTCAAGATCGGCACTTTCCAGTCGCGTCTAGAAGCTATTCAATCGTCCAGAGATCGTAGACGATTTAGAACATCGGGAAGTAGTATGTCTTCTATATCCTCGCTGGTGATATACGAATTGGCAAATCAGGTTTTTGGTTTCAACGGCTGGTCTCACGAAATCATAGACTGCGAACTACTACAAGAGGAGAACTCTAAAGAAAATGAAACTGAGAAATACTCTGCTACCTTCTCTGCATTAGTCCGCCTTGTACTCAAAGATGGTACTGCCAACGAAGCCCATGGACTTGGAAGTTCTTGCAACTTGCCATTTAAGTATATGAGCTACAACAAGGCCAAAAAGCAGGCAGTGACCGAAGCTACCAAGAATGCCATATTGGGACTTCGCGATATCCTACTAGATCTCGAGTTGAAGCAACTTGAAGCAGAGCTTACTATGAAGTACGAGCAATCACGAGTCTAACGAATCTATAATACTGTTCATTAGTTTAATATATGTACATAATTTGCAAGAACTAGTAATCCAAGATGTTCTTTTTTGGGAATTCACGAATGGTGGGTACCGGAATTTCAGGAATAAGATATACTTCACCATTATCGTCGATTCTTTCTCTATCTTTTTCGCTCATGTTGTGGATTTCGACAACGTTTTCAGTGATGAAATCAATTAGCTCACTCCAGTTCTTTTGGATTTGATAGGCCTTTTCCTTCATGTGTCTCCGAATCAAACCCTCAATCAATCTGATAGCATCAGGCTCTGTTTGTTCCAATCTCTCCAACAAACGGCCAACGGACTTGATAAGATACTCCTCTTCATAGATGGTGCCCTTTCTACCCTTGGCTCTCTTTCTTTCTTCCCTCTTCTTGTTCTTGGTTGTTCGTCTAGAGGCACCAGTTTTAGCAGTTCCAGACGTCTTACCTGTGTATCTAGTAAAGAATGAAGGTGTGGTGGAGGTTTCTGAAGCAGCAACCGAAACATTATCAGGAGTATCCAATTCATCAGGAACACCGTAGAAAGAGTAAGGATCTTCAGCCTTCTTGGCTCTCAATTCTCTCAATCTTCTCAACTGCGAGTTCATCTGGCCCTTACAATCAGCCAAAAGCTCGGCAATTGTTCCAAAGCCCTCGTTAAGTTGAGTATCCACTACTGTTTCAATCAATTCGGGTTTCTTCTGCTTGAAACTCAACAAAATAGCTTCATCATAATAATAGTTCTTACAGTAGAGTTTGATTGCTTCTTCGAGATTGCCCAAGAATTGGAACTCAATTACAGCAGCCTCAGCATACTTGTGATCTTCTGTTAACGAAGAAACCAATCTTTCTGCAGTTACTACCATCTTACTGGAATATTCAGGTCTCTCGGTAATAGCAAGAGCTTCCTTCCACTTCTTGCCGAGTATATGGTTTTCTAAGGCATTCTCAAAATCGCCCAAGTATTCATACGAAATAGCAGCTTCAGCGAAGTTCTGTTGATGGTTCAAGTAGTCAGCATACAATCTCAAAACGTCGTTCGACCTTTTATCATCATATTTGTAGATATTCAAGGCGTATTTGTACAAGCTGTGAGCTACAACGTAGTCATCAAATTCTTGTTCAGAATCCTCTCCTTCTTGGTGCAACGAATCTAATGCCTTCTCGTAATTCTTCAAGTAATCGTCAATCAAGAATTTTCTTCTTAATTCCTTTTGAATGTGCAAGTTCTGTAAGAATGGCAAGTATTCCTTAGGATCTTTCTGAGATTGTTGAGAAATAGCCAAAGTCAATCTCACATCGTACAAGCCCAAAGCTGTGTTGTACAATTTGTTGACGTCTTGTAAGAAACACAAATGAGTCACTGACTGTTCAACTTGTTCAGGATTTTCAAACCCACCAATCAACTTCAAGGCAGCAGACAAGTTAGGTGGTTTTTCACAGGCGTAGGCTGTAATGATAGTTTGCAAATAGGTCTGGAAGTATTCTGGCTTTAATAATACAGACAAAATGGCTTCACAGATTCTGTTTATCTTGGAATCCTTGAAGTCTTCAACGACTTCTTTGTTTCTAATTATTCTCTTGACGGTGTTGTGCACATCTTGGGGTTCTGGAGTCTGAGCTTGAGTCTGAGCTTTTGATTGCGAAATACTCAATTGGTTAAGTTTATCAAGAACAGGTCCTGTTTCATGGATAGTTTCCCTATACTTTGATTTAGACGTATCTTCTTCGTGTAAGCACGAGACGAACAAGTCCAAATGTTCCACCTTCTTGATTTGCTTGACAAAGAATTCGACGTTAGAAAAGAATAACTCTGGATCGTAGTCATGAAGTATGTCCAAGTCAATTCTGTGTGTTCGACAAGCCAAGAAGGCATCTTTGTAGTTCTTTTCCTTGATGAACTTCCGGACTCCCGACAACACCATTATTCTTGGGCAGATAGTTTCCAAGTTCCCTCTTGGAGATTCCAAGACAACAGAATACTTCGATGGCATAGCATTTACCAACCACGAGCCTCTTTCGATCTGTCTTACTCTTTCATCTACAGATTCAGTGGTTGTATTTTGGTAAACTTCGTAGTCGAATTTGCCATTAGCAGTAGCTAAGTGGATAAAACACAACTGCGATTGGGCATTAGTGAAGAGTAAGTGTGATTCCGTAACCTTAATTGACGTAACTGCTGAAGCCACTTGTGTCTCTCCAGCATACAATTTACCGTTCGAAGAAAGACCAAATGCGGTATGCTTATTTCCAGAATATTCATCTCCAGGTGTTGTGACCAATTCGTAATCACGACACAACTGAGGGAACTTACAAATCTCATCTATGTCTTGAGCAGCATTGATCAAATATATGGTGCCATCTACAGCCTCAGCAGTGACAGCTTCAAAGTCAGCCAGCGATTTCATAATCACAAGCTTGGGAGAAACATCGATAGACTCGTTGAAAGTAGGATTAGCGATATCGTCTACTTCAAAAGCAACAACTTTGGTATAACCTACTCCATCAACAGCAATAAGGACCAAAGAGTCCTTGATAAAGGCGATTTGCTTGGCTACTTCGTTATTGTCGGTAATAATCAAGTTGCTACTGATTTTACTGGCTATCTTGGGATGTTTACCGTTCTTTGCATCGGCGATAGCAAAATGACTTAAGTAGACATCGTTGGTGCTGGTCAAAATGGCATACTTTTCGTTACATTTACTGACAGCCAAGTCTGATATAGGATCTTCCACTTCCAATTCTCTGAAACTTATTGGTGGAGGGACGTTGGCAATAGACAAAGGAGTTATCTTAGCAATGTTTCCGTCAGTGACAAGAGTCATTCCGAGATCATGTCCGATATGGGTAGGGCCAGTAACAACTCTGAGGGCAAGATCGACGACCTGGATGCCTGAATGTGACGTACCAATCATCAAGTGCAAAGGCTTTTCTGGATGGAATTTGGCAAAAATAACCTGGTTCTCAGGTACAAGTGACTGATTAATGTGCAATTCCTGCTTCAAGTACCAGTGGTAGTTCTTGGATGTCCATAACTGGACTCTATTATGCAATTGTATTAAGAGGATTTCGCTATCAGAAGACCAATCCAAGCCGTTGATACCTTCAGTGAAAGGATTTAATCTGGTATTAAACTGGCCATGTCTCAAGCCGTTTCGTTCGTAGAATACCAAGTCTAGGGCCTGGTCACCATCAGGGTCAACATGTCTCTGCGTTGAGGCAATCAACGCACCCTGTGGTTTCCATGCTAAGTTGTGTTCCAAGCCATCTACAGCTTCGTTAACACTATCCAACTCTCCCTCACGAGTAAATACTCTGACGACTCTTCTGTCGTACATATCTCCTATGTCTTCAACCAACACAGATTCAGTGGTGGTAACTGCAAAATACTCGCAGTCACCTCTCCAACTAATCTTAGTGGAAAAGTCGTCGAACTGAGACAACGTACCCTGTTCAACCTCGGCTACAGTAGGATCCCGCAATGGTGTGTCTTCTTTCAACTCCAAGCCAGCATGTTTCAAGGCCTCTTTTTCACGCTCCAAAGCTTTGAATCCTCTTCCTTTGAATTGGGTCTCCTTTTTACCCCAGCCTACCGCAACATGCTTCGAGTCAGTGATTTTGATATCGTTGGGATCCAATTCCCTCTCACTAAGAGGTTCAAAGAGTCTGGAAAGTAACAATAACTTGTTTTCTACAGTGACAATTGCCAACGTCTCTTCATCAGGTGACCATTGAGAAGCCAACAAACCCACATCTATGGAACCTACAATTTCCACTATAGTGGTGTCATATTCTGGATTGCTCATATCGTAGCTGGCTGTAATAAGATCCCCATTGCTCAACACAAATACCAATTGGGCAGAGTCTACAAAATGATTGAAACTCAACAACTTGGACAGGGGATCAGATATAGGGAAAGATGCCAAAACCAATACCTGCTCATTTTTCATAAATTGTTGGACTTCTATAGTGGCAGATTCTTCGGAGTACAATACAATAGTAATACTGTCGGACACAGTGTCAAACACCGAATCAACTAGAGCTAAGTCTGGATATGTCCGAGACTGAGGGTCAATGGTGCCTCGGTTAAGAACAATCAAGTTTCTCATTTTGGAAGCTGAACCTTAGGAAATGGACTAGAGTAGTAACAATATCTAGTTGCAAAAGAGTACTAACTATAGCTCATCGATATATGAAAAAATTGGAAGCTCCTGCATCTAGCTTGAAATACATATGGTAGCGCGGCATTCAATACTTTTCTCGAGTTTTTGGTCTTCTCCACTATGTGAAGTTCAATATCTGCTACGTTATCTATTGGATGTGCTTCGTACTATTACAATCTATATATAATTACACCTTGATATCCTGCTCTTTGCTTTGGATATACTCGTCAACGGTATCTTTTAGGACGAGGTTGGGATATAACTGATCCTCGCGCAAAGGCACTCTAGTGAGAGGATCCTGATTGCCTTTATTTCTGAGATACCGAACAATGTTTGCTTTTTCATAAGTAATTCCGCTAGGAGTTATAACCGGATCACTGAACAATTGAAACGAAATCGGGTCCAAAAGATGGTCTGGTGCTTCGTTAGTTATGCGCTCGATATCGTCCTGAGAATATGGCTGCGAAAATTTCGCTGCGGGCCTTTCATTTTTGTCATTTTTGTCAGGCTCCAAGCTAATGGGTATAGTTTGTTTGGGTGAGGCCTGGGTGGAAATGGACGAGCTTCTACTTCGTCCTGAAAATATCGAGTTATTTCCATCTCCATGGGATCCTGTTCTAGGAGGGGATGCCGTCACGGACTTAGCCCTAGCTCTGTGGTTAATTATGTGAGATTCGTGAATTCCATGGTTGTAGTTGTTCTTCAAGATATCTAAGAGGTTACAGAGTTCGCTGAGTTGGGACCGATAGAGGTCCACGAGCTTGCGCTGATAGACGCTGCTGTTGACTTGGTATTCGCATCTTCTTTTCAACTCTTCGAGCTGTCGATAATGGTCTTCCTCCATCAACTTGAGGAGCTTGTAGTATAGCAGGTTGGTGTGGAGGATTCCTGTGACTTGGTTGTATGATCGTATTTCGTTCTTTATGCCAAGGATGTCTCTGTAGACATACTTCGCTATTTCTTCTGGGGTACCTACAACTTGGCGGGGAGCCGTTTCAGGTACGGGAGCGGCGCTCTCGGTTAGGCTGAATTTGGAAAGTAGATTGTAGAAACCTTCCATAGCTAAAGGCACAATTAGCACAAGTGAAGGAGGGTGTAGTTTGGGAGAATAGTGCAACAGAAGATGAAAGACTTGCTTGTACAACGAGGAATCCGGATAATGCCAGGATTTAAGAGTCCCGTGGAATATTGGATAATATATATGGCTAAAGGTATGCAATGAGCTACAGAGGCTAGGTGGAGATAAAAAATACACTATTTGAAGGAAAAAATATTGATAGTTGACGCAAGAGGAGGTGGAAAACTACCGATATATATATTTTAGTACTACAGAGTCGTTTGAAACGAAACGGCAATGGAGCCCGTTTTCTCCAGCCATACCCAGACCCAGTCAGATGATAGTGCTCCTTTTTTTCGGCCATTTTGGTGAGGTAGTTCCATTTGAAAAAAATCTGATATGACTATCTCCAAAATTCATCTACAGAGTGCGTCTGACTACAGAAAAAATAAATAGGGGAGGCATAGGCTCATCGTCTCATAAAGGTGGCTCGGATGTTTTGGGAAGTGAAGAACAGGCACACAGTACGGCTTGTGTGACACTGCTGATTGTCCAAAGAGTTGGGCTAGACTTCCGATTACGCTGGGTGACCAACACTACTTAATCATGCGTCCGTGGGGCTTTTTCGCTCACTTTGTACTATTGTCACTGCTGGTGCTGGAGAGCTTATGTAGGGTATTCTCGAGAAACCTGCTCTCCACCATTGTTTCGGGGTTCGAAACCATCTCTGCCTCTGGAAAAATCCCGAGTCCCCGATGACGTCGTACTCGCTCGTTTGTAGCCTTGAGCCATACATCCTCCTTATCTTTCTAATCTGGGGAAGTTCTAGGCTAGGGAAGCTTCGGTTTTGACGGGCGCTTTGTAAAACTCTTCGAAGTCATTTGTATGTCGAAACAGTTCCATCTACGACGTAAGATTGGTCTACATATAATTTTTTTTGTATCTTGGATTCAGTTTTGTCAAGCATTTGCCATTTCTCTTGTATCTTGCATTGTAAATCTTGACATTTAATAATTTCTACATTGCCACTTTCTGGAAAGTCATGATATCGAAACCGCATTAATCTGCCAAGTGGAATCTTATCTGAGAATATTATCAAGGGTGGTTATGTTTCGTGAAGCTGTTCCACGACTTGAGGTGGTTCCACACATGGATATTTCTCCAGCTGGAAGAGCTTCTTGTATTCTGCAATTTCTACCGTCATAAAAATCAACTAGCTGGATGGCTGGGAAAATTCCAAAATCCATGTTAGAGTTGAAAGAAACTCATTTTCTCAGTCGTAATAATACAATGTTGTTTCATTGTATTCGAATGCCAAATTGTCCCTATTTTCACTTCCTCTCACTCCAAACGGACTATCAATTTGTTCTCTATCTGGCATACGGCTGATATTTTTTATGATAGCAGAAACTGGACAATGAAATTTTCAAGATGGTCCTCATTAATCTACCAAATTGAGACAGCGAGCCACCTGAAAGCACGTTCCTGGTTCTAAGGTTCAAGACCAGTTTCTCCATCTGGATGAAATTGGAACTAAAAATTACATCTTTGTTAAGGGGCTAAACTCTACAATACATGTCACGTGAATTGCTCCAGATGAAATTCCCCAGTCTGGAATACGAATGAGCCGTAAACCAGATGAAATGAGCCCTACAATTACGGTATCTCAGCATGAATGGAAGTGCTAAATGGCCAAATGAACTAGTCTGAATTTCTGTCTATTTCCTCCAACAATGTCGATTTTCCATTGTTAAGCGGCAGCTTCAAACGACTTCTGTCATGCAATGACTATGAAAAGCGAAACAAAAGCAGCAATTAAGTCTTTGGTGACAAGTTCGTGTTAACTAGTGGTACTGAGTCTCCTCCTATACTGGAATTGGCAATGAAGAACAGCCATAAACACGCCCTCCATTCTTCCTTGGTCCCGTTATCAATAGAGGAGAATATAATATATGGTACTGCACATAATAAGCAATATATAGTCTCTTGTAGGCGGATGCTGAAATAAGTGAAGTTGAGGCAGGTAAATCCCTTCCACAATGTGGAGTGGATGCGAAAAAGGGCCTCATCGTTTAAAGGATCAGCTAGATGTGAAGAATCTGTTCACTGTCAAACTGTAACACTGATGCCATCTGGAGTGTCTTAAATCAAATCACGTGTTGTATTGGGCACGTGATTTAATTGACATCCATGAGATGAGATAAGGCAATAGCCGGAGTAGATTCTTAAAAAGACAAACCACAATTTCTTGTGACACATAAAACTTTTAGGAACAACTAGACTTGCAAGTCAACAATTTATCCAACAACTCATGACGTTAGACAACACTTCTGTTTATATTTTGCACCCATTTATACAACATTTTGTGGGCGCTACCAATTATTTAATTGGTCGTGCATTTACCATAACCAATTCCTCAACTCAATTGAACGATATTGAATAGTCCAAATACGACGACCCTTCTTATTCACAGATACATTCATCGCCATCACAATTCATCGCACGATGCTGGAAAAGGAAGAGGCTGTTTTCCGTAAGTATACGAACTGAACCGTGAAGCTACAAAGCCGAACTGCATCTTGAAAAAGATTCCATGGATAAACAGAATAATGTATATATATCTTATACTCTGTTCCATTTCGCTTTAATGATGACAAAGTTCTGTTAAAATGTGTTGAAAGGATTACTAACATCATCAAGGCTGTGCGGAAATGTCGCTTGTCCAGCTATATGTGCCTACAGAAGTGTCCCGTGACATTATCTACAAGATTGGGCAATTGAACTTAATTCAGTTTAGAGATTTGAATCTGAAAGTCAATGAGTTCCAGCGTTCGTTTGTCAAGGAATTGAGACGGTTAGACAATGTAGAACGTCAATTCAATCGTTTCAAGAAGGAATTGGATCAAAGAGACATTCCTGTCAAGACTTTTCCCTATGAATCGCTGCCCATTGTGCCTCAGTCAGATATTGATGAGCATGTAGAGAATGCTCAGATCTTGGAGGATCGACTTTTACAATTGATTGACTCGACCAATTCGCTCTATGAAAAGCAGAAGGAATTGAAACAGTTCAAAGCAACAATTCAGGGTGTAGACAATTTCTTTGTAGTCAATGCTGGGCCTCAGCTGGAGACCAGTGAAGAATCAGCGTTACTTTCGCAATTGGAATCGCAGGCGCAAGAAGCTTCACATGGCTCGTTTATCAGTGGAGTTATCTCTCGTGAAAAGGTTGGAACTTTACAGCAGATCTTGTGGAGAATTTTGAGAGGTAACTTGTACTATCATAGTGAAGAGTTGGCTGAGCCAGTATACGAGGTTCATTCCAACGAATATGTGAACAAGAACTCTTTTATCATCTTTTCGCATGGTGCTATCATTTACGACCGTATAAAGAAGATCTGCGAGTCGTTGGATGCGGACATCTACGATGTGGATGCCACTGTATCGTTGCGTTCCGACCAGTTGGCTGAAACAAACATGAAGTTGGCTGACTTATCTGCGGTTCTCACTCAATCTGAAAACGCATTATCTTCTGAATTGATTGCTATATCAAGAGACTTGGCTAAATGGTGGGAAGTTATTGCTCGCGAAAAGGCCGTTTATCAATCTATGAATCTTTGCGATTACGACGACTCCCGAAAGACGTTAGTAGCTGAGGGCTGGATTCCTACGGATGAGATCTCGAACTTGACGACTACAATCAAGGGTTCCGACGATTCACAATCGATCCCTACCATCATCAACGTTCTTGAAACAACGAGAACGCCTCCTACTTTCCATCGAACCAACAAGTTCACTGATGCCTTCCAGAACATATGTGACGCCTACGGTATAGCCACGTACCGTGAAGTGAATCCTGGTTTACCTACCGTCATCACATTTCCATTTATGTTTGCTATCATGTTTGGAGATTTGGGCCACGGTTTCATCTTGACATTAGTAGCTTTAGCATTGGTGTTGAACGAAAAGAAATTAGGAGCTTCCAAGCATGACGAGATCTTTGACATGGCCTTCAGCGGTCGTTACATCTTGTTGTTGATGGGAATCTTCTCGATGTATACCGGTTTGTTATACAACGATATCTTTTCTAGATCTATGACGCTTTTCAGCTCCGGCTGGGAGTGGCCCGAGAAGTTTGCTATTGGTGAAACTGTGTTGGCCAAACAGGTTGGAACGTACATCTTTGGTTTGGATCCAGCATGGCATGGATCTGAGAATGCGTTGTTGTTTTCTAATTCCTACAAGATGAAGTTGTCGATATTAATGGGTTACACCCACATGTCGTACTCGTACATCTTCTCATTGGTGAACTACATCCATTTCAAGAGTGTCATAGACATTGTTGGAAACTTCATTCCAGGCTTGTTATTCATGCAAGGTATATTTGGGTACTTGTCGTTGTGCGTAGTATACAAATGGACTGTAAACTGGTATGCCATCGATAAACAGCCCCCAGGGTTGTTGAACATGTTGATTTCCATGTTCTTGTCACCTGGAAATGTTGCTGAGCCATTGTACGAAGGTCAAGCCAGTATTCAAGTTTTTCTCTTGTTGGTAGCTTTGATTTGTGTTCCATGGTTATTGTTACTTAAGCCCTTGTACTTGAAGAGACAATTGGACAAAGCAGCTGCCGAGTACCAGGAATTGCCTACTGACGAAGATGAATTGGAGGAAGGTGATGCTGCAGCTCACGATGACGATGAACCTCATGAAGAACACAACTTTGGCGATATCATGATTCATCAGGTCATTCACACAATCGAGTTCTGTTTGAATTGTGTATCTCATACGGCATCTTATTTGAGATTGTGGGCATTGTCTTTGGCCCATGCTCAATTGTCTACTGTCTTGTGGACTATGACCATTGGAGGCTCTTTTGGTGCTACTGGTGCTCTAGGAGTATTCATGACTGTCTTCTTATTTGCAATGTGGTTCTCATTGACGGTCTGTATCTTGGTAGTAATGGAAGGAACTTCGGCCATGTTGCACTCTTTGAGGTTGCACTGGGTCGAGTCTATGTCCAAGTTCTTCCAGGGTGAAGGTACATTATACGAGCCATTTGGCTTTAAGAACTTGATTGACCTCTAGACGTTCACCTTGTATCTTTTAGAGTTTTTATAAATCATCGTGTCAAGCATAGTTTGTGTTTTTTTGTTTTCAAGACATATTTAATCTAAAAAGAAGCGTAGAAATGGTAGACGAATAGATATTGAAGTACACTTTACTTATATTGATTATGTAAGATAGTACAAATATTTTTGTTTGCCATGCAGAACCCCATCTCTAATTTTTCAGTTGGCTGCGATACTTTAATAACTGATATTTCGATATTTCACCTATAACTAGCTCCAGTAACATTGTTAGTAATGTCTATTCCCTTGAGTCTTGTCTTGAAGCAGTTAGAAGGGTCCCCTTCGTCGGTGGTCCCACTTCTTTCTACTCTCTACTATGACAAGTCGATTTTGAACAATATTTCCAAGTCTGACTCCAAGCATTTAGTCTCGAGAATTTTGAATCTCACTAGATCCCCCATTGAGTACAACAAATGGGCTGGAACAAACCTTATACGTGTTATCAGTGACAATTACACTATTCTTGCTACGGAAGGCTCCAATTTATTTGGTGAGCTTGTCAAAAACTTGGACTCCTACAACGACACCGTGAACATTAAGGTGTTGACCTCTACTGTAGAAGCCCTTAACTATTTGTGTGACAAGATTAGAGGAAAGCCCACCATGACGAGAGAAATCTTGACTCCAAAACTTTCAACTATTATCACCTTGTATATGGATAAATTGCACTTTTCCCCTTTGATTATCATCAAGTCTTTGAAGAAGTTGATCCAATTTCATCCCACTACATTCAGACCTTTTGGTAACAAATTAAGAGCTAAGTTGATCACTTTTTTGCATTTGCAGGACTTTGTTAACTTCCCGGAGCCATTAAAGAGTGCTATCTATCAAACTTTGGCCAGTTTGCCTGCCATTGAAAAGACTGAGCCAGAACTCAAGTGGGAATCTGATGTAAAGAGCTTGATCAAGGAATTGAAGTCTGTGTTGGCAATTTACAACGAGTTTTTAAACTTAGGTGATGACTCCTCGTTGCCCAGATTGTTTGAGCAATTGCCCAGCTTTGAAGAAAACCAAAAGAATGACAAGATCTTGCCGGATATGGTAATTGACGTAAACGAGCCTCTGTCTGTCTTCCAGATTTCGACTCGCGTTGATATCTTGCTTAACTTGTTGAACGCGTATGTTACATATGCTACCCAGTTCAGTGTTAAAGTGCCTTTGGGTTTGGTATTGGTTGTAAACGAAATCATCTGTTCTATCAATGTCAGATACATCTCGTACAAAAACGATGTCCGAGATGAACAGATCAGAAAGATTGTCAAATCCACCACAGTCTTGAACAGTTTGAACAGCATAAAATTCTTGAAGGATCTAGCTTTCACATACAAGGGGAGCATGTTACCTCATTTGGGTAATATTTTGTCGCTTTTGGAAGTTCTCGTTCCTTTCAAGAATAAGAAAATCGACTACGATGAGCTTATCATTCAAGAAGTACTCAACAGAGAGTTGCTCTCCTGTGTCAGTGTCTACTTGTCATTAGTTTCCTTCTTGAGTGACCACACTCAGTTATTGAGATTTGTAGATGTTGGACTCTTATTGGTAGAACCTAGAATTACCGATTCGACAGCGCAACAAAACAATAATAACCATAACTCCAATGGAGGTAAAAAGCACAAGAAGAACAAGAACACTACCGCAATTCCTTTGTCGGATATATTGTCTCATCAACATTTGTTCAACGAGGCAATTCCAGAGGCTACGGTCAATATTGTCAGACAGTTCATGAGTGCTGTCATTACCACTGTGACTTTACCCCCTACTCAACATTACAAGATTATGAGGTACATTCTCATTCAGGCTGTTCATTCCAGATACTACAACAATGAGCACTTGATTCCTCGTGAATTAAGATCGTTGTTGATCAACGCTGTATTGTATCCCGGATACGAAAAGATCTCGTTGTTGCCTATTGTATCTACCATTCTTGGTGACGATCCTCTCTTGAGTGTTTTCAACAACCCAAGATTCCCTCCTTTGCCAATATATGTAAAGAATGTTAAGGATGAATCTGTTTTCGAAGAAGAAGAAGAGGAGGAGGAAGAACACGAACAGGAGGAGAAGGAAATTGAACTACCAGAACAGAAGAGAGCCATTGATGAAGATGAGCTTCCTGAAGCAAAAAAGAGAAAGATGGAGGATGAACCACAAGTGATTCAGCAAGAACAAATTGAACAAGTTGTTGAAGACAAGATTTTCACCAAGGTCAATCCAGAGACTGTTGTCCATTTTGCACCCACCAAGGAGGTAGAACCAGAATCGAGGACTATTCAGAACCAGAAGCCAGAAACTGTGCCTGAACCAGTTCCTGTTGCCCCAGTGCAACAAATGTCCCAGAACATTAATGGCGATGAGGACGAATCTGACTTTGAGATGCCAGAGATTGACGTAGATGATAGTGACGAAGAGTAGAGCTATATAGTAGATTCAAAAGTTAATTGACATTTGATAGCAAGATAATTAGAGTAACATAGTATATATATACACAATTGTGTAAATATATTAGTCGAGTAGATTTCAAGATTGGGTGTAGAAGATTGCAGAGATAGTATTGAACAAGTATTGGAGGATAATAAAGGAAGTTGCGAAAAATCTGGAAATTCACTTCTTATATAGTACTTTATTAAAGCCGCACATTTTATAGTCGCGAAATGAATCAATATTTACATTTTTCATTTTGCAACTGGTTCTTTTCCTTGTCATCGTTTATAAAGGGAACTTAATGACTAAGGAGATCCAATGTCTCTTCATTCGCAGAACGTCAAGCTCCTCTTGACCGAGGACTTGTCGCCGCACAAGATAGCCACTTTGCTCTTGGTGCAACTTTACTGTGAACAATATGTCCATTCGTCCTTGATCAGACCAATTTTACGTGCTATCATCAAGTTCATAGAAAATGAACCGATTTATGATCTGAACGGTTCTTTAGTGGTTCTTCCTACAATGGCAGATTTCTGCTATTGGTTGGAGCAGGAGGTCATTGGCAATGCTGTACATCACAATGTACAGAAAGAACAACAAGACCATAATAAACATCAGGAAGATCAGGAAGAAAATGAAATACAAGACGAAAATCAAATGCAAGATGAAAATCAATGTAAAGATGAGGAAGTAAAAGTAAATATTGATGATAGTAAACTTCTCCATCTACGTCAGCTAGAGAAAGAACTTCTCAACAAACTCTGGTCAATCAACTCTGTAGAAAGCTTGGACCAGAGCATCACAGCATGCTTTGTTTACCCATTGCTGCCTACTGCAGTCAGTGTGAAAGATGTTTACGGCCATAAGCGACTTTCTTCGCGTTCTTTACTAGGTAGATTCATTCATAAGATCACGACTTCGTTTAGATTGCTCAAGTTCGATGAGGTCTTTCTACTTTATGAAGCGTTTGTAGAATACAGATCGTCGTCTAGGCTGAAGTATTTGAACTTTGGAGGCTCTAGTTCAGATTCTTTACATTCTACTAAGATTCAATCCAACATTCAAGATCTGGATTTATACAACAAGTTGAACGCTCAATTGAAAGAAAACATCGGCTTTGATATACCGACAACTGCGCAATCCATCGTAGACTGCAATAAGCGGTTGTTATTGGTACCTAAACACGATCTCCAAACGTTGTTGGAACGTCAGATTCATCTACTTGAAACGTATGGAACGCCTACACCACAGATCTTAAAGGATATCATGTATATCATGACGTCTCCCAACTCAAATACGAGTCTGATTCAGAATATCAACTTCAACCATCTACCATCTCATTACTATATAAAGTATCTTGAAGCTTTACACGGCTGTGACTATCTTGGAGCATTTGAAGCATTGCACCAATACTTTGATTATATGGTCTCAAACAACTCAAAGTACTTCTACCATTTTGCATTAATATCACGAGCTTCATTGCACCAGTTTTTTGGCGAAGATGAAAAGGCTATAGATGCAATAGAGGAGGCTATCTCGGTGGCCCGAGAAAACAAGGATAATGCTACCCTAACATACATTCTATCGTGGCTCTTCAACTTCATGAAAAATAAACCACAATTATGGAACCGACAGAGTTTCTACAATAACAACAACGAATCGCAATTGCTTGACTTTTTGATTAAGAAATCTCAACTGGTATCGCTTCTGTTGTATTCTATGAGCTATAACTTCGAAACGTTACAAATTATGAATAATGGTGGCTCCATGACTTCGTACTTGGAAAGTTTGTTGAAAGCTAGTTACATTTCTATTAATGACGAAATACCGTCCTTTGTTAGGTCAATGGAACTCTCTGCTACAGTGTGGAGTCGAATCGGTAATCCAGTCTTGAGTGATGCGTATATACAAATTCTCTTAGACTCTGCTGATAAAAAGAACGATCGAATCTCAATAATGATAAGATCCAGTTTTCTTAAATTCATTCAGGGTGATACCAATGCTGCGTACAAAGATTTGACTAAGTTGAAACGTGAAGTCGGTAAAGAGGACTACTCGTTATTTAATGCTATCCAGAGCAGAAGTTTGATAATGATGATCAAATTGAATTTTCTCAAAGGGAGATTCAAGATTTGCAAAGAGATCATACAAGTATTGATTAACAACGAAGTGAAGGAAATTGATTTGAAAAACGAGTTGAATTTAATCCAAGTTGAAGTAGAGATTCATCTTCAGAACTATTCGCGTGCATTGATGTTGATTGCTGATCAGTTGAACAGTTTACCAAGCAGTGACACCTACTTGAGCATCAAGTTAAACTTGCTCAAATGCAAAATCTACAACTTGAGTGGAAACAATTCGAAGTGTCTTGTCCTAATAATTCAACAGATAGAGCATGGTAAAAAAGTTGGATTCAGAACTGTAGTTGTAGAAGGCTTGGTATTGTTGGTTTCTACCTTGAATAAACTTGGTTATTACCAAGATGGATACGATATTCTCCAGGAAATAATGCCTGTAGTGTTAGCTGTTGGTCATGGCGAAATTGTTTCGCAGGCATATCTTGACTTAGCCCAGATTTGCTTCCAAATGTTCAAAGTCGGTAAGGAGAGAGCTGTTTTCAACAAGGCTCTCAAGTTCTTGAATCTCTGTATCAATGGACTTAATCAGAGTGTCAGTATTGTGATGTTGAAAGATGCCTACATGTTTGAAAAAGAGATGGCACATTATATTAATGAGGCTAGCCTTATTGAGCATGCTGACAAGGGGCTTGAACAATTGCATGAGCGAGTACAAGTAGAAAGCTCACATGGCTTTATATTGCCATGAATGACTACTCGTATTGTTAGCTACGAAATATTGTCCTTTACATATACTAAATAGTGTATGGGATGAGCTAAAGTTGATCACTTGAATCATTTCAATATCTATTCAATAGACAGTACACTATTTGTTATTGATCTATTGAAACATTGCATTCTGGATATATAGTGTAGAATTGTATAAAAAGGCACCCAAATCGTAAAATGTACGGACTCGATCTGAGCTGCATCTCTATGATGAATATGTACCAGGCTATGTGGACTTAGACTTCGATTTGTCTTCGGCATCCATTCTAGCCAAAATGAGTGATGCACTCTTCAACTGAACGACGTTGGTGTACTGCTTGAATAACCAGATGGGAGCGTTCAAATAAACCATGAAGGTGCCCAACCAGAACCAGTTGTAGTAGTGCAAGTAGATGGCTACGTAGAATACCTCGTTTGCAAGGCAAACAAAGAACAAGACTGTTCTGTTTGTGTAGTACAACGATAAAATCCTAGACTGGGTAGAGTCGACGTTCTTGTGAGAAGTGGAGCCTGAACTCAACATGGCATACATGTGCATGTAGTGAGAAGCCAAATCTAACGATACGAGAAGTTGCCAGAAAAAGGTATATTTGGGGTAAAGGGTGCCCAAGTACACGATCAACGACGAAGTAGCGCATCTGTCAGTGACCATGTCCAACACGGCGCCAAATCTAGTTCCCTGGTTATACTTTCTAGCTGCATAGCCATCGAAGGCATCCAAAAATCCTGATATACCATAAAAGATGAGGGTGAGAAGCTGGTGGTTCTTCATGCACAAAAAAGACAATACAGCTGCTATTATCCTGAAGTAACCAATGAGATTGGGAATGTATAGGAAGATCTCGTTTACTGTGACTTTGGACATTGTGATGTGATATGCGAAAGGATAAGTACTGATAAATTTGGGATTTACTGAAATTATTAGTAATTTTGTATGGCGGATCCAATTGCAACTTTATTGAAACTCGTATGTTTGTTTAGAAGCTTGTGGCTTTTGTTGGTTTCGGTGAATGGTGTAGAATTCAGTACACTGTGAGTCTTGCTAGGATCAGGTGTTGAACTAATTGGGTCTGGAGATTTTTCAATTTTTTCTCGAGATCACAGAATGTGAAAAGTTCCAGAGTACTAAGCCGGAGGAGTTTACCCGCAAAAGGCTGGAGATGGAAAATCTACACTAGAAGCAGCAACAAGCGTGTTCAATTACAGCCGGCAATAGCAGGGGCACTCTCTAACTAGGCAGTGAATATCCGCAGAAGCTGCCAGTAGAACAATTGGTTTTGGAGCCAGAATCGTACCTGCTCCAGGAAAAGAAGAGGGTGAAAAGTTACTCCAGAGCCAGATGCTAGCAGGTGGACGAGTCGGCAGAAAAAAACTTTTGTTACACTTATTTCGGCGGACTTCGGTAAAAGTGGAGATACGAAAGAAACGAGACTAGGAGTACAATGAGAGTGAAAAAATGATGCTGTGAGGATATATATGGATTGAGTAGATGTTGGAAATAGCAGATATGTAATTTAGAGAGATATAGTGGTAAATTGGTGTAATTGAATGAACTTGTTGAACGCGATAAATGGTTTTCTTCTGGATATGGAAATATGAGGTATGTGCAAATTCTACATAAATGTGAATTGCTTCAATAGGGACATTCCAATGATGACTAAGCTGTATGTGGTTTAAATGTAACTTCCTACATTTCCAGACATAACTGTCTATAATATTACAGTATTCATTTCTATCTATGGGTTTGTGGAATTTATCTTTCGGAATTACCCTGACAGAATCTGTGACATGTGATGTCAGATGGACATCTTGCTAACTGTGCCAAAGACAGAAATTTTATGTTCGTAGAGCTACAAGAGACTAATCCTTTCATTCGGCGACTAGTGACTAGGTTATAATCCAAAAAGCCAGCTGGTTATTATGGCTGTGAGGTTGTGCTGTGGCGTGCAACCAATACCAATTATGACACTGATAAGCGAAAGGACCCTCGAATTGTGTAATCAAGACTCTGCATTGTTTTGTGTGAAGAAGCGGGAGACCACTAGAGCACGCTCCTTAGATCTATGGTGTCCAATGGTATAATCGGCTCGCTTTGAATGGTGGTTGTACGAATATATTAAGCTTGGTGAATACTCATTGCTGAAAAGTCTTCAAATTGTCGAATTTTTTCAAGAACGCCCAGTAGCTTCCAATGCTTACCATAAATACCTTGCTGTATTATCGTTGTTAGTTGTTTTTGGTGAAGGAGAGGTGACTGGCGTATTCATTGAACAGCAGATTTGGTACATACCTGGAGTTCTAGAAACAAGGCTACAAGATTGACTTTTAAGCTGGGCCCGTCTTGACACTGATGACTTGATGAATTAAGTGCTTGTAATGTTGCAGAGGCAAACCGTCAGTTCGACCAAGAATTGGGGGCCATAAAAAGAATGCAGGTGTCAACGATACTATTTTATATTGGTAGGTATTGAAGGAGTTGGGGAATTGGCCATGTCTGGAGGTATCTTTGCTGCATTCTGTCACGGACCAGCTATTTTTGAAGACAGTATTACGATACTGGTAGATTCCTTTCTGGAACTGTGACCTATACCGACGAATGTGAAAAACTCATGCAATTCGAGGTCGATAACTTGAGATTCCGAAGTGAGAACCAAGGAAATTGCTGCGAAATTGGGTGCAAATTTTGTTAATCCTCACAATCGGCCAAGGCGATATTTTGTTGAGAAGACGGAGGATTCTTCAATCCAGAAGCAATTTTGAAGTACTAGTTAAAATTCGAATCTTTTCACTGTTTCAATACCGAAATGATGCGCTTTATTACTTATTAACACTTGAGAATGTATCTAACCTAGAAGATGCTATACTGTCATCTTATCTTAAAGAATCTGCCGCACTATTTAAATATGTGAGTAATAGTCTGGAAATGGATTGAAAAATGTCCATTAGTCGTAAGTCTATTTTGAGAATGAATAATTCAACTATTTCACTTTCTCTCTACATCTCTTTATCCTATAACATTTCGTTTATAGTATTCCTTCTTGAAAAGCTGTATACCACCTTCCAAATTTTGCCCTATACTTCATCAAAGTCGTGCGCGTGCGACTATCACTCGATTTTTCACTTTAATCGTAAGTGGACTTTTTTGATCTGTTCTCGTTTCTTCTCCACTTTTCTTCGTCCTCATGACTGAGTTTCTCAACTACAGGGTAGACTTGTTCCTCAAGGACGGCTCGAAGTCGTCGGGAACTATTTCGGAGGTCAACAGCAACGAAATCACGTTGTCGAATGCCTTTCAGTCTTTTAATCCTAGCAAACAATTGGCCAACTTGAATATCAACAGTTCGCAAATCGCTGACTTGAAGGTGGTTCAATTGCCACCGGATTTCTATAAAAAGAAGAAGAATGGCAATGGAAACCTGAACAATAATGGAAACAATAATAATAGCATCAGTAATAACGTGAACAATAATGGTGATAATGGTCCGCTTGATGATGCTATAGTATTTGCCAAAGCAACAGCCGTGAACAACAAGGAGAATATAAGCTCTGGTGGCCACAACGACGTTAATCGTAGCATTTCACGTACCCCTCGTAATAATTTAGCCACTAGCAGACTGAACACACCCAGAATGAAATCAGCTAAGGCTGCTCAAAATATTCATCATAGCTACCAGTCCTCGGCAGGCTCGATTGCAGATCCTGATTGGGGAACTGGAAGCGATGTTACCAACATCAAACAGGAGGAGTTTGATTTCGCTGCCAATTTGGCTATGTTTGACAAGAAGTCAGTATTTGCTGATTTCCAGAAGAAGGATCATGTCAATCCGCACGATAGACTTGTGGGCCACAACAAGGTAGACAATGTTAACAAAATCAAGAAAGAAAAGTACGACAACGACGAGATGGTTCTTGAGGCCAATAAAAGCGACAACTGGGACAATATCGGAAGCGCCTCTAAGCGAATGCTGTTGGCTGACAGAACAGGAACTAGCTCTGCCAATATCTTCAAAGATGCCCATTTGGCTTCGACCCAGAACCTCAAACTTGTCCATGCTGACAACTTGAGCACAATCCCATTAGCATCACCTGTCCAACTTCTAGAGATCGAGCGTTTGTCCGCGGAAAGTTACGGCATTTCCCTGGCTGTAATGGCAGAAGTGTGCGCTACCAACTTATCTCTGTTGATAGCCAAGAGTATTTTGGGGGGATCCACGAGACTCAGTAATCGAAAGAACCACAATTTGCCGCCTTTGGTGCTTTTGTTGATCGGCAGTGCCCGTTGTGGAAGTAGAGCGTTTGCTACTGGACGTCATTTAACCAACCATGGTGTACGAGTCTTGGCGTTTTTGATCAATTCTGATGATCAGGACAAGGACTTGCTCCAGCAATGGAAGTTGTTTGAGAACTGTGGTGGCAAAATTATCACTTCAAATGTTCACGAATTGCTTGATATAGTTAACCACCAGTTGGAAACACCTGTAGAGTTGATCATTGATGCCTTACAAGGCTATGATGATCATTTGGAAGACGTGTTCTTCCAAGATGAAGATCAACAGGAATTGCGCAGTCTTATGAAATGGTGTAACGAGCCTCATCAACAAAACAAGATCATGTCGTTTGATGTTCCGTCGGGCATTGATGGTGGTTCAGGGACTCTTCTGGACGACTCGTTAAAGTTGAACAGCAGATGGTGTGTCTCGATGGGCTTGCCTATAACAGGATTGATCTTAGCATACAAAAACGGTCACTTGGACTCTGGTGACGTCCAGCATTACTTGATCGACGTAGGTATACCCAACAAGGTGTACAGCAGCAAGAGCAATTTGCGAAAATTTGACAAGTTTTGGTTCTCCGCCGAGTCGAGCATCCGGTTGGAGTTGTCTAACGAGTAGTTGTATCAACTGCTACTGTATTATAGAGTCAATGTATTATAGTTAATTAAAGATAATTTAAAAGTCTGATTTACGATGATCTTTGTAAAGTGTTATGTAATATAAGGAGTAGATATATTCAAGATACTGGACTCACGGGACATATATAGAATTGAAAGCGGGAATTGTATCTGGAACTAACATTAGCTATTCGTATTTCCATCATCGCCTACTCTTGCTGATGCGTAGTTTTTCGCACAGATGCGTAATCCACAGTACACACATCTATTTTTTGTTTTCTCGATCTGTAGCTTAAGGTCTTAAACTTTCAACAACGCTTCTTCTTCAGCAAAAGCAATCCCAACAAGTCGGCGTGGAGCTCCAATCGTGTCAATTACATCAGACAGTCAGTCTGTATTTATTCCCAGTACCGAGCCCTGAGTTCTGGAAGCGTTGATTGTTTTTGTCATTTCTCATTTCTCACTTTAGACTTTTTTTTACTATAATTATTGAATTTTCATTGCATTTCGTCATTCTATTTGATTATTGATTTCACCCTTTCTAATCGAATACAATGTTTGGCTCCACAAATACAGGCAACAATAACTGGGGGGCTTCTACCGGATTTGCCAAGTCGTCGTCATTTAGCGGACTTTCTGGTGGCTCTAATAGTCTCTTTGGGAACTCTGGTGGGGCTTCATCAAACACAAATTCAGCTGCTGGAACACTTTTTGGATCAACAAACGCCACCAACCCAACTTCGGGGCAGGGTTCTGCCGTTTCCGGGGGTCTCTTCGGCAACTCTAAAGTCAACAGTGGCAGTACTTCCCAAGCTCTATTTGCCAAACCGGCTGGTGCAGGCGGTCTTTTTGGCAATTCAGGTAATGCCAGTAATCCTCAACAGACTGCTTCAACGGGAATGTCGTCAGGTTTGTTTGAGTCTTCAAAACGACAGGCTCCTTCTGGAACTTTTGGAAATCCCACCAATAACACAGCTACAGCATCCGGAGGACTCTTTGGAAACTCGGGCAATACAGTGCCGACATCAGGAGGACTCTTTGGAAATAGCTCTACTAATAATGCCATTTCTGGTGCCGGTCTTTTTGGTTCTAATGCTGTTGGAAGCGGAATCGGATCAATACAGAAACAAAATCAAAACATAGGTGGAGGTCTTTTTGGATCTTCTAATGCTAATGTAGGTTCTAGTTTGTTTGGTGCTCCTCAGCAGCAGACTACTTATCAGCCTACTATAAATACCAGTAACCCCTATTCATATGATAAGGTGCTAACCAACCTCCAGACAACGTTGTCGGGAATGCCGGAGTCTATAACTAACAACCTCGTAGCAGAAGACGAAGCAAAAGATACTGGAGACAGAAAAAGGCGATTCTCATACTTGGAAAAGAAATCCAGCGATAAGCCTCAATCAAGTCTATTGGGAAAGTTAGGTAGAACGTTCCGGGTGTTCAGAAACTCGGCTGCTAGTACTGGACTTTCTAGTATCAGGGGTTTGTTTACAGACTCCAACTATACGAAGTCTAACATAAACCAGAGCATATTGCCAAAACAGCAAGCCTCTGGAGGACCCAAAAATGGAGTGTCCAAACCTTCTTTCCGTTCTTCCGTCGATTCACGTCGTATGGGCTCTATCAAGAAGTTGATCATAAAATCCAAGCCATCAAAGTTCCATTTGATAGATGCCGACAGGGTAATCAATACCAAGAGAGCTAGATTGGCAAATGTAACCAACTTGGGCAACGATATTTTGCCAGACAAGTACTCCAGTGATGAAGATAGTGAAGGCGAACTGGAGCAAAACACTCAGAAGGGCTTTTCTAGATATCCGTACAATATCTTGAAAGATGACGATGTAAAGAACAAGTCTAATCTGAAGACTATCATCGGCAAAAGTGTGGAACTTACTGAAGAAGTAGAAGAAGAAAGTTCTATAAAATACAACAAAGACGGCTACTGGTCGTCTCCTTCTATTGATGAGCTCTCTTCCATGTCTTTGGAAGAGTTATCGTCCATAGATAACTTCATTCTTGGAAGAAAGGGATTTGGACAACTAGCCTACAATTTCCCTGTGGACTTGTCTCTTACAATGCAAAGTGCTCAGTCCAATAGAGTACTGTTGGAAAAAGAGCTTTTTGGCAATACCTTCCAACTTGAAAGAATGATTGTTCTTCTCTATACTAATGATGCTCATAATAAGCCACCTATAGGTATGGGACTCAATGTTCCTGCTACAGTGACTTTAGAAGGTGCAAAGCCCAGGGAGGGCGTTCCAGTAGGAGATTACATCAAGCAATTGAAGCTCCAGAAAGGTATGGAGTTTGTCACCTATGACCCCATCACTTTTGTATGGGTGTCCAAAGTCAAACATTTCAGTGTGTGGGGTTTGATTGAAGATGATGGAACTGAACTCTCTAAGAAGTACATGGAAATGAAGAGAAAACAAGACGAATATGAAGAAACTGCTGAGTTGGAATACTCCAGAGTCTACGAGAATCGTGAGTACCTTCAGGAAATCAAGAAACAGAAGCTTCTCAATCAGACCATAGCTGTACCCGGTGGTTGGAAATATGCCAATACTACACAGCAAAGTCCGTTAGATTTCAAGAGAAAGCTTCTTAACAATGAGATCAACAGCCAATTGGATTTACATAGAAAGGAAAATGTTGTTAATGAGTTGTCACATGTCAGCGATATAACACTTGACTCAGATGAAAACGACAGATCTGTCTCACCAGACAGTATTGTGTTTGCTGAGAATGAAGACTTGTCCGATGGTGGAAACAACTTTGACTATTTAAAACAATTGGTGGGTAACCTCCCTGCCGATGTTGATATGGATGAGATCGTCAATGAGAAGGCTTATGAGCCAGAAATTGTTAACGATGCCGTATTCGATAGCATTCAGATTTGGCCCAACTTGGCTACTTCAGAAGATTGGATTGTCCAGTTGAAGTTGGCGAATGACATGAACAGTGCCTTGGCTCAGTCTTTTGGAGACTCTGAAGGAGCCAAGAAACAAATCTCCCCTGAAGATATCGATGCCGTCTTGTTTGCTGATTTCAATAGAGAATCGTTAAAGAAGGATCAAATTTCAACTCCAAGCAGAGACAACAAATTGGCTGTGATTGAAGATATTGAACCACAGGTTGATGACGAGATTTTCCCCAACAACATTTCTAGAATCCTCTATGATTTTTTGACCAAAACAATTATTGAAACCAGGACTAACTCTTACCCTAAAGTTGTAGAGACATCTGGTTTGTCGTTTGTCAGTCTCATTACTAATGATCTGGTGAAGGATGAGAAACAACTCTTTTCACTCGGTGCCTCACTTTTCGACAAATTGTCCACCGAGAAGTATACCGAACTTGAACAAAATATAGTGAACTACTTGAATGAAACAGGAAGGAAGAGAGCTTTCAATATTTGGTTGAAAGAGTACAATTCGAACGATATTGAGATTCTCATTAGCCAAGTTCAGTCCAATTCCTTGGAACTCATTTTTGTATATGTTTGTGCTGGTGACTTGAAGGAAGCCATCAACATAGCCCTAGAATCTAACAATTCGCATTTGTCTGTTATCTTGACCTTAACAGACTCCAATGATGATGCGGTGAGGGGCATCGCTAGTCAACAACTAAAGGCATGGAGAGACTCTTCATCATTACACTTGATACCTAGTCCTGTTGTCAAGATCTATAAGATTTTGTCAGGCGAATTTGATGACTTTGTCAATGAATTGCCCTGGAACATCAACTTGGCTTTGAAATTATACTATGGAGATGAAAGTGCCAAGTTGCATGAAGTTCTTAATGATTCACTTGAGAGATCTGATAATGCTGCCTCTCAAGCTAGTGAAGTTATTGATATTTTGCAAGTTTACTGCAGTTTCCAAACCGATGGTAAGGATAAAGCGCTAAAGAAATTGATCAGCTCATCGTTGAATAGCAAGTTGAAGTGGTTTTTCTTCAAAGTGATTTCTTCAGATGTTGTCGATACTACGTTTGATGGCATTTCCTTGTCGTTTGGGATGTATTTGGAGAGTGTCAAGTTGTGGAAAGAAGCAATTTTTGTCTACTCCCATTTGTCGGATGACGAACAGAGCAAAAACAAATTGAGAGATGTAGTGATTTCTAGTATCAAGAACATTAACAGTGACGACAAGAATTATTTGGTCTCGGTGTTGAAGGTGCCCACTGGTTTGCTTTCAGAAGCTATTGGCATCAGCAAAGGAGCTGATGGTGACCACTGGGGTGAATGCGAAGCTTTCATAGATGCCCAGTTGTGGGAGAATGCACATTTCGTGATCATAACGAAGTTGGGTCCGCATGTGGTCATTTCCAAGAACAAGAACGCAGAAAACAGCTTGCTTGAGTTGATTTCTCGCTTTCCCCAGAAAGGTACGATTATCTCTACATGGAACAGCGGGGCCGGAATCTATGAAAAGTACATTGCCTTGACCAGAGATGAGAACAACATAGAAGTGTTAAGGTTCTTGTTGTCGAATATTCCCTTAGCTAAGGAAATCTCTAGCTTTGAAACCAAGAGTGCTCTCAAGATCATTTCTAGAAAGGTTGGGGATGTTGCTATAGAAAAGAGAAGCGATGTTGACGGTGTTGAAGGTAAGGTCCAGCAGTTATATCTTGGTGAAAGTGAGAAGAAATACTTTTCCGTGAGACTCCAGACAGATAATGTATGAAGAGTAAAGGAATTGTACAGTAGTATAGCATAGAACAGTAATATAGCGAAGAAAGGTAATATAATAGTAAATATTTTGCACGAAAGTTGTGCAGCAGTCTATAACAGAATAATATTACGGTAGAGTAGTAGAGTAGTATTATAAGAATGGTAAAGACTTGTGGTTTTGCTAGTACTACAAGATAGAAATCCAGTGTATATGGCCGTACTGTACATAGAGCAAACATTTCTTGATGATCATCTTATCATTGGATCACGTGAGCTATTTGTCAGATATCAAATATGTAATGTCGTCTGACAAGCTATCTACCGTTCTTCTTCTCAACAACACCATATGGCACCCTCTATAGAAGTTTCGAAGACTCAGTTACAGGCACCAGAGCCGGAACATTGTCCGGGTCCGGAATCAGAGCAAGCGGGCAAAGACGACGCGTGTGAGGGATGCCCCAATCAAGACATATGTTCTTCACAGCTACCTAAGGGGCCCGATCCTGATTTACCACACATCAACAAACGTTTAGCGCAGATAGACCACAAGATCTTGGTTCTTTCAGGAAAAGGAGGGGTGGGGAAGCTGACTTTCACGTCTATGTTGTCGTGGGCCCTAGCTGCCGACGAAGATATCGAAGTCGGAGCTATGGATTTGGATATCTGTGGGCCATCGCTCCCTCGCATGTTGGGAGCTGAGGGTGAGTCCGTGCATCAGTCGAACTCTGGATTGTCACCAGTTTATGTCGCCGACAACTTGGGGTTGATGAGCATCTCGTTTATGCTTCCGGATCCGGATTCGGCGATTATCTGGCGTGGTGCTAAGAAGAACGGCTTAATCAAGCAGTTTTTGAAGGATGTCAATTGGGGGGAGCATCTTGATTATTTGGTAGTAGATACACCACCAGGGACGTCTGATGAACATCTCTCAGTAACAACGTACATGAAGGAAGTAGGCATCGACGGTGCACTCATAGTGACGACTCCACAGGAAGTAGCGTTGCTCGATGTGAGGAAGGAAATCAATTTCTGTAGAAAAGCCGGTATCAAAATCTTGGGCTTGGTTGAAAACATGTCGGGATTTGTGTGCCCCAACTGTAAAGGAGAATCTCAGATATTCAAGGCAACTACCGGTGGAGGTAAGCAGTTGTGTAAGGAGTTGGATATTAAGTTCTTGGGCTCGGTACCTTTGGATCCTCGCATAGGCAGGGCCTGTGACTCAGGAGAATGTTTCTTTGATAGCTACGCTGACTCCCCTGCGGCCACGGCGATCTTGGATGTAGTGGATGCCTTGCGGGACCAGGTTGAGCTTAATATGGGAAAATTGTCTCTTCTGTAATATTGAAAGAATGGTAACGAAAAGTAACGCACAGAGATATAGAAGATACTGTTCGTATCGTTAGAGTATATTATAGAGGCTGTTATAGATATTCCGGATGTTGTCCTCATAATTTGTTGACATAAATAGGTGTAAATAGCGATAGGTTAATCTTGCTACGATGTACTTTTTGAACAGTGTAGTAGTCTCAGTTCTAGCTATATGTAGAGATTGCCGAAATCTGTATCTCTTGTAGACAAAAGACTTGTTTGATTTAGTTTGTTGTATCAGACTTGGCTTACTTCACTTTAGCATATATCACATCTCGTCCATATAGCTTTATAGAATCTATATGGTTTAAGTGTCTTATCTATGTGCATCTTCTAAATTAACTATACGCACTATAAATCTTAACTATGGGAATTTATACCTTACAGTGAGTACTTAACTATGAGCATCAGAATCGCGAATCCACATAAACAGTACACTCTTCTGCAACCATGCTGCCTATAGCTAGCAATGACAAGAACCTACAACAGGAGCTTATAGACCAGATCATTACACAAAACCCTCTCTTCTCCAAATCGAGATTGGTCTCTCTCTACTCCAACTTTGGCAAGCTTCAACAGTTGAATCCAGAAGGATATCAGGCTAACATCAGTGCCTGGACCTCGCTTCTTCACGATATCTGTTCGAATAATGGCATTGGCGACTCGAACATCTCACTAACGACGCATAATCTGAGTTTGGCGCATAGTCTAGCGGTTTTTCCGTATGGAGAACCCAAAAGCTTGGACTTGGTATTAGATGAGCTTGTTTCAAACAACAAGATGGTACCCTACTCTTTGTATATTGCTCATAAGGGAAGCTATTTGAAAGTGATAAACCCGCTGGCTATTCTTGACTTATTTTCTCCAGCAAATTGGGTACGCTACGGACTTCGTTCCATCGGTATAGGAAACTATAAGATTGTGGATAGTAGTGGTACTCTTATAGACGAAAGATATGTTTCGTGGGAATTGCTTACGAAGTTAGCAGAAAAGCTCTACAACTACGTCCGAAAAGAAATTACTAAAGCTGGCAGTTCAGTCACAAGTAAATTGTTCGGTTTCTTGTCACTATACGAATTTTTGCGCTCTAAGGACGATTCCTTGACCGAACTAGATCTTTCCATAGTTTTGCTTTATTGGTCTAGAGACACAGAAAAGTGCCAAACGAGACAAGAGATTAATGAGACTTACATAAAATTTGATAAGGAGCCAATAACTGATCTGGAAGTTGAGATTGTGAATGTCAAATCTGCTATACTCAACTTGAAGAAGAGGAACACAAGTTTGGAATCCAAGATCGAAGAAATTGAAACCACAATGAAGTCTGTATTGACGATCAAGAGTAAAAGTGAACAGAAGGATAGACTTCGATATCTACTTGGCCTCAAGAACGTATTCACCAAGTCTTTGAATCTGAGTTATTCGTCTTATAGTGAGTTGAGCTCGATTCTCTTGAAAATCGAAGATTCCCATTTGAATTCCGAGATTTATGCCCAGCTTGTTAGCAGCTCAAAATTGTTGAAAGATTTGAATTCAAAGATCGAGATCAGCGACATTGATGATGTTAAACTTGCCATTGAGGAAGAAATGACAAAGACAGACGAGATTTCGCTGTCTCTAGAACAGGCTCATATCGAAGACTCGGAAATAGAAGAGGAACTAGAGAAGTTACATAAGGAAGAATCTGAAACTAATGAAGAGGACTCCTTGTTAAACAAACTTGAGAATTTGAAGATCAACAATGACAGTACTCAAAATATCGATAGTGACAGTACTCCAAGGATAGACGAACAAGAAACTTCTTCGAACCAGGTCGAACTAATGGCTACTTAATCAATATATTAATATATTATGAATAAACAGGGATTGGGTAAAGTTAAATTCATTCTTACTATTTAACATGAAACTAAAATGTAGCTTGACACAGTAGTCAAATGTATAAGTTGTATAAATAAGGAAAGGAGCCAAGTTCTTAATCGTGAACAAAGCAGGTGGTACAATAGAACTGGCAAAATGATATTATAGAATTAAATAGCGGAAAAAAACATCAATCAACAAACAGGTGTAAGACAATCTAGCCAACAAGAAACAGTCGTTCAACAAAGCAAACCAATCAAGCAAATAACAATCAACAATAATAACAATATCAACATACAACAACAATCATAATAGTAGTGTTTTTCTGTCATCATAATAAAGGAAAAGAATTTAAATCAAACGTACTGAACTAATTGAATAACGTCTCGACTTACACAGCGTGACGCTTCCAACTTTTTCTTTTATCCTAACTTTTTTTATCCTAAGATTTGCAAGATTTGTTGTGTCAAGTTGAAGAGTTCCACTTTTGGATCATCGAACTGATCTTCACTGGTTTGCTGATTCAACTGTGATTGTGATTGTGCCTGTTGTTGAGATGCACTCAAATTCTTTATGCCTGAAAGGATGGATTCGTTTTCTTTGATCAACGAGTTGATCTCGAGGTTGTTGGATTCCAAGAGCTGTAAGATGGTCCACAATGCAATGTGCTCAAAGGTGGCACTTCCACTCTGCAAGAATCTGATCAAGAACCCATAGATACCTTCATCTGGCTGAGACCAGTTGTTCAAGATATATTGTTTGTGGTCGTTGGATACTCTAGAACATAAATTGGCTAACGCGGCTGCTGAGTTACCACAAACTTCACCGTTTTCGCTGAATGTCAAAGGAATAAGAACATCAATAATGTGACTTTCGTATAACTTTGGCTTTAAATCGTCAGCCAAGGCTAAAATGGCAAAACAAGCAGAAATTTCCAGCTGCACTGATAATGGCACCTTCAATACCAATTCCTTACATTTGTCTACAGCTCCAGCAGCTAACAAAGCTGTTCTGTTCTTTTCACTAGATGCAGCTAAGTTTCTCAACGTCGAAACAGCATGGCACTGGATTTCTTCACTGTCTGTGTAGTCAAGCAAACTTACCAATGGTTTTAAGAAACCCGCTTCGATGATCAAGGCCTCGTTCAAGGGATGTATAGAAATGTTTCTAATACATGCTACAGCAGCGAGTACCAAATGCTGGTGATTACACGTCAACAACTGGACTAAATGAGGTAATCCACCAGCTCTGACGATTTCAACCTGGTATCCAGAGTCGGAAGCCAAGTTTCTCAAGGCAAGTGTAGCTTGACATTGTACTCTGGGGGATGGAGAGTCCATTAAGTTGACCAATTGACCTACGAGTTTGGGCTCTGTACTGGCGAGTTTCTTACGGTTGGCTTCATCTACAGCTATGTTGGATAAGGCGGTAGTACAGTAGTATTGGACATCGGCATCATCGTTAGATAATAACGATACCAATACAGGCACAGCTCCAGCATTAACTAACTCTTGTCTGTTTTCGCCGGAATGGGTCATGTTCAAAAGAGCACCAGTGGCATTTCTCTGCACCCTGATATCCTTTGACTTTGCCAATTTGGTTAACGGAATAAGAGCTCCACTCTTTGCTATCTTGGACTTGTTGTCGTCTTGGGTAGCCAAGTTAGTGATGCAGCCTACAGCATTACATTGTACTTCTATGTTGGTCGACATCATCTGTCTGATCAAAGGTTCTAATCCGCCCATTTCCACGATTAGAATCTTGTTTTCGGTGTTAACAGCCAAGTTGCCTAAGGCTCCGCAGGCCGCTCTCTGCACTTCTGAGTCGGTACTTTGCAAAAGAATGAGTATCGGCTCTAAAACGTCTCTGTTGACTTCACGGACATCCTTCTCGGTGATTTCGGCAAATGCAAGAGCTGCAGACCTTTGCAAGTCGATATTTTCCGAATACACCAAAGTGCTGAGAGCCCTTAAGGGGCCGTTTGAGAAAAAGTCTACGTCCAGACGATTTTCTAAGTATTGCAACAAGGCAGAGATTGCTTCTCTTTCATTTTCGGCCAAAAGGAGCTGTGTTTGACTACCGTCGCCCAGACGGCCTTTCAAGCAACTACAGCAGATACCCATTGGAAATGATATGTGATGAATAGAATGAGCTAGAAGTATCAGATACAATAGATCTATCAAATAGTATTAGTAACTATTACGAAAAGATGATATTAGTGACTTTGGATACTATCAATAGTAACGATTGTGATATGTCAGTTCTATGAATTGGTGGATAATCTGTGATATGATATCTGTAGATATATCAGCAGTTCTACAGAGACACAACAGTTGTTGGTAACAATCACAATTATGTTCAATCAGACTTCTAATCTGAGTACAATATGAAGTGGAAGTTCTCTTGTAGATTTTCAAGAGTCCAAGAGTGGATTCCTGGATTTTCTAATATTCGGCGAATACTCTTAATCTGATGATATCTGGCTTCTCTCCAGTAATTTCTAGAGTAGAGCTCTTCCGGCGGCTGGCAAAAAGTCAGATAAAATATGAAAAACGGAAGGCAGCAGGCTTTTGCTTACGGCAAGGTTCGGAGTTGCTGTTTGCGGGCAATAACGCTGCGTTTGGAGATGATGGTGAAGAGTAGTTGAGTTGTTTGTAGGCGTGACTGGAAACCGTCTCAAAATTGAATTGTGTTTAACGAGAATTTTGATGGGTATATGCACACCGTGGATGGCAGGTTGTGAGCGATAGAGGGAAATTTTTGGAGATAGGAAGGTGTAGTGAGGATGAATTAGCGAGAAATTGAGGGAGCCTATCAGAGATTAGTGAGGAGCGAGGCACAGTATATATATAAGTTTTTCAAAATTTGACAGAAAACCTGAAAGACTGGTGGTGTTTACGTCTGTGTTTTCAGCTTGTGTCGGACAATTGACCGTGTCGCAGATTGGTATAGTTTGTAGCATCTAGCAGAGCGAACACCTGGCAATTATCATTGTAAGGAATTAGCAGGGTAAACGTCACTTGGTTCAATCTTCGTGGTGACACCATGTTACTGCGGGTAATTTTTCTAGCGAAAAATAGACTATTTAGTGAGATCCATAGCGATACAAAATACCAAATAGCGGCACGGAAAATGGTGCAGAATAGCGAGAGAGTTGTGAACTTGGGGACCGGAACTCTCACAATAGGGCCGGCTGGCATAAAAACCTCTGGCTGCCCCAAGTTTCACCCCAGAATTGCCGTGGCTTGCTACCACCATCAGACATCAATTCCTTCACCAATGACACCAACAACAAACACAGTAAGGGTATCCTGCAAGCTATTACCACAAACCTCCAGCACCCCTCCCTAGCCATTGTTATCTCTCGCTGCTATTTGTTGCTCAGGCAACTGTTCCGCGACTCTCACTAAATGTACGGGACGAGCTCCCTGAATTAACCAATGGCCCCACTACCATATTTCAACAAAACAATAATGACAATACAATGAAAGTACAATGAAGGTAGGAACAAGTGTAAATATATAAATATGGAGTCATTTTCATTTTAACAGTACATATTTCTTCATTTTCTCTATTTTAATTCAAAATTCTAACTAGTTATCTTAATATTCGTGGCTAATTTGATCAAAAATATGGACACAAAAAATTCACTTAATACCTGCGTTTTCTCTTAAATTTACTCTATATATACTTAGTAAACTGCTTTCCAAATCATGTTGACAACAAAAATACTCTTTTTAACAACTTCCAGTATCAATTAATTTTTTTTAACGTAGTGGCATACATTGAACATACTAACCCATATAAACAGCTATAAACTAGAGATAAAGGCCATTATCATCCAATGTAGCATGGGCCAACCAAGAGGAAACCCAAAGGATGAAAACCTCTGAAGAAGGCGCATAAAAACCGAAACCTAATTAAAGGTATAAGAGCCTAAGAATAGGCGAAGTAGAAATTAAAAGTCTAGAAATTGAAAAGTCTAGAAATTAAAAAGTAATGAAAGTGAACAGTAATAAAATTGAAAATACTTTAATAATGTCGAGCCTGAAAAACCGATACCCATGAACTGAGAAAGGACAGAGAATAACATACTCTATCCTCATTCGTTCGTCGAAGGCGCAAGGAATGCACCGCATGGAGGTATTGGTTAAAAGATAAATAGGCTGACTCTGGATGTTGGGAATTTCCCATGTAATTCTGGAGAAGAAAATCTTCGTCCTGGGGTCCAATCAAGGCCCTAACGATACGACTCACTTGACAATTTTGATAAGTATGGTGAAAGAATTGTGTGTTTGTAATTTGTTGTAGGCAAAGTTTGCATTCGACTGGTACTTCAGAAGTATCATGGTAGTCCCTATGGCCTAAATGAACGCGCCGAATCTCCTCAACTCCCTTGGGATGTTGTAATTGAATCTTGTAAATTACCTCCCAAAACTGTTGGTAGTCCTCTGTAGACAAGTTGAATTGCTTGGAAATACTGTCGGAGGTGCAAATTCCAACATTCTGTTGATGTTTCCGTGAACATTGTCGAAAGGTCGTCGAATCGACGTCATCCATCCGCTTTTCCCATAATTGAAGGTCCGGAGGATTGCGCACCATAAATTCAAAGGCAGTTTGATCAAAGCTCATTCTAAACTCAGACGTATAGTAACGCCGCCGACCATCGGTGTAGTGTTGTTTGGCTTTTGTGAGACGAAACCATGCCTTCAACCAGTCTTTTTCGGTATTTGAAAACCCCGCGTAAGCTTGGTACTTGGATAGCAAACGAGGCCCTTGTGTCTGGATCCCGATTTCTACGAGGAAGAGATACCAAGGCACCACCTCAGTTTCATTGGGATAAGGAGAGGAGGCGGGTGGAATAAATGCATTGACAAATGTTTGAATCTTATCGCGAAATGCAATAAGATTCCAATCACGAGTATTGGTTAGCGTTTCGTAAACAACCTTTGCCCTCCTGCCCTGAACTTGTTCTTCAAGGTTGATGAGCCCAAAACCTCCACGTTTTTTAAGTCCGTGTAAGTTTGAGGACCCAATTTGAGGAAGATGGGTTTTGATCATTTTTATTAGCAGTTTGAAATCCGAGTTTTTCATCGGGCGGTGGAGATCTCGTGGATAAATTTTGGAGTAAATATAGGTATTAAAGCCTGTACATCTAAGATGAACAGGAAGCTCTTTAACCGAATGAATCATGAGTTGAGTAGAGAGAGATTGAATATAGCTCTCCCAATTAAACCCATTGATCGGGACTCCTAAGTATTTGTGTTCCGTTACACTAAGATCCAAGCCTGGAAAACCAAGAATGTTCCGAATCTCTTCTGTCGGTGGTTCTCCCCAATAGCAGAGGCGGGATTTGGAAGCACTAACTAAAGAATTAGAAACTTGCTCAAACGAAGCAAGTTCCTCCTTCAACACTTCCTGATCTCTTCTACTGTTGACGAAGATGGTTAAGTCATCGGCAAATGCAGCGTATTTTGTACGAATTGGTGACAAGTTATCGAAATGGACCGGGATTCCTTCTAGCCTGTCCTTAAGACGGGTTAGGAGCGGCTCGAGGCACAAATTAAATAAAATGGGCAGTACGGGATTCCCTTGTCTGGTGCCCTGTCTCAACGGGAAAGGGTCCGACTGGGTATTATTAGTAAAAATGGCTGCAAATTGCTGTGTCGTTACCAGCATAAGAATCCTTTTGAATCGCGTGCCTAAACCAATTCGATCAAGCACCGCAGCTAAATAGTCGTGCGAAATTCGATCGAAGGCTTTGGTGAGGTCCACAAGAATTATATTTGCTTCCTTCAGGAGTTCAGAATCAACTTTCATCTTGTCGATCACTGTGCGGAACCGTTGGATTTGAAAGTCCATCTGGCGTTCCGCCATGAAACCACATTGGTCGTAACCGACTAGGGAGTCGACGACCGTTTGTAGTCTCATGTTGAGCACTTGTGAGATCACTCTCAACCCAGTGTCAATGAGTGAAATAGGACGGAAATTGTTGATAGTGGGGTTTTCAACAGTGTGCTTGGGGATGATTCGGATTAATACGAGCGCAAAGTTGTGCGGTAATAGTCCGGTCTCCATTATTTCGTTGGCAGTGATGACTAGAAGAGGACCCACTTGTTGCCACACTTTTTTAAGATAGCGATACGGGACGCCATCTTTTCCTGGTGTGGATTGGTTAGTGGTACGACTGAGAGCCGTAGTGAGTTCTTCGAGCGTTATAGATTCTTCTAGTTTTCGTTGGTCAATCAATGAGATTTTTTTGCGGAACTTTTGGACGTAGGCCCCGATAAGCCGTTTGGCTTCCTGAGGTTGTGAGTCCAGATAAAGATTCGCATAGAAGTCTCTTTGTATTTTGAGGATGCCTTCGGTGGTAGTTTCGGTGTGACTTCCATCTGCTGATGTAAGTCTTAAAGTCAAATTTGACTGCCGAGTTATCCCTTTAAATCTCTCAGAGAGGTCATTAAAGAGAGCTTTTTCGGGGGTGATAAGGCGTTGCGGAGCCTTGGCGCCTGGTTTTCTACCAATGTACGAGAGGACTTCTGGAATACGTTCCACGTACTCCGTGTAGTTTTGGTAACCATGTCTTTTCATGACCTCAAGGAATTTTTCACTGTCGATCCAATGGTCTCTTAATGTAAACCTTGGTTTACCAATCTTAAGAGTGGCCTCTGGTAAGATGATTATGGATGTATCGACGGTAGTATGGGTGCTTGTTATGAACTTATGTTTGTGTTGTCCGTATTGCCAGATCCTATCCTTTACTTCCCACGAGAAGTAAATTCGGTCAAGGCGGCGACAATTTTGGCGATTTTGGTTTGTGAAAAGTTTGATGGTAGGGTTTAAACATCTAAGGCAATCCTGTAAGTGAAAGGAATGATAGATGGAATTGAATGCTTGACGAGCTGGAATTTCGGCGGTAGGAGATGCCGAAGTATCTGAGTCAAGTATCGGGTTTTGGACCATATTGAAATCCCCCCCTACACAGAGGTGGAGGGTGGCATTGTGTTCAATGTAGTATTTTTCAATTTGCGCGTCTATCTGTTGCTGTAGGGCTTCAAACAAATCAGTCTGTTGACTGTATTGGCCACTTGGCCCATAGATGCAGATAAAGAGGAAGTATTCATTTGTTTCCTTGATTTGTAAAATGACATCCGCAACTTGGGGTGCCATCTCTGCATTCAAGGAAAGGTTATTCGACCGTATTTTTGAGAATTGCTGGTGTGTGTAGTTGAGAATGATGGCCGCACGAGTGTGCTGAGTGGAATAGATAAGTTCTTGGTCATGTCTTTCTAGTGTGTTTTCTAGAGAGGTAAGCCAATCGGTATGATTGGATCTATGTGAACGACAACTAATTGGTCGTTGAGATGGTTTTTTAAATTTGGTTTCTTGCATGAACACAATATCTGAATCTTTTGCAAGTTTCCAAAAATTGCCAATTGCAGTATTATTTTGAATGTTTTTTGTGCGTATCTTTAAAAGATTATTCCTATGATCTACCAACCTTCGGGGAAATTGACGGTTGGTGATATGGTGATCTATAAGGGACGACATTTTTTTTTAATTTAATTGAGAAGGCGTGTCATTGGTGCTAGTGTCCTGTAACGTCGACCAGTCAGGAATCGTATCCTGTGATGGAAGGACTTCGGACCTCAACTGAATGGGGTTTGCTAGCTGTTGTTGTGATGCCTCCGTGATACTGAATGACGATCCGATTGGGGAGCTGATCATGGCAGGTGTAGTATTTGTGGATTTGAGAGGGTCTATGGATGATCCTATCTGGGAGAAAGAGAAATCTACCGATCCCGTTTTGGGAGGGTTGTCTCGTAGTCGCTGGGGGTATCTTTCCAGCCACAGTCTTGCGTCTGCAAGTTGTGCCGTGTTTTGGCGAGAGGGTGTTTTTCTTGCCCGTAACGGCTCCAATCGCTGGGTTGGGGAGGTCGCATCTTGACGCTTGTTGATGGGTCTTGAGTATGGAGTTCTTCTTGTTGAGGAAGCTCCCATAGAAGAGGGAGTGTCGGTAGTTTTATGTGTTTGGACGGTAAAAGGCGTGCTGGGGGGAGTTATGGTGTTTGCTTCTGTCTGGATCGACGTTGTGGTCTGGATCACGATGTCCTCGGAATCAAGATCTTGAGTTGTCTTCGTCTTTGTAGCCGGTGTTTGGCTTTGTGTCTGGCGTTGGCGAGGGGTTGTTGGTGTACTTGTTGGCTGACGCGAAAAGGCCGTGGTGCTGGTCGGGTCCGTAGTTGAGCTGGGCGGTTCTTCCATAGGCAAGTTCATGAATGAATTTGATCCATGGTTTACAATTGTTTGTTGGATTTTCTGGGGTTTTACGCCCTTGGTGACTTCGGTGAAGGCCCCTGTCCGTACTTTACGAAATTTACTGCCATTGTCTGTAGTACTTTCTCTGGTCAGAGTGTAAGTAGCTACCATTGGTGTACTAGGTGGATAGTACGTGGTGCGGTTTTTGTTCGTTTTGGTGCATTTAAAGGTTGGGTGATCACTTTCGTGACAATAACTGCAGAATTTAAAAGTCGAAATGATCTCGAGACTATAGTTCGGAAGATTTGCATTCTTTCGAGTAGGGACTTTGCCAGAGTCCGTTGCAATGAGGTAGAACAGTTTACTCTTTTCTTTGTCTTTGTCTAAATAGTATGTATTGCGAATGCGCTCTGAATGGGCAACGAGAATCTCATACTTGACTTTTTCTTCCACTGAGTAGACGTCTGATGGGAATTTTGAAAAATTGAGGTTATGGGACGATGTAATTTGCATGGAACCTCTATTGAATAATTCACTGATCGCCATCTCTGGGTTTTTGTGATCTGATGGGTGTTCAAGTCCGACAAGAAACATGTTTGCGAGAGGTTTAGAGGGAATCATGCTCAATTTGAAATAGTAATCGGAAGTTGATCCTTCATAACCTTGTCTTAACAATTTTTTAAGAGACATTAGAAGGCTGGGTCCCTGGGTTGAGGTTTTAGGTCCCTCAATGGGACTGAGGGACATATAGGCAGTGGAGTTGCTGAGTGGTCTGATCATCATCAAGGGAACAATAGCACGAAGGGTGTTTTCCTTTGTCAATTGGGCCATGAGATCTCTTTCTTGTATCTCGTTTTCATGTATGGCTCTGAGGTACAGTGGTCTCGCCTCCTTATCCTCACCTGTCGCCTTGGCAAGTAAGTCTAGGAAATTTGTTTTAGCTGCTCTTACTTGTTTCAATTTGGTTTCGAGCTGAAGAGCTGTTTCATAAAATTTCTCGGGGAGATGGGAAAAGTGGTCTTCAATAACCGCTAGCTTTTCTTTTAAAGACAACTCTTTGGACGGGTCTAATTGGGTATCCTTGTACTCAAACCGATCAATCCTCAATTCGATTGCCCTTTTTTGATATTCGTGTTCTCCAAGGAGTGACAATGAATCAATGAGAAATTCTTGCGGGATGTTCCATCTGTCAATTCTGCCTTGTTCTCCTGCCCATTCTTGTTGTGAGTGGGAAGTGACATAGTTTTTGGCAAACCCTAACCTCCTGATCTTCTTAAAGGTCAAATCGTCTGTGAATTTATCTTCTTCCCAATTCTTGTTTAAGCCAGATCCGAGTTTTTCAAGATCCTTTATTAACCTGTCTTTGGAGAGAAGTTTAATTGATGAATTGTTTTTGTGATGTTGGAGCGAGGCGTTCTGACCGTTCCAGATCAGATCAGTAAGAGGAGCTCCTGAGGTTTGTTTTTTTGATTTTCTGTTTTCCTGATTTTTTTTGATTTCTTCATTTTCTGAAAGGTTATTTTTTTGGGATTTTGGGTTTTTTTCTTTTATATAAACATTTGTAATTTCAACTGAGTCACTGGTGGATGTAGGCTTTGACAAATCGCTACTGGAAGTAGGACTTGGAGATATCATAACAGTATCTCCTTTTGCAGCCAAAACTGGGTCGTGTTCTTCCTCGATCACGTGATGTGAAGAATTTTTCGAAACTGAGGTTTCAAAGCTGTCCATAATCGACATTTCTGGCCCTTCGTTCAAGGTGTTTAAAGCGTTTGAGGCTTCTTGGGTATCGTCAAAAGAGTCATCAGCAATAACTGATCCTGCTGTCACGAAAGATGGCTCCAATTCGCCGTTTTCTACGGCATCTGAGGACTCGCCATCAAGGTCCATCAGGTCATCGGGTGCGACGTCGGTTTTTCGTTTTCGGCCAATATCTGGCGGTTTCGGTTCGTTTAAAGCACTATTTGAAGCGTTGAAGTGGGAAGAGTCTCCAGGAGGCCCTTCCAGTTGATTGATGGCGTCTATATCCATCACAGTATCAATTAAGCCAATTAACGAAATTTTTGGCTAAATGGCAATATCACGTGACATTAAATTACATGAATTAAAATTGGCCTAACTTCTTCCACAAATCGGGCGTGTGGTCTAGTGGTATGATTCTCGCTTTGGGCGACGATTTAGCAACACTAAATTGATTACTACAAGCATGCGAGAGGCCCTGGGTTCAATTCCCAGCTCGCCCCTTTTTTTGAATTCTCTCTTTTATCTGCTAGTTCATTCATTGCTGCGGTTTCACCTTGAGTTCGATGCATAGAAAAAGCGGAGAAAGGAATCCCTGGCCACGTAGCATAAGGCTGGACTGCCCTGATACCATCATCTGACGCAAGGAAAACTAGTGGGTGAAAAGTTGTGCGGCGCACATCATCCCGTTTCCCTTGATAGATTCGGTTGAATATCCACATTTCCTTTTTTTTGGGGAGCTATCCGGACTTCTTCGAAGAGAAACTCAATTGGCTCTTCTACTACGGTTGCACATCGTTTGTGGAGCGCAATTGACTATAGACACCACTTTACAGCATTGTTTCTGAGAGATACCGACGTCTCAATCCGAATCCACAACGTCGCTCTTTGATTCATCCTTCTTCAAGAATTGCACTTCATAGATTGATTGTATTTTGTTCGTGATTTTTTCCAATTTACTATATTTACTGATTCAGTCCGAATTTACATTCCTGATTCATTCATAGTCATTGTTCTGATTTTACTAATTTGCAGATTCAAATAATTCTTTCCTTTGCTGGAATCTTACACTGTTCCTGAGATTTTTCGACCGAAATCCTCTAGATATACTTACTCTTTTCAGTCTTTTTTGCTCGGGTTTCCACGTTGCTTTCCTCGTACCCAAACCCCATCGTTGCCCTTATCCGCTTCTTTCGAATCCCGTTCCGGGCCCTTATTCTGCTCATTTTCCATCTTTTCAACAAACTCCGAGATTTCAGAGCATTGAAAAAAACAGGAGTCGTGAAATCTGAAAACCCCGAAAAATCTGAAAAAATAGAAAAATTCAGCATCAATTCCAATACAAATTCTACTCCTACTTCAGGCATGTCACAAAGAACGTTACTTCTTCGTTTATCCAACTCCGGGGAACCGGAAAATAGCGAAGGCATATCCAATGGAATCTACATATTGCCTGCTCTTCCGCATCTTAAGGGGTATAAGAAGGGAGACCCCCTTTTCCACTTGGTATTTCAACTCAATGCTGCTTCATCAGTTACTAGAGATGGTACATTGTTGACAAACTTACCCAAAGATTCGAGCTCACCATTCAAAAGACACGAATACAGCGAATATCTCATTGGATCTTCTTTTGACAAGGACGCTTCGATCTCAGTGCCAATCTTCAGACCTGGTTCGTACAATTATTTCATTAGGTATACTGATGCCAACGACACTTCAGCTACGACAGAAAAGTTCTATTTCAATGTTCCGCCAGCTCTTTACATCAACGGCGAGTATGTTGCCTTTAATGCTCTTAACGTTGAAACAGTAGTCTCGAAGTGGGTCGGAAGCTTGTCGAACTGGGAAACTTTCTTCACCAGAGTTGCTGACAAGGGATACAACATGATCCACTTCACTCCGCTTCAAGAACGAGGATCATCAGATTCGCCTTACTCCATCTATGATCAGTTGCAGTACGATCCCAAGATCTTTAAGGACAATTCCGAGGCTATTTCCGTCATTAAGAAGCTTTTGGCTAACCACGGCTTGTTGTCGTTGACGGATGTGGTGTGGAATCACACTGCTGACAACTCCGAGTGGCTTCGCGAGTACCCTGACTCGGGATACAATGCCGAAACAGCTCCCCACTTGACGGCTGCCATCGAATTAGATGCGCTGTTATTAGAATTTTCAAGAAATTTGAAGAGCCTCAGTTTGCCGACCGAAATCAACAACGAACATGACTTACATTTAGTCGTTGACGGAATCTCTCAGCATGTCATCGGCAAGCTTCAGCTCTGGCAGTACTACGTCTTCAACAAGGAAGATACACTTGCCGAGATCAAGAAGAACTTCTACGATAGTACATACAAAATCACTCCTGTAGATATCCCTACCTCTGTGAACAAAGATAGCATCGAAGAACTCGCAACATATACCCTTGAGGTTGCCTCTGTGCACGGCCAGCCCATCTTGGAGAAGCGATTCTCTAACAAATTGGACGCCAGAAAGTTCCTCGGCATCTTGTACACTGTGTTGGAGGCTAGAGACCTTGACTTCGAGGTTGTTGCCCAGAAGTCGAGTGCCATCATCGACCAGATCAACGCTCCCTTATACTCTTCATATGATGATGACGTCAAGTCGATTCTTAGCCAAGTTTCTGACAGAATTAAGTTCTTAAGACTTGCCGGAAACGGTCCTAAATTGGGCCTTGTCACCGACAAGAACCCCTTGACAGAGGCATACTTCACAAGATTCACTGGTAAAGATGGTAAATCGTGGGCCTTGGCGAACAACGGCTGGATCTGGGGTGGGAACCCGCTAGTAGACTTTGCGTCTCTGAAATCAAAGGCTTATTTGCGTAGAGAAGTTATTGTATGGAGTGACTGTGTCAAGTTGAGATACGGCTCTGGTCCTCTGGATTCTCCCCATTTATGGGAAAGAATGATCCAGTACACCCAAGACTGTGCCCGTACCTTTAGTGGATTCAGAATCGACAACTGCCACTCCACACCTTTACACGTAGGAGAAGCTTTGTTGGATGCTGCCAGAGAAGTAAACTCCAACTTGTATGTTGTAGCCGAGCTTTTCACAGGCTCTGAGGAGATGGACAAGTTTTTCGTGGAAAGATTAGGAATCAACACCTTGATCAGAGAAGCCATGCAAGCCTGGAACGTACAAGAGTTGTCTAGATTAGTTCACAAACACGGTGGTAGACCGATTGGATCTTTGACCTGGTTGCCCTTGGACGACTTTGCCTTGCCAGCTGATAAGGAGCCTACTAAGGGAAAGTACATTGACTCGTACACGGAAATGGAAATACCCAAAGTGTTGACCAAGCAAGCTCCACATGCAATGTTTATGGACTGTACTCACGACAACGAGATGCCAGCGCAGAAGAGAACACCAGAAGATACGTTGCCCAACGCTGCGTTGGTGGCCTTCTGCTCATCTGCCATTGGTTCTGTTTATGGGTATGATGAGATCTTTCCTCGTTTGCTTGACGTAGTTAATGAAACTAGACAATATTCAATAGAGGACAACGGTATTGGTCAGGTGAAGAAGAAGCTTCATGCCATCAGAAAGAACCTTGCTGCTGAAAGCGAAGATATTTTGCGAGACCATGAGATGTATATTCACCACGAAGGCCAGTATATTACCATCCAGAGGCACAATGCTAAGACTGGAAAGGGGTGGTTTTTGATTGCCAGATCGAAGTTCGATGGCCACGAAGGGCCTCAGACTTTGTCTCCTGTAGTATTAAGTGGTACAATAGCCAAGTGTGAGTTCAGCTACACATTGAAAGTCACTGGCGAATACCAACACAGCGACACTGTTCTCACGGGTATCCCAGCCAAAGTAGAAGAAATCCGCAGTCCAGCCATTGAGTTTAATGGCAAGGAAACTATCATTAAAGTCGACGATTCCTTCATTACTGGTTCCATTGCTGTCTTTTCCACGGAAATTCCAGGAGTAGACTTGTCTTTGGATAAGTTCGTTAAAGAAGGTGCCGTAGAAGCCTCTCTAGGCTTAGACTTGAGTGATTTGAACGCTCTCCTTTACCGCTGCTCTTCTGAAGAAAGAGATGCTTCATTCGGCAAGGAAGACGTTTATAGTATTCCCGGATATGGTGCCTTGGTCTATGCTGGTTTGGAAGGTTGGAACACGGCTCTTAAACATGTTATCTGGCAGAACAACTTGGGCCATCCGATCTGCGACCATATCAGACAAGGCGAATGGGCTCTTGATTACATAGTCAACAGGTTGGATATCTACCTGAAGAACTCGCCTAACTTGAAGAAATTCCAGGAGTGGTTGAGATCTCGGATTGAAGCCATCAAGAAGGTACCTTATTTCTTGAGACCTCACTATTTCACTCTTGTAGTCGGTATAGCCTACGAAGCTGCCAGATTCAGAGCATTGAGAGGCTTGGGTGTACATGTTCAAACTGCTACTAACTTTGTTCAGAGCTTGGCTCTTACTTCTGTGCAAATGATTGGCAGAATGAATAACACTTCGCTCTTGCCTACGGAACAGGTTTCGTGTATAGCTGCCGGCTTACCTCACTTCAGCAATGATTACATGAGATGTTGGGGCAGAGATGTGTTTATCAGTTTCCGTGGATTGATGTTGGTAACCGAGAGATACGATGACGCTAAGAATCACATCTTGGGATTTGCCAAAACCTTGAAACACGGCTTGATACCCAACTTGTTGGATGCAGGTAGGAACCCTCGTTACAACGCCAGGGATGCTGTCTGGTTCTTCTTACAAGCCATTCAAGAGTACGTCAAGTATGCTCCAGATGGTATCAAGATTTTGGACGAAAGGGTTGCGAGAAGATTCCCCTTGGACGATACGTACATCCCTCATACCGATAAGAGAGCTTTTAGTTACGAGAGCTCAATTCGTGAAGTCATCTATGAGATTCTTGCCCGCCATGCCAAGGGTATCAAATACCGTGAAGCCAACGCTGGTCCTAATCTTGATTCACAGATGAAGGACGAAGGTTTCAACGTGGAAGTTTATATTGACTGGAAAACCGGTCTAGTACATGGCGGTTCTCAGCTGAACTGTGGAACATGGATGGACAAGATGGGAGAAAGTGAAAAAGCTGGCTCCAAGGGAGTTCCAGGCACACCTAGAGACGGAGCTGCTATCGAGTTGCAAGGTTTAATGAAGAGTGCTTTGAGATTCGTCAACGAGTTGAACACAAAGGGCTCATTTGAGTATACGGAAGTAGAAAAGAACGATGGTTCCAAGATCTCGCTTGTTGACTGGGAAAAATTGGTACAAGATAACTTCGAAAAGCACTTCTTCATTCCTGTAGATGCCTCTGACGACGACAAATTTGTAGTAGACGCTTCATTGGTCAACAGAAGAGGTATTTACAAGGACTTATACAGATCTGGAAAACCATATGAAGACTATCAGTTGAGAGCAAACTTCCCTATTGCAATGGTAGCTGCTCCTGAGTTGTTCACGCCCAAGAATGCGCTCGCTGCTCTCAGAACAGCTGACCGTGTCATCAGAGGCCCTGTTGGGTTGAGGACTTTGGATCCTTCGGACTGGAACTACAGACCTTACTACAACAACAGTGAGGATAGCGAGGACTTTGCTACTTCCAAGGGTAGAAACTACCACCAGGGCCCCGAGTGGGTCTGGGTGTTTGGCTACTTCTTGAGAGCCTTTATGTTGTTCCATTACATTGAAGACAAGAGTTGTAAGACCGAACTGGGTGAGCTCACAGACTTCATGTTAACGGGATTGAATGCCAGAATCCAGGGCCACCAGAAGTGGATCAAAGAAAGTCCTTGGGCCGGTTTGACTGAGTTAACCAATAAGGATGGTGCGTTCTGTTATGACTCTTCGCCTACACAGGCATGGAGTACTTCTTGTTTGCTTGACTTGTACTACGATTTGTGGAGCGACGAACACTACAAGAACAGTAATGGCAGGAAATAAACTGAAATAAACTGGAAATAAGCTTCAGTACGACTTTATTTCATTTTTAGATCTATTTAGTTTGCTTTATTCCGAATAGTGAAATTTGCGATTCATGTGTAGAGTAGGAATTAGAATTCAAAGATGCATAATATGTCTAGTATACTTAAATATTATTTGTATAATGCATGTTTCTTTGACTTGTGCATGTGTAGCGCTTTGCTGGCAATGCTTCAACAATATCTTCAATCTTGAGCAGTGTAACGAATATGGTGCAATCCATACACCTGAAGCCACTTCGCTGAAGCATGGAGTAGAGCTCACATACATACTTACTCTTCTAGCTGCTACTTGAAGAATACACAAATTTCTCTACTGACATATCCATTCGCCTGCACTTCACATTTCGTCGCTTCCAGGGGGCCGCTTATTCATCAGCTGGTGGAACATCTGATGCCGGTATCGGTCTGTCGATCTTTAGCTGCGAAAAGAGGAATGCCAGATCCGCTGGCCCAAATGCGGAAATTGCAACCCGAATGCAGGTGAAAACTCTGCAGCTACAGGACTCATAATCAGAGAATATTCTTGATAATGGCAGAATGCTGGAAACCAAGCTGCTCTCTTGGATTTGGCTGAGAATGAGTATTGTTTGGATTATGTGACCAATGTCGAATCAATGTCAAATATTGAACATCGCTAGAGATCCTTGACATTTACAGCGACATTCTCAGCCAAATTCTTCCCTTCAGCCGTGGCTCGCGCAATCGCAAAATCTACTGCGAAAAAGCCTGCCGAACTTCCATTGAAAATCCACCGTTACAGCCCCGATTTCGTGAAAATTCTACCTTCTCTATTTTCTTCTATCTCTTCCAATTCTCGTCTTTTTGCAGTTCCAGACTCACACTCCATCTCTCTTCCTTGGATAACCGACCCCACCGGCCCCTCTGTGCTCACTGTATGCACTTCTGGAAGAGGAGAATCGGATATGGCTTGCCGGGAAATGTGCAGGAGGACTCGACCAAGGCTATAAAATCTGGGGAAATTTCCTCGTTACGATTGCAACTGATCTGGACGCTGAAACCTTGGAAAACCAGTAGTTTGAGTCAGAGCTACCCAGAACTGCTAGAGAAGTCGTCAGAAACACCCTGTCGGTACAATTTCAAAAACGCGATTTTCCCTATATCATAAACTCGAGGTCTGAGATTCTGATTGCACTCTATTCCTGTGATTTGAAATTTCACTTCCAATTTTTCACTTTACACATTTGTTCTTCACAATACAATGTTAACCAGAGCCCTTCGTAGGTCAGCCTTGACAGCTGCTGCTGCCAAACGCTTCAAATCCGTGTTAACGTTGTCATCCACCGTTTCTTCATACCCCAAGAGCCATACCGAGGCAGGTGCTGAGCCCTACTTGACACCATCTTTCGTGAACAACAAGCTCATTAAGTCCGACTCGACCGAATGGTTCGATATTCACGACCCTGCAACCAACAGCGTCGTACTGAAGGTACCCCAACTGACCCCTGAGGAATTGGAAGAAGCCATTGCTGCTGCCGAAGCTGCCTTCCCAATCTGGAAAGAGTACTCCATCATCAAAAGACAGGGTATCGCCTTCAAGTTTGTTCAATTATTGAGAGAAAATATGGATAGAATCGCTTCTGTCATTGTCTTGGAACAAGGAAAGACATTTGTTGATGCCCAGGGTGACGTCTTGAGAGGCTTACAAGTCGCTGAAGCTGCCTGTAACATCACCAATGACTTGAAAGGGGAAACTTTGGAAGTAGCTACTGATATGGAAACCAAAATGATCCGGGAACCTCTTGGAGTTATAGGATCCATCTGTCCTTTCAACTTCCCAGCCATGGTTCCCTTGTGGTCACTTCCATTGGTCTTAGTTACTGGAAACACTGCTGTAGTTAAGCCTTCGGAGCGTGTTCCTGGTGCTGCAATGATCATTGCCGAGTTGGTGGCTGAAGCTGGTGTTCCTCCTGGTGTTCTTAATATTGTCCATGGTAAGCACGCCACAGTGAACAAGTTGATTGAAGACCCAAGAATCAAGGCTTTGACATTTGTAGGCGGTGACAAGGCCGGCAAGTACATCTACGAAAAGGGAACGTCCTTGGGAAAGAGAGTACAGGCCAACTTGGGTGCTAAGAACCACTTGGTGGTACTTCCTGATGCCAACAAAGAGCAGTTCGTCAATGCTGTCAACGGTGCTGCTTTTGGTGCTGCAGGTCAGAGATGCATGGCTATTTCCGTATTGGTAACCGTAGGAAAGACCAAGGAATGGTTAGCTGACGTAGCCAGAGATGCCAAGTTGTTGAATGTAGGCAGTGGATTCGACCCCAAGAGCGATTTGGGTCCTTTGATCAACCCTGGTAGTTTGGAAAAGGCTCACGATATTCTTGACGAATCTGTAAAGCAAGGGGCCAAAATTCTTTTGGATGGCAGAGGCTACAAGCCAGCCGATCCAAAGTTTGCTAAGGGTAACTTCTTGGCTCCTACCATCATCACTAACGTGGGTCCTGGTATCAGAGCCTACGATGAAGAAATCTTCGCTCCTGTATTGGCTGTAGTCAACGTAGAAACCATCGACGAAGCTATTGAGTTGATCAACAAAAACAAGTACGGAAACGGTGTTTCCATCTTCACATCGTCCGGTTCATCTGCTCAATACTTCACCAAAAGAATTGACGTCGGACAGGTTGGTGTCAATGTGCCCATTCCAGTGCCTTTGCCCATGTTCTCATTCACAGGCTCTAGAGGCTCGTTCTTGGGAGACTTGAACTTCTACGGTAAGGCCGGTGTCACTTTCTTGACCAAGCCAAAGACCATTACCAGCTCGTGGAAGTCCAACACCATCGACAACCAGATCTTGAAGCCTTCTACTTCCATGCCAGTGCAGCAGTAATCGTTATTTAATCAGGTTCATAAAATCTTTTGTAGAGCTAATACAAAGTTTCAGGTTCATTAACGTGACGTAATATTGTAGGAGATAAACATATTGGGAGTGCAACTTGATGCAAAAAGATTGACATATAATTTCAGCAAAAATATTGCAACCAAATGCTAATAAAAAATAATGAAGGATGCGAGGTTCGAACTCGCGCGGACATCGTCCAGCAGATCTTAAGTCTGCCGCCTTAGACCACTCGGCCAACCCTCCACTTTTTATTCTAAAATACCACCTCCATCACACAAATGAATTCTTTTACTACTTATATGCAGTACAGAAAAATAAATTAATGTATTGTGGTATGGATCTTTTCACGTCTTGCGGTATGGATTGTAATTATTGGTTTGGTGTAAGATTCCAAATTGCTTTATGATTTGGTAGACAGAAGCGATACAGTAACCTACTATTGACGACCGACAAATCAAAAGTCATAATAGTTGTAAAGAATTCAATAATATGAATCTGGTAAAAAAATTCATGATATCGTCTAGAAAAATGCCGTTCAATCCGCAAAGAAAGCAGTTAATCTGTCTGATTTTTGGTGAAAACGCTGTGACATTCTTTCAGAGAAAACTCAATTGTATTGAATCTTATCAATTGTGAGTTGTGTGAAATCTGTGAGTGTGAATGTCAAGTGTAGATTACGAATGGTGATGTTTGAAGTGTGAACAGTGAATTTCCTAAGTAAAAAGCAACTGAAAATAGGGCACCCATGGAAAACTATTAGTCCATGTAAACGATTGCAATATTTCAATTGTCAGACACAACAACCAGATATATCTCTGGGCCGCAAGGGCCGATGCAAGAAGACATTATGAGCTAATGAAAATCCAGGCGAGAAAATTCTGGCGAAGCCCCGAGCAGACCCCGAAACTTGTAATTACGGACTTTAAGGTAGGCTCTTGTACACCACCGGCTCTGGAAACAGTACACTTGCAGCGAGAGAAGTGGCCAAACACATTCGGTGAGCCCGGAGATTGAAACAGCGCCAGGACATAAAAGTGATTTCAATTTGTACAGCGAATACCAAGCTGAAGTAGCCAATACGTCTTCAGACAATAATAATTCAAATTGAAAAATCTTAAAATATTATCGTCAAAATATCGACCGGAGTTGCTGCCCCAGACTAATTTTCGGTAGCTTTCGCTACCAAATTAATGTGACTTTAACGGGGAATGTGAGAAAGTGGTTCGATTTTTTATGAGCCCAAGACTTTTGATGTGCTATCCCCAGGTTTCGACTTTTCGGCTACTACGCCATCTAAGATGCATATAGTGATGTCAACAGCACGAGAAAAAAATGTCTGAATTTCCAGATCCTGATTTTTGTTAGCGAAGGCAGGTTCTGGTGCTCTGGCGACGAAAGCACGAACAATTTTTTTGAACGATTTTTCCCACGGCTATATTGAGATTCCTTTAGACCGTTGCTGCGCTAACTGACAGCAGAGACGAGGACCGGAACCGAAACGTCCCAAAAGGGCTTTGCTGTTCCTGAACAACAGCACCGATAGGGCAATTAGCAATGTGACCGCCGGCATCTTTGGATCCGAAATAGGTCGAGGTAAGTACCAAAAAGTGTAGCGCGACGAATATTATTACCGCAGGGTATAACTCAGGAGGTGAATTTAGTTACCACCATATTAGGAGAGTATGAATTACCGGCTGCCGGGGGAAGGTTCCAAGGTTAAGCGGTTACGTGTAGTTGCATCCGGGAGTACTATGGCAACGTACAAAATTCTTGGTGTGTTTGTCCAGTGTGTTGATGTCAATATAGTATCAAGCCAGGTACATTTTGCTAGCGCACAGTTGGAAATTTTTCACAGCCATTAATTAATGTTGAGAGAAAAAAATCATTTTCGTCCAACACGCAAGTACATCCAGGCGCCTTCGGCAGAATACAACGCCAAAGGAGTCATAGGACGCATGCAATACGTACAACCTCTGGCAGTTAATACCGCGGTCATATTTACACAAACAGTTGAGTTTTGAGAAGTGCAACAACCAGAGAAATAGGGAACATCACACGTGAACTAAGGAGAGATGAGATGAGCTACCCCCACGAAAGGATCAAGCCTGCGAATTGGAAATACGAAAAAGGCAGAAAATATGGCCATCAACGTTACAGGGATATATGACCAGGGATCAAGACACGAGTAGGAAGTGTCTGCAAGCGGGATGATCTAGCAAACTTGAGATTATGTACGAATTCACCATCATCAACTTGTAGGCGATGTAGGGGACAGGCCTCGAGAGCATTGTCGACAAATACATTCCTAAACGAGTAGTGTCGGTGTCTGTGTCGGTGCCGGTGTTGGTGGTGGCCGAATGTTATCTAATTATCTCTAAATTGGCCGGTAGTTTTACAGGGGAGATTAGGTACTAATACAGGATTCATAATGCACGACTAGTCTAAATCGACAACATAGGAAAGTTGACTAGCGCGATGAGGAAGCCAGAGATTCCGGACAACAAGCCAGGGAAGGGCAAAAAATAAATTAACAAAGTGAAAGCAATTATTCTGGAGCTGCTCCCTGTGAGACGAGACTTTGAATTGGAATTAGAGTAAGAGCTAGAAATGTCAAGAGGAACCAGAGAAGGTAGGACGACACAACAAAAATAAAGGTAGAGCTTGGGTTTGCGGCGCTTGTAGGATTTGTAGGCAATTGGCTCTTTTTAACCAACCCTAAGGTTGTCCTGTAAAACAGCAGTGGAGGTACCAAGGAGTTAGGCGTGAGAGCCCATTTATGAGAGAGATACTGTTGATTTATTCGATTACGTCCGTGTAGCAGGGGGTGAGAATCTAAAGCATGGGCCTGCACTAGCAGGATGATTGTGAATCAACACCCATACAAAGCCGGACAGAAACTGACAGGATGTACCTCTGGACCATCGGACACAGAAGCAAGACACCCATCGCACGCCAAACAATTCCCGCACCTGCCGCATTGGGCGATAAATGTCTGTCCGACTCTGAGAGACCAGCCAATGGCCAGACACAAGTTACTAAGACATGGCACGCACCCGATCCTGTCCGTTCCAGACACAGGATTATTTTTTTTTGTTCTTCTCTGGCTACTGGAGCAAGGGAAACCTTTTTCGCATTCGACTTCCGAATATATATACAAACCAACTTGGCCCATCTGAACAACATGGGAAAAAGTGTAGAATTGTTTGCATTTCAGATTTGTAGACGTTTTGGTGAATTTCCAACTATTATGAACAACTAGCTTCTGGAAGCGTCCACATCCACTGCTCGGCCCTTTGCACCATGTACAGTAAGTTAGCCGGCCCGATCAGGTCTTCTCTGAGAATTTTCAGATTTCAGGCATTTTTCAGTTTTCAATGAGACCCAGAATGGAACAAGTAGAGAGCAGGATTGGCTGAGAAAGACAATTGAAATCGGTCTTGAGCCCATAAAGCCAGTAAATTCAGCTCAATCGTCTGGATGAGCGGAATCAAGCGGAAACGCTTCGACTGCTCTGCCTGTCAACTTCTCGTGCCAGTCCATCTCTAATTTCAATTTGCTCTGAAAATGTCGCACCCTTTTCAACACCATACTAACAATTTATCCAGCTAATCCCCAGTCTAACTCGGGACCCAGTGCCGCTTCGGCCCAGATATCCACCACCAACGCACCCATCGTAGTCCGCACATCCAAGCAATGGGTGCTACCTCCCAGACCTAAACCGGGCCGTAAGCCTGTGTCGTTACCTAAAGCCGATGGGCCTGTAGAGAGAAAGAAGAAGTATGTCAAGAAGTCCTGCACTTCCGAGCTTTCGACGTCTTCGGCCTCCAGCTCTGAAATGTCTGCTTCTTCTCCTTCTGCTTCTTCCAGTATCAGAAAACAGAGTCTCCAGTCTTCAACAGTAAAGCTCCCACAGTCTACATCGACTCGCAGCGCGGTACCGATCCATACCCAAGCCTCGCAAACTTCTCAAACCTATTCACATTCAAACTCTCAAGGCTCGCAATCGAGATCGCCATCTGAGTTGCACGGTAACAATCTCAACAATAATAGTAATGGTATTACTACCACCCCATCGCATTCCGCTCTGAAATTTACACCCATGCCGGCCAAAGCTACCGCTCCAACACCAGCAATGATAATATCGTCACTTTCCAAGAACGTCCGGGTTATCGATGCCGAAAACTTGTCGCTCAAATCACATCTTTTGTCGCTCATTCACGACTACAAGCACTTGAAAGAAATGGTGTTAAATAATGAAGGTCCAATTGAAGAACCAGACGATTTGGACAAAAATGTCCACAAGCGTTCTTTCAACGAGTTGGTAACACATCAACAGCTTGAAGATGATTTCGAGCTTGACCACGAGCCTTCGGATCTTTCTACAGCCCAGACTACACCCTCTGCCACTCCAGCCGCAAAGACATCGGAGATAGACGACTTTGAGACGTTCATCAAGTTCGATGCCATAACAACAACTGCTTCTTCTGCAAAGAATCCTGTTACTATGAAGAAGAAAAAGACTCACAGAAAGTTCAACCACTACAAGGATTTTGAAAAATTAGACACAGTAGAAGACTCTGACATGGATATTGACTTCGAAGACGATGACGATGAAGAGATCGACTCGCCTTCGTCTTCAGGATTGTCGAGAACAACATCGCCATCTTCAGACTTTGAAAGCAATTCACTCATGAGCACATTGACCAGATCTACAACTGTGTCTTCTGTTAACACGACCAGCTTCCCACTCTTAGACAAAAAGGCTAGTCATCCGTTCAAAATAGGCAGAAGCAGTTTCTTTGAATTGCCAAAGTATGATGAAGAAGACTCGGCAGAATATAGCTTCAAGTTTGACGAGTCTATGAATACTTCTTCTTTGAAGTCTAATCAGGATCAGTACAACATGATCAACGACTTCTTGGAAGAAAAGATTCTCAACAACGACTTGAAGTACTACGTTGAGAATGACAACGGGGAAATGAGATGGTAAATGTCAATCCCTACAACGATAGCTATTCAATTGCCAGGGAAACAATTTAAAGAAAATCCGGCAAAACAATTAAGAGAATTCTAATTCCACTAAATTATTGGGATGAACTGTCATTCCAAATTGACGGAATGAATCTTCATTCATAACGAGAATGTAAATCATTCCATTGACTCTATTCAAACCATTCAAAAAGTTCGACGCTCGTCGCCATGCCACCTAACGACAAAACACTACACCGACAGACGATGAACGTCGTCACTATATTTATTATCTCTACTGGGGAAGTTGGAGAACGTCAAGACGTTCCACGGTCTGCTACGATTTTTATACTGACATTTATCTATGATTTCTTTATGTTTGCTTCTATTTATTCTTGTTTTTTTTATGTGATATTAACGACGCCTACGCACCTCGGCGCTTTGCCACTCATACATTCATACAGCTATAATATACATGTTATATTCGTTGGACTCATAATGTAGATATCAATATCTTCTACACAATTTCGTATTCGCCGTGTCTGCTTTCAAGTTTTCTAGAACTCTAGAGTACACTACGGTGTAGAATTAACATTCTGCTTGAAATAGCTGTGGAATTGAACATCTGTTCGGGGAATTGTGATGATAGCAACGAAATTGGTTTTGCCTCGTAGATCTAAATGGCTGTGAAAAAGTTGAAAAGTAACTGTGAAAATTGCGACTAGAGGTTGAGATTGGAAATCGAGACTGCTGCGAAATCTACAAACAATAAGCAATTTACGCGGAATAATTCTACTATGAATATAACTACAAATCGATGCTACTACGGCTAACAATTTCAAATTACAAAGAGCATAACTTCTATTGAATAAGTGTCTGGATATTCTACTTTTTTTGCCTACGATTTTAACACCTCTTAATTTTGCCATCTTGCCGGCTGCGACGGCCCTTAAAGTCCCGTATTTTTCCGTGAGTCGAATTTCTATTTCCAGGTCACGTGAAAATATCGAATTTCATAATCTTCACCAATGACGTCCTAGTCCTCTTGTTTCCGACTTCTTGCGGAACTCACAAATGCTAGCAACCTACTGACTAAAGTGCTTGGTGGTCTATTTGTTTCTTTTTCATATTTGTTGCTTTTGTTTGCTCGCAAAGCCGTCTGCTTCCGCCGCACTTGTGCTAGTATCTCTCTCAATTAACCCGTGTAAACCCTTCTCCGCCATCGATAAGGACATTCTCGATATTTCTCATAGCTTCCACAGATGTATGGTTAAAGTTCTCTACCGTGGAAGCTCCGATGTGTGGGGTAAGAATGACGTCACTTCTTCCAAACAATTCAGGGTGGACTGAAGGCTCCTTTTCGAACACGTCAAGCCCTGCAAAGAGCACCTTTCCCGTCTTCAAACCATTGACCAATGCTTCCTCATCAATAATAGAACCTCTTCCGATGTTGATGACTCTGAACGGATGTTCAATTTCGTCGATAACCTTGGCGTTGATCAAATGCTTGGTTTCTGGAGTAGCTGGACAGGCAATGACCACTAAATCCACGAATGACTTGGTAGAAAGAATGTCTGCATGATATGTAGCCTCGTAACCCAACTTGGCCTCTTCTGAGTCTGACAATTTGTTTCTTTTGATGTAGTGAATGTTCATGCCTAAACTCAGCAATCTTTGGCCAATTGTTTTACCAATGTTTCCAAACCCGACGATAACCGCATTATGTCCGCCAGGGTTCACATTGGGCCTGTCATTAATATACTCACCAAAATCGTAGCCACTTCCGTCGCCTGTAGTCACAGGTTGGCCCGTCCTGGTTTCAAAGGTGCCAGATCTGTCCAAGAGCTTTCTGACCTTGATGGTGTGATTATTGTCGGGACTGAATACCTTCTGGTACGCAGAAAACTGACGGAAACTCAGCAAGGTGTTGTACAACACCAAATCAGCCACAGGACCAGCAGCCCCAGTAGAGGGAACATTGGTCAAAATGATGTTTCTTTCTCTCAATGCAGCTCCGTCGTAACCATCATAACCTACAGAGCAAATAGCAATGATCTTCAAACTGGGTGGAGCATTTTCGATAATTTTGTCGCGGAATCCACCGAGTGGAACGAAACCTAACCAGGCACCGTAAATAGCTTCAATATCGTTGAATTTGGTGTTGAAGTCTTCAATAAGTTGATCCACAGATGTCAAGCTATGGAAAATACAGGTGAACTTTTCGTTGAAACGGATGAATTCTGGCTGCGACTTGTCCAAGTCGCCTACGAACAATACCTTTGGCTTATTAGAGGAAGTCATCGTGCTTGGATAGCTGCAAAGAGCGAGATCTTTGCAAAAGAGAGAGATTGAAGTTTTTCAGAGGACGGAATTTTTAGTCGACCTTCCAGGCCCAATGCGGAAGCTAAGCGAAAGTCGTTTTAAGGTTCTAGTGTAAATGTATGCAGTACACAATGAATGCTTAACTATGTGGGAAAGACATAACCAACACTTTAGAAAGATGCAAAACCACCAAGGTACTTGAGACTCGGGAGTATTTTGGTAAAAGCTAAGAGAAGACTACCAAAATTTCGAAGCTTTGTGAAAACAAAGAGATTTTTCACTGTTCAGCCGTCCTGAAATCAGATTCTAGATTTATGGTGATTAACTGGAATAGTTTTTTGCATCTATGTGCAGCTCTCAAGCACCTCATTGGACAGCAAACATGGGATGTACGTCAACTGGGGTGATGTACAACTACTTTCGGTTGCAAATACAATATATGTCAAAATAAGCCACTAAAGAAATCTTGTAAACAGAGACAGTTCGTAAAGGAACATGCAGAAATCGACATGCACACTAACCGAACAATAGCAGTAGCCAATACGATATTGCTTAGGAATACTACACACAGCCGAAGACCATGACACCAGAAATGAGTTCAAGAGATCAACATGCTGCTGTCATCTGGCTGTGTCTCTAAGATTACAGCTCTCCAGAATCATCCCCAGAATTTGTATCTCCACATTTCACAACTTCTCAGCAAACTTGCGTCTACATACGAACCCCAGACTGAACCCCAGATGTATGAATGACTCCTGATATGACTGGAGCCCGTGGTTGATATCTTGCCATTCTAATAATAGTATTGACCGCCTTTCGCAGCTCACGGTTGTTGCATCAACCGATGACCCCACAGATCTGGTGATGATTGCAAAAGGCGGAACCACCGCTGAATGCGGAAGTCCCCCCACGGCATCGAAGAGTAGTAGATTTGTCACGTGACGAGGAACAACCTTCTTTTCCAAACGAATTTGAAAAGAAACCAACCGACGTGTCATTTGCTCCACGACCACAAGAAACTACATCCGCCAGACTGCAGAGAGGCTTGAAAGAAGGTAGCGATTGAGCCGAAGAACAACAGAAGGCAACCGTCAAACTTGGATTCACACAAAGCAAACAGCAGCTGGCCGTAGCATAAAGTACAAGTAGAGTCTATACAGTTTTCCAGAAATCAAAATCTACAAACAAACAAAAAAACGAACAGAAAGTTTACAGATTTTTCAGAGCTTCATCTCTCTACGACTTCACAGCCTCATCAATTTCAGACCAATAGCCATAATGGACTTTGTAGAGTTTCCCATCACTATTCCCAACCAGCAGCGTGTGGAAACTGCCATCACCTATAGTGCCTACTTTTCGGTTTTCACCAGTGTGGTTTTTGGCCTAGTTACAAATTCGCTAGAGAATGTTGTGTATGCTTTTGGAGCGCAGACTGCCATCACGTTAGTGTTGACTGCATTCAACTGGCCGTGGTTCACGAGTGCTCCCGGTATCGAATGGCTCCCGGTAGAATTTTAGGATCGTATGGTGACTTGCTGATTTTACTGTGTAGCACAAGTGAATATTTCAGTGACTTTCTGGTTAGACATTTTTTGCGGCTGGACTTTCATTGCTAAATTGACTAAGGCCAGATTCTCGGTGCGAGAAAAATTTCTGTTAGTTTTGAATTTTCCGAGCCCCACACATTGCGATGATAGACTCTGTACGAAAACTATATAAACGGCTCGATTCCTAGAAAGAGCCAGATCAGATTGTAGCTAGTATATATAGCATATAGATCCCTGGAGGATACCCACAGACATTACTGCTACTAATTCATACCATACTTGACGTATATCTGCGCATACATATCTACCCCAACTTTCATATAAAATTCCTAGATTTATTGCATCTTCTAATAGAGTCATTTTTCAGATTTTTCAATTTCCATAGAAAGCATACATTTTCATACAGCTTCTATTTGTTAATCGACCTGATAATTTTACTAGCCATATTTCTTTTTTTGATTTTTCACTTAATCGACATATAAATACTCACGTAGTTGACACTCACAATGACCACTACCCCATTTGATGCTCCAGATAAGCTCTTCCTCGGGTTCGATCTTTCGACTCAGCAGTTGAAGATCATCGTCACCGATGAAAACCTCGCTGCTCTCAAAACCTACAATGTCGAGTTCGATAGCATCAACAGCTCTGTCCAGAAGGGTGTCATTGCTATCAACGACGAAATCAGCAAGGGTGCCATTATTTCCCCCGTTTACATGTGGTTGGATGCCCTTGACCATGTTTTTGAAGACATGAAGAAGGACGGATTCCCCTTCAACAAGGTTGTTGGTATTTCCGGTTCTTGTCAACAGCACGGTTCGGTATACTGGTCTAGAACGGCCGAGAAGGTCTTGTCCGAATTGGACGCTGAATCTTCGTTATCGAGCCAGATGAGATCTGCTTTCACCTTCAAGCACGCTCCAAACTGGCAGGATCACTCTACCGGTAAAGAGCTTGAAGAGTTCGAAAGAGTGATTGGTGCTGATGCCTTGGCTGATATCTCTGGTTCCAGAGCCCATTACAGATTCACAGGGCTCCAGATTAGAAAGTTGTCTACCAGATTCAAGCCCGAAAAGTACAACAGAACTGCTCGTATCTCTTTAGTTTCGTCATTTGTTGCCAGTGTGTTGCTTGGTAGAATCACCTCCATTGAAGAGGCCGATGCTTGTGGAATGAACTTGTACGATATCGAAAAGCGCGAGTTCAACGAAGAGCTCTTGGCCATCGCTGCTGGTGTCCACCCTGAGTTGGATGGTGTAGAACAAGACGGTGAAATTTACAGAGCTGGTATCAATGAGTTGAAGAGAAAGTTGGGTCCTGTCAAACCTATAACATACGAAAGCGAAGGTGACATTGCCTCTTACTTTGTCACCAGATACGGCTTCAACCCCGACTGTAAAATCTACTCGTTCACCGGAGACAATTTGGCCACGATTATCTCGTTGCCTTTGGCTCCAAATGATGCTTTGATCTCATTGGGTACTTCTACTACAGTTTTAATTATCACCAAGAACTACGCTCCTTCTTCTCAATACCATTTGTTTAAACATCCAACCATGCCTGACCACTACATGGGCATGATCTGCTACTGTAACGGTTCCTTGGCCAGAGAAAAGGTTAGAGACGAAGTCAACGAAAAGTTCAATGTAGAAGACAAGAAGTCGTGGGACAAGTTCAATGAAATCTTGGACAAATCCACAGACTTCAACAACAAGTTGGGTATTTACTTCCCACTTGGCGAAATTGTCCCTAATGCCGCTGCTCAGATCAAGAGATCGGTGTTGAACAGCAAGAACGAAATTGTAGACGTTGAGTTGGGCGACAAGAACTGGCAACCTGAAGATGATGTTTCTTCAATTGTAGAATCACAGACTTTGTCTTGTAGATTGAGAACTGGTCCAATGTTGAGCAAGAGTGGAGATTCTTCTGCTTCCAGCTCTGCCTCACCTCAACCAGAAGGTGATGGTACAGATTTGCACAAGGTCTACCAAGACTTGGTTAAAAAGTTTGGTGACTTGTACACTGATGGAAAGAAGCAAACCTTTGAGTCTTTGACCGCCAGACCTAACCGTTGTTACTACGTCGGTGGTGCTTCCAACAACGGCAGCATTATCCGCAAGATGGGTTCCATCTTGGCTCCCGTCAACGGAAACTACAAGGTTGACATTCCTAACGCCTGTGCATTGGGTGGTGCTTACAAGGCCAGTTGGAGTTACGAGTGTGAAGCCAAGAAGGAATGGATCGGATACGATCAGTATATCAACAGATTGTTTGAAGTAAGTGACGAGATGAATCTGTTCGAAGTCAAGGATAAATGGCTCGAATATGCCAACGGGGTTGGAATGTTGGCCAAGATGGAAAGTGAATTGAAACACTAAAATCCATAATAGCTTGTATAGAGGTATAGAAAAAGAGAACGTTATAGAGTAAAGACAATGTAGCATATATGTGCGAATATCACGATAGACGTTATACAGAAGATTACTTTCACATCATTTTGAAAATATCTTGATATGTTCATATTTCATTCGCCTCTAGCATTTTTCAGAAATTATTAGTTAACAAATTTCGCAGCCAGAAAAAATACTCCACAAAATCATATCCAATTTTTCAGCATCGAGATTCAGTCATGAGCTCTCATTTTAATCTTCAATTTCAATTACTAACCACCAACCAAGTAACGTGATACTTTGCAGAATGCTATCGAAGATAAAAACTGTCCAGCGTATTAGAGGTCGGTATTTTCCCGTTTACAGAGCTTCCGGAAGTCAATTACGTTGGGTTTCTACTCTTCTTGAAAAAGACCCTAATCTGATAACCGTTGACGATATCAAGAAATCGAGCCTAAATAACGAAAATCAGCAAGAGCTGGATATTGAAGGAAGAATAAATTTGATCAAAACGATCGGATCATCGAAGAATGAGGATAAACAGGCTTTGATAAACGAACTTATTCCTAATTTTTCAGTCTATTTCAGACTTCAAAATCTTCAAGAAGAGCCAGCTATAAATACCAAAGAACTTCTAGGACGTTTGATAGATGTGAACCCAGGAAGAGTTCTTAACTCATGGGAGTTATTCAAGAAATACGAGCATTTGGTAGAAGAAATAGACCATCAGTTGATTAATTCGCTATTTGAGAAGTTGCTTAACGGTGAGAAGCTGGAAATCTCAGATGACCCCAACGACGCCAAATACAAAATTACGATGGAAAATTTGGAGAAAATCAAGTACTTATTGCAAACTTACACCAGAAGTAGCGATTCCTACAACTCTACCTTGATGAAATTGGTAGACAGATTAGTAGAGGATGAGTATGTGGTTTTCATCAATTTCTTACTACATGAAGAGCTTTTGTCTTCAGAATTCTTAATTAACCATTTATCTACAAGTAAGACAACTTCAAATATTTCCAATTATGCCTACTTGTCTATTTTCAAAAAGGTTTTCGATATTACCCCTGAACTTCTAAATAAGGAGCAATTGGTTTCAGCCTTGGATATTCTTGGAAATAGTAATGTTCTTGAGGAAATTAATAAAAGTCAGGATAAGCTTGCAAGTGAAATTGCAGACTCAGCATCTTTCAAGTTTGTTCACAGTCCTTTGGACCTTGGACAGTTACGTTCAGACATTCTCAAGTACATTGAAGTCAACTTGTTAGATTTAGATAAATCGCCGGAGAGTCTTTTGATAAGATTGAAACTCATAGAAGCCATTGGAATAGAGAATAACGACCTTGATAATGTACTCAAGAAATACCACACCTATCAGACCCACGAGAAGTTTGGCATTGAGTTAGTTCAAACCAAGCTTTTACAAGCATTTGTATACCAGGCTATTAATCTCGATAATGAATCCTTTGTTACCATTGCAGAAACTTTGCAACCCACAGATAACCATGGATTACCCGTTAAGGTACTACAATTGTTGATGATTGCACATGCCAACTTTGACTCCGAGAAGTCCTTGAGATACTACAACGACTACATTCAACGTGTCTCTAAGGGCATCAATGAACACACAAAGAGATCAGCTTCTGGATTGCTCACTGAGTCATTAATCTTGTCTCAGCTTTATGGAAACGACAGAAACTTTGCCACGTTGGTTTTTGAAATGGCTATCGACAAGGGGGTGATTAGCGACGAGCTAGAAATCAGTCTAATCAAGAAGCTATTCAAAGTGTATGGTGAATCGTTCGTAGAAGATGATGATTGGGAAAAGGCAAAAAAGAATCTTAAAACTTATGTCTTGGATTATGTAAAGAAGTTGTAATAGAATATAGATTAAAAGAATTCTATGAATTGTCTGAAAACTCGCAGTAGATTTTTTAGAAATGGCTGCGAAAAAAGGAACTGCTAAATTTAAGTGGATTTGTAAAATGGAAGAAACATTAGCTTTTCGGAAGAGGATTCTAAATGAAATCTTAAAACGTGGAAATGATATCATTACCATAAGCTGACTAAAGTCATTAGTCATTTGAGACTTCTTATCTCATCGAACCCCTGAGTTAACTATATGACTATTTTCCATAAACATATTCCAATAGTTATGACACCAATGAATCGTGAGCCTACTTTCCAACAATGAAATTTCACTCAAATTTAGCCACCAATTGCTCATTATAGCCCGATTGACTAACCTTACCATGGAACCGTATCGTTACTTAAGGCATTTAATCCCATGACACATTGACATAGTTGCGGCTAAATTGCCTTATTCATTAAGATAAGATCACGTGATACAACGAGCGTGGAAAGAAAGACTGGCAATGACTCAAACCGGCAATTTTGCCGTGGCGCCGTGATAAGCGCATTACTGAGTCACAGTAGTTAAGATTTCCCCATACTTAAGGCTCGTTAAGTTGGGTGAAAAATTATGAAAAATCATCTGACTGAAAGTATAAGAAGAGGTAATTTCCATCAATTTTTTTTGGTTTTCTTCACAATTATCTAACAAACACAACAAAACACTTACAATGTCTACCCCTGTGATTTTACACTTGAGAGCCGAGACTAAGCCTTTGGAGCACAGAGCTGCTTTGACCCCTACCACTACCAAGCAGTTGATCGATGCTGGTTTCAAGATCTTTGTGGAAAAGAGTTCTCAGTCCACTTTTGCCATTGAAGAGTACGAACAGGCAGGAGCTACTATTGTTCCTGAAGGATCGTGGAAGGAAGCACCTAAGGACAGAATCATCATTGGATTGAAGGAATTGCCCGAAGACGAAACTTTCCCATTGGTACACGAACATATCCAGTTTGCCCATTGCTACAAGGACCAAGGTGGGTGGAAGGATGTTTTGAGCAGATTCCCAGCTGGAAACGGAACTTTGTACGACTTGGAGTTCTTGGAAAACGACACCGGAAGAAGAGTTGCAGCTTTTGGCTTCTACGCTGGTTTTGCTGGAGCAGCCATTGGTGTAAGAGACTGGGCCTTCAAGCAACTCCATCCTGACTCTGAGAACTTGGGAGGTTTGACTCCTTACCCCAATGAAGACGGGTTGATTGCTGACGTCAAGAAGGACTTGGAAGCAGCATTGCAAAAGAATGGAGGCCAATATCCTACTACCTTGGTGATTGGTGCTTTGGGCAGATGTGGTTCTGGAGCCATAGACTTGTTCAGAAAGGTCGGAATTCCAGAAGAGAACATCACTAAGTGGGATATCCAAGAAACTGCTAAGGGCGGTCCATTCAAGGAAATCGTAGAGTCCGACATCTTTGTCAATTGTATCTACTTGTCTCAACCAATTCCTCCTTTCATCGATTACTCCAGTTTGAATGTTCCAGACAGAAAGTTGAGAATCATCGTCGATGTCTCGGCCGATACCACCAATCCACACAACCCTATCCCAGTGTATTCCATTGCTACGGTGTTTAACGATCCTACAGTAGTTGTTGAAACTACTGCTGGGCCAAAGTTGTCTGTCTGTTCTATTGACCACTTGCCATCTTTGCTTCCAAGAGAAGCCTCTGAGTTCTTCTCTAGAGACTTGTTGCCTTCCTTGTTGCAATTGCCAGAAAGACAAACTGCTCCAGTATGGACCAGAGCCAAGGCTTTGTTCGACAAGCACGTAGCCAGATTGTCTGAGTAAGCTATTTCTAAAAGAATATTATTTTCAGAAAATGAAACAAATCTCATTTTTTCGAATTGTCTGAGTAAGCTTCGCTTGACTTAGATCTTCAATTCTCAATTCTACGACTTTTGCTCCCATTAATTTTATTACTTTATATAGTATGTATAGCAGGGTAAATCTATAATACATTATCTACTTCTCTAAGTGAGTCTATACTATCGAATGTCATAATATACTTATGAATTATTCCAACGTAACTTTAACCTTTCTCTTCTTGTTGCCCTTTTTCTTGCCCTTCAACATGATCTTTTTGATTTCTTCTCCATCAGTTTCGTACTCTGATTCGCTGATGGCACCGTCTACCTCTTCGCCCTTGAGTTCGCCCATGCTATTGAAACGTCTCTTCATGGAATCCACCTTTTCCACATTTTCAGAACATGCTGCTACACAGTTTAATCTTTCACCGGTGTCGTAGACAGCAACTTGGTCTCTAACATTTTCAGAAAGATTCCAGATTACAATCTTTCCATCGGATGAAACAGAAATGAGAAGAGGAATTCCTCCAGTTTCCTGAGGATGGCTATAGAAAGTAAAGCCTTTGATACGGTTAGTATGGCCCCTTAATATGAAATCAGCAGTCAACTTCTCGGCCTTGGAGTCCCACACTTTTGACTCTTCTTCATTTTCTACAATAGATGCTAATACTTGTTGCTCGAAGTCAAAGAAATCAATGGTACCATCACCGTGACCTGTGACAAGCCATTCCTTTCCTTCTATTCTTACTATGTCTAATGTCATCAACGTCGACTTGAACGAGATTTTCTTAACAATTTTAGCTGAGGAAGTATTGTAAACCAAGATCTGGTTCAATAACCCGACAAGGAAATATTTTCCGTCTACAGACCATCTTACAAAATCTCCACTCTGGCCCAAATGATCCTTACCCTTGATCTTGAGAACTGCTGCTTTCTTAGCCGTCATCAAGTTCCACAACCTGATAGTCTTATCCTGTGAGACGGAAATTGCTACTCTGCCACTGGGGTGTATAGCCAAGTCATTTACTTTACCGGTATGTCCCTTCAAGGTTCCAAACGTTTCCCAGTCTTTGGTTCTCCATATGATGATCTTGCCATCTTCAGATCCAGACAAAAGCCACTTGCCAGATTTCTCTGCGAATTCAGGATGGTCTACTGAGACTTCTTTAGAAAATTTAAGAGTGGTAATCGTACCTTCATGACTCAACAAATGACCCAATTCTTTTCTCTTCTGAAGATCGTATATTCTTATATGCTCATCATTGGATCCGGTAACAAGGTATCGCTTGGCAATATCCATGGATTTGATGGAAAGGGCATGTGCTTGAAAATGGAAAATTGGTTGAAAAACAGCTTCTTTTTCTGCAGCAGCATCCAAAATGACAGAAACACATAACAAATTGTGTTCATACGATCCAACCATAATACGAAACTGAATCTTTTTGGTACTAGAGCTTACATTTCGAGAGACTGCAGCTTCTGCATTCGGCAACGAACTCAGTGTTTCTGAATTGACAGCTTTTGAGCTCTTCCCCTCTATTCTGACCTTCTTTTCTTTCTGTGCCATGGTGTCTTGCAGAAAGATATCTTAAGACGAAATCATAAGAGATGGAAATTTGAAAAATATAGCGATGAGGATGCGACATATACTAAATGTCGCACGACATGTTTAGCTGTGGGCAGAGGAAGCAGATGGTGCATTGAAGAAAGGGTTTTTCCAAAGAAGGAGAAGAGAGGATAAGTATGAGATGACAGATTATAACACTTCAGAACTAACTGGCAATGTTCATTCTACTGATCTTGCTCTGGTACATATATTCATTCGTAGAGAAGAATTAGGCTGCGAAATTAGAGATGAGCACAAGAAACGAACAGTCAAGACAGATTTTTAGAAGTGGATTTCTCTCTTTACAAAAAATTCAAGAACAAGGAATGCATCACGAAGAATATGAAGAGAATAGAAGCAAGAATACATACTTTAGCTTTAATTGGTTCGATTTCTATACCTGTGTTAGCAAGACAATCTTGACATGGTAGCGCGACGCGAAATGTAAACACTTAAGTATTAATCTGCAGTAGATAGATACAACACGAAGACTGGCTTTTTTTCATTTTAGAAGCTTATTGTGTGGTTTCCATAAATTTCCAAATCTGAACGAATCGCCAGAGTAAGTCAATTAAAATCTAGGCATTGAAATTGACATAGAACTTTAGGAGCACAGGCCACTGGAGAATAGTAGTCTCATTGATCGACAATCACAGATCAGATTAATACCGACCAGACCAGGATAGGAAATCTGAAAACAAGTTCACAGACTTAGACTATTATCAGAAACTGCGAGTAGTTACTTTAATTGCGTGTTACTCTACCTGATTCATAATCAGGATCACAATCTTCATTAAGATCAGAATCATATTCCATATCAAGCCCCAGTCAATTCATATCGTCATACTAGCTGATAGAATTACAATAACATTAATCACTAAGAGTCCTTCTTGTTGATTGACTATATATCTAGATATAAGCAGAATGGTCCAGAACCAGAAAACACCATCGCAGCACAATTCGACGTTGTTCATCTCGCCGATGATCAACAGCCGTCGGCAGAATCTTTTTGTAACTCCTCCAAATCCAGCAGCACAGACTTTGTTTGATAGTCCTGGGTCGAATCGGTCTCTGTTTTTCAATCTTGAGCGAGGCAACGTTAATGACGATACTACTTCGAACTCCAACATACCACCTGCTGCTGGTCCAGCAAATGGAAGAATGGCGAATGTAGAACCGCTTACACCAGCCGAAAAACTTCGGTTGTGGAGACATGATGCCTTGATGCAACATCAATATAAGACAGCCGAGTTCATCGGTGACAAAGTTCTTGCACTCACAGACGATCCCAATGATGCGTTCTGGTTGGCACAAGTATACTTCAACAGCGGGAATTATCTTCGGGCCAAGCTGTTGCTTACCAGCAAGCCGGAATTCGAGAAGTCGGTTAGTTGTAGGTATCTTGCTGCATACTGCTTGATCAAGCTAGAGTTATGGGACGAGGCTCTTGATCTTGTTGGCGAAAGTAACCCATTCCGTAAAGACGACAAGTATCAAGTCCGCAGCACTGATGGTGGGATCAAGCTTGAGGCTTCTATTTGCTATTTGAGAGGTCTCATCTATGCCAACCAGAATAACTTTGAAAAAGCTAAGGAGTCATATAAAGAAGCTATCCTAGTAGATGTAAAATGCTATGAAGCATTCACGGAATTGATCAGCAACAACTTGATGACACCCAGAGAAGAATGGGATTTCATCACGACGTTAAATTACCGGGATGCAGATGATAACGATGAGCTCATCAAATTGCTCTACACATCTCGCTTGAGCAAGTACCTCAATGTATCCAAGCTTTACGAGGCAGAACATATCTTGACAGAAGAGTACGACTTGGGAGACAATTGTGACATTCTCTTGAGCAAAGCCGACTACCTATACGTACAGTGTAATTTCGACGAGTGCCTCTCGATATGTGAACAGATATTACGGAAGGACCAGTACAACTTCGACATTATTCCGAATTATCTAAGTTGTTTGCACGAGCTAGGAGGCAAGAACAAGTTGTTCTTAAAAGCGCACCAGTTGGCAGAAAACCACCCTACCAACCCCATGACATGGTTGGCCATAGGGACGTACTACTTATCAATTAGTAAGATAGCTGAGGCCAGAAAGTTTTTCAGCAAAGCAACGCTCTTGAATCCCAACTTTGGGCAGGCTTGGATCGGATTTGCACACACTTTTGCAGCCGAAGGAGAACACGAACAAGCCATCAGCGCCTATGCTTTTGCAGCCAGACTCTTTCCTGGAACACATTTGCCCAACCTCTTTCTTGGGATGCAACATTTGCAAATGAACAACCTCAACTTATCGGAAGAGTATCTTGCGGCATCGTACCAGATTTGCAATTCGGATCCGTTGCTCTTGAACGAGTTGGGAGTCATCAATTTCCACAAGAATAATTTCGCCAAGGCAGAAATGTTTTTCCAGGAAGCTTTGGGAGCTGCCAAGTACTTGAATTCTGATTCCAAGACTTGGATATCTATACATGCCAACTTGGGTCACGTCTACAGAAGAGGTAACCAACCAAATAAAGCATTACAATGTTTCAACCAAGTTCTAAAAATAAGCAACAAGAACGACTCCAATATCTTGGCTGCTATAGGATTAATCAACTTGAAGTTGGGAAATTACTTCAAGGCTATAGATGTCTTGCACGATGCCCTTGCTATCTCACCTTCTGACCCCGTAGCATCAGATTTGTTACGAAGAGCATTGGAGTCCAACAAAAACAACGGAAACTCGTTCATCAGAAGTAATGGAGAAAAATTGCTTGAGCTCAACTTGCCAACACTTCAATATAGACAGAAACAGAGCAGGAAAGATGGCCTGCTTCAAGGTCAACAGACGGTGGTTAGTGCTCAGAACAGTAAATTTATGACCCCGTTAACTAACAAGACTAGAATACTAAGAAAAGGCTCTGGTGTGCTTCAGCCCATTGAAAAGGATACTGACGATACCCACGAAGCTTTCTACATTGCTCATGAACTCAAAAAAGGAAATGAATCTAGCGACGAAGACGATGAAGCTATTATGGACATTGAGAGCGATTAGTTGTTTATAAATGAGAGTACCATTCAATTTGGTCATGATAAACTGAACCAAGTAGCTGAGGTACACTCTACCAGAGTCCCAATGTCTAACAATTAGCAACGTCTAAAGTTCAAAGAAGATGTTTATCTTATTTCCAGTAAAGCTTATGGAAGTAGCCTAGAGCAAAGCAAAAGTTGAGTTGTCTTGTACAAATATAGCCAAACACAGATATGTATATAGACAAGATCTACGAAGTCAAGCTAGATTTCCCAAATTTTCTAGCACAATTTGGAAAATATTGCTGAATTAGTGAGATACAATGCAAATAATGAAGTATTTTCTCCATCACCGAAATACGAGTTTGGAGAAAAGTCGTATCAAGATTGGTCTATTTATTGCACCAGAAGATTTAGCCATATTAATCCCCAGATTCTGCACAGAACAGAAGACCCCTACCGAATGCGAATTGCAGAAAATAAAAACAATGGCACAATCAAAATAAAATAATCTCCATAATAGAGAAACAGGGCTTGCAGGCTTGCAAGGCACAATATGGTAGAAATGTCGTAGATCGAGGCAACAATTCCATATACGAGCAGTTCTATAACTCTCAGGCTCTTCTGGAATTTTTATATATTTGTACGTTCTTGCCCGAATTTCTTTCTGTAGAGCTACACTTTTTGGGCTTCTCATCTCGTCTGGTCTTCTCTCGCATCTCGTGATCTCAGTTATTAATAGTCCATTGTTTCATACCACTATTAAAGAACAAAATAGACTTGTTTATCTTTTGCTCGTCAACTCAATTCATCAATAACCACACTTTCATCAGGCTTCCTCGACGTTTTCATAGACATTAGAATCACAGTTGCTGAACTCTGTCTGTTTGTTTCTCATCTTCTCTCTTTCCTTAGTTAGACACCGACTCCCACACACTCCGTTCTTATCGTCTAACTCCACCCTTGAGAGTTTCCATCACCAGATCCGTCAGCTGTCACCGTGTCATCAGCAGAGACTGAATCAACACCTACAATTCCATACGCAAGAGAGCCACCTTGCTATTGCATCTATCAATATTCGTAGGATACGACAAGCCGCCAGATTCTATGCACTAGATTTATTAGTCATATTCATTAGTCATTGCAGCACTGATTTCATTCTCCTTGTCCATATCTACGTATACTGACACTATCCTCTTTGATCGAAATCTGTAGTAGAATCGTGTTCATTCTACAGTCGGTCATTCAATTCTCTTCATTGAATATCATCTGAATTCTTAACTTTCAAATATCAACACACATGTCATGAATATCCACTCGTCCTTATCTTCCTCTACCAGTCGGGAGTCCCGTATCTTGTGTATCAACTTCAACCAGGACCAGGGTTGTTTTGCCGTGGGCCACGAAAACGGGTTTCTAGTCTATAACTCGAACCCCATTGACCTCCGCGTCAAGCGGAACTTTGCTCATCATCATTCGAACGGCTCCTCAGGGTCTGGTATCGGCCACATTACCATGCTTCATCGCACCAACTATTTGGCTCTTGTAGGCGGAGGAAAGAACCCCAAGTTTGCTAACAACAAGTTGATCATCTGGGATGACTTGAAACGCAAGAACTCTCTTAGTCTCGAGTTCATGAGCCCTGTTCTCAATGTCCTTCTTTCACGAGTTCGTATTATTGTCGTACTCAGAAACCAGGTTCTAGTGTACGGGTTCTCTGCTCCACCTAAAAAAATAGCTACTTATGAGACTATTGATAACGAATACGGACTCGCTGATCTCTCCGTGAACTCGTCTACTTCTTCACTGATGGTAGTAGGAGCATCCAGTGGTAGCTCATTATCAGACATCAATCTTAGCAGCACCAGCTCTACTGCTTCTATAACGTCCTCTTCTTCTGGAAGAGACGGAGCAAAGTATCAAACATTAGCATTCCCGGGTCGTTCTGTAGGTCAGATCCAGTTAGTGGACGTTTCTCCCCATGGTCAGGAGAAGAACTTGGTCAGTATAATCAAAGCACACAAGCTGAAAATAAGATGTCTTGCCTTGAATCGAACCGGAACTCTCATAGCCAGTGCTTCTGAAACTGGAACTATTATCAGAGTCCACTCTACTCACAACACTGCATTACTATACGAGTTCAGAAGAGGGCTCGATCGCGCGATCATCACGTCGATGAAGTTCTCCCATAATGACTTGAAGTTGGCTGTTTTGTCCGACAAGAACACTCTTCATATTTTCAACATCGGCAGCGATACGACTTCTACGAACACTTCATCTTTATCATCATCTCCTCCTTCTACTTCTGCATTCAAACTGGGATCTACTCCTGAACCACATGTGCACTCCGGGACACCAATGAATAGACACCATTTACTCAAGAACCTTCCCTTGCCATTACCCATTCCTAACTACTTTAAATCCACATGGTCCTTCTGCTCTGTAAACACCAATCAATACCACCAGGACATGCCCGGAGACTCTGGAAACGACATAGGCGTCTTGGGCTGGTCTGGAAATGACAGTGTTATCATCATCTGGAGAAACAAACGTATCTGGGAAAGATACGTTATCATTGAAAAACTGCATCCCTCTACAGCAAACACTGCCATTGACGACTTCGGCAAATCCAGCAGCGGAAATACCTCATCATGGGAGATTGTACGGTACAGCTGGAAAAATCTCGATAGCGTAGCCGATTGAGGAGCAGTTGAAGTTATGAGAACTTTTACTATATATAGTATGTATATGTATACCACAGCTACTATATCTACTTCTGTATTTCATGCACTGATATGTTTCATCTATTTTACACTATTTACAATCATTAATTTATTATTTCACAGAATATAGGATCATAAAGCTTCTTTTCCTGACGTTGGTGCTGGATGGTATCCCATCTTCTTCCATGGAAGTTATGAACAAACCTAGTAGCACCAGTAGGGTTGAGAAATCGAATTAGTTGGATATTAATTTGTTTTACAGGGTCCTGAACTACAGAAGTCACTGGATTCTTGAGATTGAGCTCATAGTTCCAGAGTAGTCGAGGTATGGTATGCTTAGATAACCCAAACGGAAGGTTTCGTACAAGGACGGTAGATGCTCTCACTGGGCTATTAATAAGTTTAGTTAATGACTTGAAGTTGGGATTCACCAGTTCTACGTTCATGAGTTCTTCCTCGAGTGGTTGGCTCTGTTTCAACAACGAACTAATGATTTTCGAGGTGGTAGGATTATATTTGTAGATATCGCGGAATGCTATCTGGCTCAAGTCCTTCAGGAGTAACGAAGAAAATGGTGTTTGAACATTGACATTGTGCTCAACATGTTCTTCCATCCGAGAAAGCATGTCCCTGTAGTCGCTGGCAAGAAAAGGAGACACCATGTATTTCAACTCGTCTATAGTTGGCTCCACAAAAGTTAGCTTGAGTCTATGACCGTTGATCTGTTTATTAGCTGTTTCGCGGAAATAAACCGCTGAATGCACAAAGTTGGGGAATACAAGATAGTAGCTGTTGGAAAACATAAGCGACACGGGATTTCTGGCTTTGACAACTTCAAATTCCAAACCCTTGTCAAACTGTCTACCAAGCTTGAAGAGTCTATCTCTATTGATCGGGTATATATTGGCAAAATCGGCTTTAGTAATTAACGAATTGGGACATTCAAACTTCAAAATGTTTGTCCTCTTACATTCGCTGGGAATTTCACTCACAGCTTGGACCATTTCCCGCTGGTTCCATTCATTTTCCATGATTCCATCTAGATACGAGCGGGATGGTTCTGGAGATGCCTCAGACTCATAAAGGAAACGCGAGACTGCCCCGATCTTCGGAGCTACTTCGGAGGTTGACGTCTTGTGCAAGAGGTTCATCAACCTCTGCGAAGAGGAGGGAGCGAGTTTCGACATATAGTGGTTGAAAGGCACAAGTAGATTGTTGGTTCAAGTGGAAAATTATTGTATGGCCAGATATACACGACAGCGCTACCATACAAAATTATGGAGTAGTAACATCAATATGGGAATGAAAGATATGGGCATAAGACGGAAAACCATTGGTGTTCAGATGTAATAAGAACCGTTCTCAGCTTTCTTATATCCGTCCCGACTGTAGTCTGTTGGGCCTGAGTCTGCCTGTAGTTTGTAGCAGTATTTGGCCAATTTAGGAGCTCGCTTCTCTCTCGGCCCTCTTACCGAGGTCTGGCCCGGTTTGACACTGGTTTTTCCCCGATAAGGCTAGCAGCTAATAGCCAATAAAAAAGCAGTAGACTCTCTTGATTCTGAATCTCTGAAAGCTTCTGGAACTGAAGGCTTTTGGTGCTAATCTTCTCTATTAGAGTCGCTGTCTCCCTGTACGGCTCAGATTCTTAACTACTACTGCCACTGTTCGCACTCACTATAACCATACTCGCATTCGGCCCCACCGAAAAAAGTTTGCCAGTGCCGAAAATCCACAGCGACCTTTTCTTCTTCTGATCCAACACCAGAGCCTGCTGTGCTGTGTTGATAGTGAACATCGTGGCGTGTCCCAGCGAAGTTACCCGTGCAAGCGTCATAGTTAGCGAACTTTCAGATTCTCGTTACTGTTCTTTTCAAGAGAATAGCGTACGACTCCAGAATCACAGGCTAGCCTTAGATACATTAGCCTAAAGAGCCATATAACCAATAGGACTCTGTTGTTTCTGTGAATAGACGAATCAACAAGTCTGCCTCTACTACATCTACAGCGATCTTGTTGTTGAAACCGCCAGGGTCGTCGTTTTATTCGTCCTGGTATTTGCTTTTCCTCGGATCACCGCCACTATTATTCCGAGCCACGAGCCATACACCATAATACGATACTGAGAATCTATCACAGTATACTGTACTATCGTAGCTATTTGTCTGACATACTATTATAGTTACCAGTCCATCATAACGTATCATTCTGCTATAGACTATTCCATTATTGCCGATTCTACTAGTATACTATATTAGTTTGATATGCCTTCGGAAACCATATGGTCCAGCGGCACCGGCTCGCCCATCCAGGCCAGCTCGAGCCAATCACAGTACCGTAGCGTTCTCGATCTGGTTGATCCTGAAGTAGCAAAATTGTTGTCGTCTTCTAACGAAAGGCGTTTCTCTTTCAACGACGGCAGTGACATCGACTCAGGCATCTTTGGCTTGAAACGCGGCTCATTCTCCGCCATCACGGCTCCTGTTGGTGGAGTTTCTGGTTACCATAACGGTGCCAATTCTGTAGGAGGAGGGGCTTCTGGCCAGAGAATCAACTTTGGAACTGCTTCTATCTCAGGTGGAATTGCTTCTAGACATCCTCCACAAGATAGTTTTCTCCAGAAATTCTCATCTGTAGCTGATGCCACCCGTGAAATAGAGCTTTCTAATGGTCTCTCGAAGATATCTCTTGATAGCCATGGCCATTCTGGTAACTCCAGAAGAACCAGTTTCAACAACCAGGCTGGATCCCAGAACGAGCCAATCAAACAGTTGTCTGAAATTGGTGTTTTGAGCTCTCCTCATGGTTCTTTGAATGAAAATTTAAACATGCCTGCTCCCAGATCTTCAAGACACCAATCAATTTCAGAGAAAATCGACCAGTACAACAACACTTCTCCTATCCAGGCTAGTGCTGCTTTGCTGATCAACTCCGATTTGAACCTGAATCAAGATCACCAATCAGTAAACCAACAGCAGCCTTCTAACGTTCCTCACAACTTCTGGAATCCGGCAACTGCTACATCGTTTACACCTGATTCTTCGTACAACTACTTCATGGACGGCTCCAGCCTTCCAGGAGGAGTTCTTGTACCTCCACCAGGACCACCTCAGAACTTCAATCCGTATGGGGGACGCAGCGGAAACATCCCACCGATCTCTCCCCCTCCATTCATGATTCCGCTGCCTCCACCGCAGTTCATGGATCCAGGCTTGTACAATATGATGAACTTCCCTCCTGCCAACAATGTAAGCAATGCAGAATCCGAGTTGGCCAAGGAAATTACTGCAGCTTCTCAATCTTCTTCTTCATCTGCTCCAAATGCTGCCAGTGATTCTGAAGAAAAGCTTGAAGAGCACAAGGAATCTGGGAGTGGAAGAAACGTACATACACCAGGAATCGGCATTTTGGGACGCCAACAGATCCCCCTGGCTCAATTTATGTTTCACGGCTTCAATCCATACATGTACCAACAATCACCCCCTCCTATGGGAATTACTCCTCTTTCCCCAAATCAACATCCTTCCGAGAGCTCGATGTTTGTAGAAGGCATTCCTCCTCCTCCTGCTCCTCCAGCAGCTGCAAAGGATTCGGCACCAACTCCTCCGGCTTCCTCTGGTAAGCGTGGAAGAAATGGCGCTAAGAACTCGAACGCTGGTAAGGGTGGAAACCACATCTACAGATCTCCTTTACTAGAAGAAGTCCGTTCCAATGCCAAAGGTAAGGAGTACTACTTGAAGGATATCTATGGTCATGCCGTTGAATTCACCAAAGATCAACATGGCTCCAGATTCATTCAACAGAAGTTACCCGATGCCAGCGATGAGGAGAAGGAAGTGATTTTCAACGAGATCAGAGACATTTCATACGACTTGATGACAGATGTATTTGGCAACTACGTAATACAGAAGTACTTTGAACATGGCTCTACGACACAGAAGAAGGTCTTGTTGGATTACATGATTGGTCATATCTATGAGTTGTCGTTGCAGATGTACGGATGTAGAGTGGTTCAGAGAGCTTTGGAAGCAATTGACCTCGATGGTCAGATCAAGATCATCGAAGAGTTGAGAGACTACATTTTAATCTGCGCAAAAGACCAGAATGGTAACCATGTTATTCAAAAGTCGATTGAAAGAATCCCTTTCGATAGAATAAGATTCATCTTGGACAGCTTGGATAACCAGATCTACCATTTATCGACTCATCCATATGGATGCCGTGTGATCCAGAGATTGTTGGAATACTCCAATGTTGAGGATCAACAGGTGATTTTGCAAGAACTCAACAGGTTCATCTTCTACTTGATCCAGGACCAGTACGGTAACTATGTGATGCAACACATCTTGGAAAGGGGAGAACCAGATGACCGCGAGGCTATCTTGAAGGTTGTTCTAGGCTCTGTAGTAAACTTCTCCAAGCACAAGTTCGCCTCTAATGTAATTGAGAAGTGTATCAAGTATGGTACTTTGAGCCAGAGAAAGAGAATTCTTCGTGAAGTGATGCTTGGAAACGAGGACTTCAATGTAGAGTTGGTTAGCGACGAATCGCCTTTGGCTTTGATGATGAAGGATCAGTACGCTAACTATGTGATCCAGAAGTTAGTGGAAGGATTCGATGCCAATAGTGAAGAAAAGAGAATCTTGGTTGTCAAGTTGAGACAATACTTGAAGCAGATTTCTTCAAAGAATACGTATGGTAAACATCTTGCCTCTGTCGAAAAGATGATCATTGTTGCTGAGACCGCTCTTATCGAAGCCGAAAACAACTAGCTTCAAACTTGCTGTCAACTTGTATTATAGTTTGATGGCTATAATTTGTCAACTACTACTTTTTTTTGTGAACCAAGACGATACTAAAATTCCTACTTATTTTTCCATCCATTAATTATTGCTACAGTGTAAATACCGAGCTCCCTCTGTAAATGTCCTTTTCAACCTATAAATATTAAACTCTCACGTCACTGTCTGTGTATAGCCTTTTGATTTACTTTCTTATATAGTCTCTTTGTTGCTGAAAACATAAAAAGCACCGAATTTTCGTCTTGCTCATTTTGTATATATGGAACTTTTACTTGTTAGATATACGAAAACTTGCTTTTTCATAAACCTTAAGAAGCCCTTGCTTCTGAACATTAATTGAAGACTATGTCGTAAAAAAAGTATAAAAACTATTCTAATTCCTCAATCGCTGACGAAAATTGTAATGTAGTAAATGTAATAATTGTTAGCACGCAGTTGTTATTGTAGTTGTGGTATTGTTTTGTGATATTGCTCCTATTGTAGATGTTGTAGTAGCTGTAATTGATGTCTTTGTTTAGCTTCATATATCAATCTCTTTGAAAGTTCTCATAAAATCCCAATGGAATTTGTTCCAATTTTCTACGCTTTTACTTTCTTGAGACCCATAAGTCAGTTTGTAGATGTCTTTGACTGTAGCCGTGTCTATACCCAAGCCCCTTTTGTCCACAATTAAAAAGTCGTAAAGAGTGATCCACTGCAACAACTTCAACTCTTCGTCGTGCTTGAGATTCCACACTTGTTCGTGCGAAACTACTTTAGTTTGGGCTGGTTTGGCCAATTTTATAGAGTTTGTCAAGATGAAATCGATGTTAGAAGAAGACTTGCCTTGCTTGACGTCCAAGACATCAAACTCATCGTCAGACGACGTGAGCGAGCTTACATTCGACTTGGCGGCAGAATTGGTTGGCCCCATAGGTGAAGATCTGAAGTTCTGCCTTATTTGGTTCAAACTGAGCAAGCTCGAGCTGGAAATCTGAGAGGAGAACGACTTCTTTGTGTTACTGTCTCTAGTGGTATTCAAATTGTCGTTAAGGTGGCTCAAATACGAGCCAATGGAACCACCGGGGTGTTTCATAGAAAATTGTTTTTTGCGCTTCAAGACATCTTCTTCAATCATTTCCAGAAGAGCCAAGATGGTAGCATCAGCTAAGATGAGCGACAATGTTGTGGACACAGTGGGCGCTGGGAGTCCGTGTATCGTCTCTTCGTTTAGGTAGCTAGGAAGCGAAGCATAGAGTAGCGAATTGACCTGGGGATGATTTGATAACTTCGAATCGCGGTTGCACGTTAACAAAATAATCGGTATGGATGGCAGGAGATGAGGAAGAAGCTGAAGCAACTCGGAGGTGTTTCCAGAAGCTGTGAGGAGTACCAAGCAGTCCTTGTCTTCATTGATAAGGCCCAAGTCGCCATGAAGAGCCTCCAGTGGATGCAAAGTTGAAGAGTGAATGGAAAGCGAGTTAAGAGTCGCCACCAACTTGTTAGCAATCTTGTGAGACTTTCCAATACCCAGAATAACGATCTTTCCATGAGCCACTTGCGAAGTATGGTAGAGAATATTCAACAGTTCTTGGAGGTTATTCTGGGAGAACGAGTCTGTTTGGTACTGGAGGTGGAGATGGGCCACGGCGTCACTCTGGAACTTGAGCGTTTTGTAGACAGAATCCAAAGCCTTGGTAGTCGTCATGATATTGTAAAAATCTATGATTAGTGAAATTAATGGGAATCTGCAAAAAGTTGAAAAACTGAAAAGTGAATAATAAAAGTGATTAGAGACGGAAGGATCTGAAAAGAATGATGTAGACGGAAACGAAGAACGAAAACGGTCAACGGATAAGTATTAAAGACGCGATAAAAAAGACAAGGAGGCCTTTTCGGCTGATTTCAACAGTATTTCAATATTCTTCAATAAATCTCCGGTGCTGAGCCGAAGCTTATACTATGCCTGATGGATTTTTCTCACTAATCCAACGGTGCCACTGTACAGAGTCGTGTGAAATTAGCAGGGCAAAATTATCGGTATTCCAAGAAGACAAATTCCCCAAGAAGTTTTCTGAAAAGAAGAACGACTAGCAAGAAGAAAAGGACGAAGAGGAAATCCTGACAAGACTGAATAAAATTAATACTACCGGATCGCTCTACAAAAATGCCCTACAGCCTCGCTATAGATTAGATTACTGAGATAATCACCGCGACACAATCCAAAACGGTGAGGATTTCCTTCCTCTACAGGGCCATTGTGGAGGCTGAAAACTATTCACCAGTACCGGAGATACCTTTTCCCAGCACATGTATATACGACAGCATTACTAATGCTCCTTGAGACTCCTCAATCCTTTATCTCCTTACTCATCCAGCTGTTAAGATAGCCAGAGAAAAAGAAAAACTTCGGTCCAGCACGGGAAACTACACCATCGGAATGCTGTACCACGCTGCGGCTCAACTCGGCCGCAACTGCCCCACTGGGGACTTTTTTTTCTTTTCCGCTGGCACTGAAATTTCAACGTCCTTCTGGCCCATGTTGTAATTTCTCCTTGTCTAGAACGAGTGGGACTATACGCCAGGCAAAGCCCGTGGCCAGAATCAAAGCTGATCGGAGCCAAGATGCGAACAGTAAAATTACCTAGAATTTAGCAGTGATTTCCGTCTACGGGAGATTTGCATTTTATGTTTCAATCTTCAGAAAACTTCTCTCCGTTTATTTCTCCATTTTTTCGGTTTCTTCCTGGAAATCTTCCCGGCAAAACCAATACCAACCGGTTGGTGCTGGGTCGTCTTCTACTGCCTCTCCCCAGGATTATCTCATCTCTTCATTACAGTGCAAATTTCATCTCTAATTGATAAGCGCACACGTGACCAGCCACACCTGCCCAATCTGGGATTAATCGCCGAGCGTCGTTTGCAACTAGATTTTGCAGCCGGTATAAGCCCTGGTACGGTCGGGACGACCGTGATTACACTCTGCACTTGTTGGATACAATTATACGGTTAAAACGGTAATTGTATGAAATCCAAAGGATATGGCCGCATCATTAAGCCGAGATTGCGAATTATAGGATATCTCGAATATTACAGTACATCCAAATAACTTAAATTATATGGCTTATTATCATATCTATAAATTATTCTATGCCGTGTACGAGTTAAACTCTACCGATTGGTACAATTCGTCGTTGTTTCCATCTTCGTTTAGTTCCATGTTCAAATATTCAAACTTGTAGTCGTTTCCATCATCTGCCTTTGGTGAACCTGATGTACTACTTGCAGCTCCAGAATCCAATTGTAGCTGCTCAAAGAACGACTGAGCTGTATTATTACTCGACCTAGCATCCACGCCTGTAGCCTTCGACTGCATCTGTCTCTGGATCTCTTCCTGGCGTAATACTTCATGGTTTTCCAAAGTCTTTTGTTTTAATGCCTTAATCTGTTTCACACGCTGCGACCAGATGGAAGTATACGAACCAGAGATATTTGAATGCCACACATCAGCAAATTGATTAGCGACAATAGCTAAGTTCCGTACAAAAATAGCCAACTTGTCTTCAGATACAATCTTGAAATGACATGTGGCAAAGATTCCAGGCACACCACTTCTTCTGTAGGTCTTGACCTTGTAGAATTGGTTACTGGCGTTGCCCTTTTCATTCCCAGAATCTATGAAATCGTCACTGGAATCATGTGCGATAGTGGTGGCTTTAGTATCAGACGTAGACACCTTCGAAGTTGTGATGGTATGAGGCGAAATCACAATGTTTAAAAAATTGAACTGCGACTTGATCAAATTGAAATTGAACTCCAAACCGGACTCGTCGAAGTATATGTTTACATAGTTGTTTCCAATATGCCTTTTCTTTAATTCTACATGCCTCTCTCCATCATCACCAAGACTGGGGTTGTGCATCATGGTTGTAACTTGGAAGATGATTTGGGTCGTCTTATCTCTCCAATATCGAGCATACTCTCCATCAAGCCCATTCTCAGTGTCTAAACCTCCAACGTAAATTTCTGGTGGATTCTGCTTGAGTTTGTAGAGACTTCCAATGCGGTCGAGGAAATTATGATAATTCCTGGATCCAATATGGTTCGTTAAAACATCGTACTCTTTGGACTGTCCCTTGCCAATATATACTATTCCAACTCTATGGAAGTCTACAGTTGGAATTCTATCCAACACCGTCAAAGCTCGCAATACTATAGAGTCTTCAATAATTGGTGTTGGTTTCGAGTTGGAAGCGTCGTCTATGTTGTCAAAGAGTTGCAATAAGAAGTAGTTGGAATTTATGACCTTTGTCACATCGTCCACATCATGTTCGTGCTCCAACTGAATTACTAACTTGACAACTCCTGTTGGCCTTCTAATAATCATTACAGAGTCACCATTGGTCACATTAGTTTCAAGACTGATGATGCTATTACCAATTATCCACCGATTGACCTTGTTTCTTTTGGATGATGGGGTGGTCGTTACAGAATTTATTATTTTCAAGGGTAAGTCACTGTACGTGAATCTGATGATAAAGTCAAGAAAACTTACTGTCTGATCATCGATTTCATTTATGCCCTCATTGCAAAGAATGAGGTTTTTAACAAGGAAAGACGAGAGTTTCTTTCTGTCATCCATGTGGATCTTGAGAAACCAGTTAGCAATTACACAATAAGATAGCGAATACAAGTGCTGAGATAAAATAGGAGTGATTTCAGTAGCCTGAGTCGATGGTGTCTGCTCTACTTGGGCATCGACCCCGTGAGCTTGCAAGATATTTTGATCTTCAGAACTAGGGGGTCTTTTCTTGAGATCGTTGGCATACTGAATATACTTAAAAGCAATGCCAAATACTCTTTTGAACTCGTCGATTGTGAAGTTGGATGTCAAGACTGGCAAGTGAATCAAAGACATTAAGAATTCAAGAGTATGTGTACTGGCAAAGGCACTAGTGACTCTGGTCTGCAATCTGGTCAATATCACTGATAGATACTTCTTGATCGATAGTGGTATTTCGTAACAGCATACAGTTAAGATGTTGATACATGGTATAGCAGTTTTTTCCCAGGATCCTAAGCCAAATATAAGGGAGTTGACAATTTGGTCTTCGTCATATTTGGAAAACTTGGCGTGATATGCTAATAGAGAAGAAAGACTTCTGACAAAGGCAACTTGTAAATCTGCCTTCGTGAATTCATTTGGCAATTTTATTGTCGTAGGTAAATTTAACGTCAACTGCTCACAAATGATGTTCTTAACACGAATGATTTGTTCATCATAATTGTAGAACAATTGCATATTTGAAATCTGTGAACAGAAATGTCCCCAAATGAAAGAGTAGACTTCCCAATCTACAAAGTTTTCCATAATTTCTACAACGAAGTTGAACCATTTGCTCAAATTGATGAAACCCTTCCTGTTAGAGTCTTTATCTTCCTCACTGAAAGATACATCAGTGCTTCTGCCCTCCAGTTCTACTCTTCCATGGGTTAAAATCAAATTTCTAGAAGGCTTCTCGAAGAAGTTTTCAGGTAGATATGGCACAGATTCAGGATACGTCCATTTGAAATTAGCAGAAGCTTCCTTGTTGTAATTTGGATCAGATATACTTCTCTTGAAAGCTGAAGCAAGGCCGTTCATATCCTGAGGTTGCTGGAGAAAAATGTGGTTTTCGCTGGTTGCTCTAATTCTAATCAAGCACTTGCTGAGAATCAATAACAATTCCGCATTTTTGTTATGCATGGCATACTCAAACATCAAGATCATGAACTCATAGCATTCTTGGGCTTTCTGGCTATCTCTTGACGATGTGATAACAAAAACTCTGGCTATGGCTTTCGCAAGCTTTTGAATGAACATTGGAGATATGATTAAAGATGATCCAGTGTTCGACGCTTGAGTCATAGAGCCAACAGAGCTTATAGAAACTATACCAAGAAGCCTGTCCTGATGTGGTGGATGGAGTTTTATATCGAAAGCAGAGGTGAAGACCGAACATAATTGTTTGAACTGAACAATATTGGTCTGGACAGCAGCATAAGTGAAGAGGTTATCCACAAGATAATCTATAAGTAGCTCGTCAGTTTCTTCCATAGACTTCCGAAGAATATCCAGCACCAAGTCGTAGTTTATGCTGTTTTTTGAAAAAATAGATAATGATGTCTCAAGGCCCTCTTTGATAACACGGATGCACTCCACTTTAGTTTCAAAATTAGATGCGTTGTAATAGAAATAGTTTAACAACTTCACACAGTTGTCTTTCCAGAATGGGTTTAGTAAACAGCACAGTCTTTCGTCGTTGTAGAATTGAAGAACAAACTTACAACTGGAAGGAGCCAAGTATTGATAGTTCAACATCAAGAAATTGACTAACTTGTCTTTGGGTGACTGTAATTCGTGATTCTCGTACAAAGACTGTAAAGATAGACAAATAGACAGCATATAACTCTTATCTTGGTCCGTATTTATCCTTAAACCCTTAAGAACATCGAATACTGATAGTGTGCTAGAGTACCAGAGAGCAAAAGGTAGGATCTTGTCAAACGAATCGTTGAACTGTATGTTGTAGTTGATGCTGTACGATTCCTTTGAGAAAAGCCTGTCATAAGAGCGCAAGAACGTCGTGTTTATCAATGGAATATTGTATGAAATGGCTGTCTTAGAAGCCTTGAGTACGCCAGCGTAAATGCTTTCAAAAGATAATCTATTATGGGTGACATTGACAACGTGTAGCATCTGTACTAATTCGATAGCTCCGATGCAAGAGTTGACGGATGTAGTAAGCAAGTTCATTTCCAGAATGGTTGTCGTGGAGCCTCGGTATCTTTGCAACTCATGGCTCAGTATAGTATCACATAACCCTGTTATTACTAGTTGGAAGGTGTCTTCTTTACAGAGGCTATCTATCGTTTCCCAGACGGTCTGATTAAGATCGTCATCAAGACTAATGCCGTAGACAGAGCTGAAGAAGTTGATGACTTTGTTGAAGCAGTCGATCGGTATACTTCCAAATAAGATTACTGAATCGGTGAGCTCTAGAACGTTCATGAGAATCACCTTATTAGTGGTCTGAAAGCCGATTTCTACAGCCCTGTTGAGAATAGTGACTACTAGCGACTCCTCAAGTAAGGTGAAGTTGAACTTGAGACAGTTTTTGACGAAATCCAACGTCAATACGAGAAAGCTGAACTCCTTATCATTACTTAAAGCCTTCTCATCCTGAAGCAGATCCTGGTAGACATAGTGCTTCAGCAATGGAGCCAACAAAAACAAGCTCAAGTCGATCAACGAGTTGAAATTCTTTTCATCGTCGTAAATGCAGAAGTCATGAATATCTCTGCCATCATTTGTTAGCGTTTTCAACGCTACCAAGAACAAATCGTACTCTGGATCGATTCTGCTTCCCGGCTTTAATTGACAAAAAGTGACGATATCACGAAAATATCTCAAACGTGCTCCTACAGAATCATCGTCGTGTTTTATACACTTGTCTAGCAAAGTTAATGCTACACGTCTGCTAGAACTCAGCATCCGTGGATCGCACATATCTCGTGCTAGATACCAGAGTTCTGGAATCGAAGATATGGAATATTTATCGAGAGACTCTGCTAATTTGGCTGCCGTATCCGTTCGTACCGAAAGAGTCCCATGCTTGAGTTGGTGAAAGAGCTGTGGCAAATCCTGGCCTCCTCCCACAACCGTAGGGTTAATCAGAACCGGAACATTCTTAGTCGAAGACTTGAGTGATTTGGTGAGAGATTTGAAAACGGAACCAAGCCCAGAGCTGCCAATGCTCGGATGATGTGACGACATTGGCTGTTTTCAGAAATCTCGAATAGACTATGTACAATGAAACAGAAGTAATAATGTGAATAAACGATACCGAAGCTATTTCAATAATGGATTAATTTTGCAATGGTTTCTTTATTAGTTGATGGAGTTTGCTGGTAGCGCTGTATATAGTTTTCTGGCTATATAGTGCGAAATTTTTCAGTCTGGAAAATGAAGGGTGAATAGTCTAGAATAGCTCTACAGTCATAGAATAAGATTCAATACATGTCGTAGCAGTAGTTCAATTTACCATGCTTATATGTTTAGGTATTCTAGTTTCTTTTCATTGAAAGTACTTTTATTGTCTATGGTACACTATAATACAATTGCCTTTATAAGTTGAAAATTTAATGGCTGCGAAATTTCAACACCAGAAGTGGTACACTCTGTAGTAAAAAGGCTTGGATCTCAAAATAGCTCTTTCTTCAGCCAACTCTTCCTTCAAAGCTTCAATATCAGCTTCTCTTCTTCCCGAGTCTACGTCAATATCCTTGGCCCTGATAAACAAAATCCAGTTCTTTCTCCAGATCTTGTGGCCCACATAGAAAACAATCAAGATCACAAAACCAAGATAAGTCTGAAAGAAGCCCTCAGCGTTGGGTGATTCGCCCAAAGGAAAAAGGGACAACCAGAACTCGGCTATAATCACAAGGGTGTTCAAAACAACTCCAAACCATGAACCAATAACACCAGTTTGGGAGGTGAAGGACAACTCATCAGTCGTCCTACCTTGGGAAGCCAATGCTCTTCTGAATCTGATATGTGCAAGACAGATGGATAACCAGGTGAAGATGGAACTCATAGCTGAGATAGATAAGAGCCAGGTGAACACTTCGGCTTGCTTACCACTGGCAGCAATGAAACTGAGCAACCCAAAGATGTTGGTAATAATGATGGCCACCAAAGGTCTACCTGCTCTATCAACATATCCACAAATCTTTGGAGCCAAACCTTGTTCAGCCAAGGCAGTCAATGTTCTAGAGGTGGCATAAACAGAAGATGAACCAACTGAAATGACAGAGATAAGGATAACAGCATTCATCACTGATGGTAAGCCCTTGATTCCTCCGTTCTGGATAGCAATAACGAAAGGTGAAGCAGTGACATCAACAGAAGATGCTCCCAACAATCTGTCGGAAGTATATGGAACAAGGAAAGTGATCAAAGTCAACGACACCATGTAGAACATTAGGATTCTCCAGAAGACCTGCTTGGTAGCCTTTGGAAGAGATTTTCTAGGCTGGTCTGCTTCAGCAGCAGTAAGACCCACCAACTCTGTTCCACCAAAACTGAAAGCAGCAGTGATGAAGACACTGACTACACCCTTGAAACCATTGGCAAATGGACCTGGGTTGTGCCAGTAAAGAGAGCCATGATACTGGCCATTCGGACCACCTCCAGCAGCCAAGACGATAGACACAATTATAAAGCCAATAACGGCTAGAACTTTCAAGGTAGAAAACACAAATTCAGCTTCACCGTAGGCTCTGACACCAAAAAAGTTGATTGAAGATACGACAATGTAGAAGATAAGAACCCATACGTCAGGATTGATGGAGGTGTTCCAGTAATTCATGGTGATGGAACCAGCAACCAATTCCAAAGGAAGCAATACTAAGAACTGGAAGAAGTAGTTCCAGGCGACAGAGAAGCCTACACTGGGGTCGATGAATCTGCTGGCATAGACGTTGAATGAGCCACTGATAGGGAAAGTCACAGCCAATTCGGCCATGGCTTGGATAGTGCAGAGAATAGAGGCACCGGTCAATGCCCAGGCAATCAAGATACCAGCAGGTCCACCAGTGCTCAAGGCGGAACCAGTACCAATGAGCAAACCCAGGCCAATAGCAGAAGCAATTGCAATCATTTGCAAGTGTCTGTTCTTCAACTTTCTCTTCAAATGAGATTTGGAGGTGTTGATGTTGATTCTCTGGATATCCGAGATGTCAGCTTCTTCGTCTTCATTATCATTGTAGCGCTTATTCTTCGACAATACCTCGGTTTCTATAGCTGGCTTGAAGGAGTCTACAAAAGAGTGCCATCTGGCTTGGGTAGTGGTTTGCTCCTGACTTTGTTCGTAAGGTGAACTGGAGACAGCCGTAGAGGCTAAGTGGGAGTTTTCTCCAGTCTGGGACTGCTTGTCTTCGTAACTGGAACCGTCCATTATGAAAGTAGATTAACGGGTATGCAAAATGATGGAGCTGAGTCTGGCTAATATGACTAATGTATGGATAAGAGTGCTATTCCTATGAGTGATATACAAAACAAACCTGCAACGAAAACTAGCTAAACTATATAGTTCCGTTGAGGTCCAAATCTCGTGACACTTCAAGATTCTTTCTCGCTTGTCAATTGCCGTTTCCACGGTAAATCCCTTCCTTATAAACCTTTCAGTTTGCATCCATCATCAGGTGCATAAATTTTCTCGCAAACGGCGTTATGCAGCGTCTTAATTTTAGCCGCGATGAGGCACGCCAGAAGTTGCTAGGCACTTGTTGAGCGCCGAATGAACGGTACAATTCGGTTGGTGGTGAATGAGAATGATAACGGAATATATGAACACTGTAGGTACAGCACAACATTCATACAAGCTGCCTTCTTTGCTCCCACCAACTTGTTAGAAATCTCAGCGATCCAAAGTGAAAATTTGACTCTGTGAGTCAACTGAAAAATTTATAAAATAAGCTAATTCTCTAGAAAATAGAAATGCCCCATTGTTCCATGACTCTTTCTTACAATTTTTCACTCTTCAGGCGGTGCTTTAACTCTGAAAGTTATTAAGAGCATCTAATGTAAACTATTGGCACATATATGGCCATATTGTGTCTTCAACAGTCTTCTTCAGCCCATGAAATCTCGCAGAGAATTAGCTGAGACAAAGCCGGTCCATAATATGTCAATCTAGGGCATTAGATCCAGGACGCAATTGTAGCACACCTCTATCTTTATCTTGTCTACTTCTGTCATTGTCTAGTATTCTACTTGGTACGGCTAGGTTACTTCTACATCTATCACAGATTTGTACTATGCATGCAACTCTATCGATTAAGGTTATTAGTATGAACTGAAGGAAATTATTAGAAATTAGTAATTAGGTATTAGGAAGTGAAAGTAAAATCAACCATAAATCAAATCAACAAGATAACAGAAGCCTCCTCCGTATGTAATTCTTTGCAATGTTCTTCTCAACCATTTGGGTTTGATGTTGACAAACATGTTGCCGCAGTTGTACCCCTCGGATTCGACTCCAATACCCCATTTGATATTTTCTCTAACGTTGCAGCCAGCCCAGAAATTCCACCACTTGTGTCTTTCACAGGGCTTCAATCTCAACAAGTTCTTCATCAATGGTCCACGTGGACCATCGATATACTTGTGGCCGCCTATAAGGGTATAACGTTGTCTGGGATCGTCGTCAGGCAACTGTTTGTCTCCCCAGTGTCCTGCAAATGCCAACCAATTGCCAAACTCTACTTCTCTACCTACATGTTTGGCGTTGGTGTTGGTGGAACCGGGATAGACTTTTTCTCCATCAAAGGTGTAGCCTAGATAGTTTTTCGTAGGATTCCATAATGGACCTCTATCGGTGAAATCAGATAAGATTCCGTAGGGCAAATCATGTGGATGTTGGCCAACACTCACATAATTGGCATGGGTTCCTCTGGCGCTGAAAATTATTGGATGAGTGGGCTGCAAGGCATACTTCTCTAAATTATGGTAGAAATAAGCACCTCCACCTCCGTGAGCCGAGATCCACACAATGACAGGTTGGCCCTTGTAGAATCTGACTAGCGAATGTTCCCAGTCACCTACATGGTTACCAAAGGGACCCGAACCCATGACAAATGGACCCAAATTGAAGGAATAGAAGTAGAACCAATAGGCGTCCACCCAGCCGTTTCCTTTGTCTACTACAATCAAAGTGGCAGGGGCATCTTTAATCTCACCGTTGATCAAGTTGGGTTTGTTTTTCGAACCGGTGATCCATTCTGGATCGGTGTCAAAGTCAGACTCCGACGTGAGGAATATTTCTCTTTCTGGAGGTAATTCTCCCATTTTTTGCAATGTTAAGCTTTCGAAACCCGGAATTGTTGTTCCGTTTTCGTATTCTACATGGAAATTTGTTACAAATTTCAGAATATCATATGGCAAATATCTCTCTTCCGAGTAGAGGTGGACTATGGGAGCAAAGTCGATGGCGTAACGCGGGATCTCGCCGTTCGCAAGCGATCTTTCGTGTTTGCGGGGCATTGAAACAATAGGGGGGAGGTTTCTGAATTTGGTGGCATCACTTAAGATGTTTTCAATCTGGATTTCCCTCAACGGATCCTCTATAGCACCTAGAAGAATGTTCTCCTTGTTGGCCTGGAAGGCCGGGGCGGCATTCACCGCCGAAGTGACTGCGGCTAGTATCGAGAGCCAGTAGAGGAAGAAAGGCATGATGCGCAGTGTGCGTAATGTGATGTGCAATATTGACTCAAATGTTGCAAGTTTTGATGTAATTGTACTATCCGAATGTGGCAACGGCGTAGTACTGCTATGGATATAAGGATGATAGTAATAATGACTTGGTGCTGTAATGCTGTTACAGTGCAAATTGGCTTGTGTGTCTTTGTATGTGCGAGAGTGAGAAAGTGTCGCAGAGTTCACAGCCAAAACTCCTATATTAATCTGTAGGAGAGTCGTATAGATAGTGAGTGGGGCAATCGATGACGATGGGCCCAGCTGATGCTGCTAATGTAAATGGAATGCTTTTTGTCTTTCAAAACAAAAAGATACGGAAACCGATAATGAGATTTGGAAATGTCCAGACTGAAGTCAACTCAGAGGATCAGTCGGAATATATATGTCTGTTGCTGATGGAATTCTAATCCTGCCCCTTGTGGAAATAACTGTCGGCCGGATTTGGGTTGATCATGTTTCTTTTGCAGTCACGTGCACAGCGTGAGTTGTTTTTCGATGTCGGCAGCTTTCTGTGCCCTGCGGCAGCACTTGGTCACTGTCTGTCGGACGTCAGACACTTCAAAAGGCTCGGCCGACGGCCGGAATGTGACATTCCTTTTGCTGCCTCGTAAAATGCTTATACGAACCATGGAAAACGGACTTACCAATAGGGGTAAGCCAGAGCCAGGCCGTATAGGGCTGCTCCAGAGATCCAAACATGGATACAGAAATCTATATTTGTAGCTCGCCATTTCTGCTTCTGTCAATGTCTGGCACTGTGGGCGAGTCTCTTTCTGTCTGTCTGTCGCAAAAAATACATTGGCTCAGCCGAGCCATTTTATCTGACATTTCTATGAGCAATGTTCGCTGGTCAACGAGTGCTGATAAAGTCGACACAGGACCACGACGACCCACGGTCTCCAGTGACAGCAATCAGCCAATAGGACTGCTCTATATCGATAAAAGTCTGTCTGATTGCCCAGGTGGACGGACACGTTCCTGTTGGTCTCTAAGACACATGGCTACATTGCAAACCCCAACTTGTTACCAACGGGCGCTGATCTGCAGGATAAGGAGATTGCATGGAACATGGATATCGCTTCCATGTACCTAAAAAATAGAACTCTTGCGAAACAAGCAGTTGGAGCTCTTCGTCAATAGACTCTGGCGATATCCAGAATCCTTCCCGCAGTTCTGATCTGATACTTCCATCAGAAACAAATATTCGTTCAGGAGCACTTAGAAAATTGCAGGATAACTGAAAATTGTAAAAATAGAATATTCAGGGTCAAGGACAAATACGTATGCATGTGCTAAGTAGTATACAACTCAGTTTATATATATAGTTTCCACTCCTTGCAGTGTCAATACAGGAATTCGTATCTGAATAGATATCAGCAGTGGCTCGTATATTCGAGAACAATAACCCCCGAATACTATAACGACGGTGTTGTTACCATCTAGCCAGAAAAAATCTAGAATATTCACTAGAGCTTTTTCAATTCAACCATCGAAGCCACTGGTAATCCGATGCTGAAATCCTGAATTGACAGGCTCAAGCTCATCGAGTAGATGGGCATCAAATGCTACTACGTATTTGAGCAAAAGAACATAACTCGTGATTTCGATAGTAGGACCCCCATGGCTTCTGTGTGGAATTGAAGTGTCCCCATAGCTCAATATATTCTACAAAAACTTGAAAGATTCCAACTAGCTCTACTTCTCTGTCACAGAATTTCCCAGAAGCAGCTTTTTGTTAACATTTCCATCGAGAATTTCGATTTATTGATCGCATTTCGCAGCCAAATTGATGCAGATGGAAAAAATAATATCCGGTTGCACATTTCTTCCCCATGAAGTCTCCAATTTGTAAGAGCAGTATTGCCATATTCCTTTTGGGCTACAATTATAGCAACTACCTTTGGACGTCTTAGATATGGTAGACTATAGAAGCTGTTCAGTCTATTCTCAAATGCAGGAGATATACGACGGTTGCAAATTGCCCCACATTTCAACATCTGGTGTTTAGACTCGAGAAACAATAAAACCGATGATGTAAGGTAAACAGTGGCATCAGTTGACACACAGTATAATCACAAAACATACCGAATCAGCCGATCACAAGTAATCATCAAGAAATCATGTAAACTCGAAAGTCATGGTAGATTGGTAGCGCGAAACGTCATAATGGTAAATTTCCACAGTTATGAACGATGATTTGTGGTTTATGTTCTACAATTTACAGATAATAGACTGGTTGTGTAGCTCAGGACTCAGATTCTGTTCATTCATCTGAATAACTATTTATAAATATCTTTATATCGTGTCTATACTCTTCTAACATCGAGTTGATAAGAGCTTAGAAGACAAAGACCTGGTCGCCCAATTTGGACACAGGCTTAGCTTTGGCAAAGCCCAAACCCACAGCAGCCTTCTTCATAGCACTGATCATAGGAGGAGGACCACACAACAACAAGTTGGAGTCGTCAGAAGCCTTTGGCAATTTCGAGTCAATGATTTCTGGAGTGACAAAGCCAACCGAGCCCTTCCAGTTTTCAGGAGCCTCGTTCAATACGTAATGGACCGAGAAATTGTCTGGGTGTTCTTCAGCCCATTTGTCCAATTCCGACTTCAACAAGATGTCTGATTCAGTAACGTTGGCGTAGATCAACGAGATTTTGGTCTTGTCGGCTGGGTTTCTCAAGATGGCGGTGATGATCTGGTACATAGGAGCAATTCCGGTACCACCAGCAATCATACCGAACGACTTAACCATGTTTGGAGTGTAGGTGAAGAAACCCTTTGGCCCCCTGATCTCGACGTATTCGCCAACTTTCTTGGAGTCGACATGCTTGGAGATGTTTCCGTTTTCGTAAGTCTTGATCAACAAGTCGAAGTAGCCCAATTCGTCATCGGTAGAGATAGGAGTGTAGGATCTGACAACTTCCTTACCGCCTATGGTAGCTCCGATGGAGATGTGCTGGCCAATAGGCAAGCCCAAACGATCGGTCGATTTGGGCAAACCGAAACGGTAGACACTGGAGTTGTGTGAAACGCGTGTCTTTTCAATGAGAGGAAACTTCTGGAAGGTGTCTGGCTTCAAAACGGGGGTGTTCTTCTTGCTTTGCTGAACAAAGTAGAAAATCACGAAGGTCAGAATGATTATCGCGATAGTCGAGAAGACAAAAAGCGGCGAGGGTTCTGTGTCGGCCATGGTGATGTCTATATGGGAAGTATCTGTCTGTCTGGCAAGCGAGATCGATAGAGCAAAGAAAGTCAGGCTTGGAAAACGGGAGATCAGAGAGGAAATGTCGCTGTATAAATATCGTGTATTTTTCACAGTCGCACCCGAGCTTGGAGTCTCAACAAAAAGAGTTACAGTTAGGCCGATGAGACTTGCCCAACTGCAGGTTACCCGGCGTCTGGCCGCTGCGCGCGCGGTGCAAATACTGGCCAGGGTGGAATCTGCCAATTGAGAAATGGTTTCCCGTCACCTGATCGGGTCAAGATTTCCATGTGACTGTAACAGTATCCGAGTTCTGACTTGTGGGGTAAGAGCTAGGAACTGTGAAAGATAGATAGCTAAATGGAGCACACTCAGTACGTAGCCAGTGATTATAGAGAAGATTTAACTAAAATGTCGGGCCCTGGATCTGAAAAGGAAATTACGAGAATGGAGCTCTGAAATTGTTCTCTTGCATTTGTCTTTTTTCGTTTTCAGTAGTGATAAGAGCAAGATCAGAACTTTCAGTACTAAAATGGTCCGGCTCTTAGTATGTTAGAGAAAGTATGGTGATCCTTGTGTGTCTCCACTGGATCGGCGTAAAGCGATTTGAGAACCATAAATTGCGTAACTCCAGCTTCGCCAATCTCGTAGTAATCAGAGCCTTAGTGCAATATCTATGTATATATCTAAGTATGTTGTATAAAAACTAGAAATAAGTTCTGGATCGTGAAATACAGCTATGTGAGATCACCTGAATAAGTCATAGCAAGAAGAAGTCATATCGTAGTCCACGGCTCTCTGGCTTTATATGGTTGAATTCTCATTTTTCATACAATTTTCACTTATCTCCAGCTTCTATTTTTTTGCTGCGAATCATCTCCCATTTCGTGATAAAGCCACCGTTTTTGCACCAAGTGCGACTAACAATTTTTCACTATATGCTACACTGAGTCAAGTTGGCGAAATTTTTCGCTTTCACTTCTGTCTTCACTTTCTTCTTCATTACAAGCCAATGACGATTGAACTTTCGCAATTGGTCAATCCTCCTGTGGTGTCCAAACCAGTGGCCGAGGATATCCCCCCAAAATACATCTATGGCACTCTCAATCCATACCCAGAAGCATTGAAGGTTGATAGCTTGAATGAATTGGCCAGCAACTGGATAGAAAAGTTTTCCGAGAATCTCGACTTTTTTAATGAAAAAGCTGATAAATCCGAAGCAAAAAAGTCTCTTCAAACTCTCGTAGCTTCTCATGCTTCTTGGAAAGACCATTTAGCGCTTTCGTGGGACTTTCGCCAATTCCATGGAATCGATAAGATCAGAGAAGCTCTTGAGAAGCAAGCACAAGAGTTCAAAATCAAAAATCTCAAACTAAGAGACGATGCTCCAGTCAAAGTGGTGACCATCCATGAAGGTGATCCTCCTATAGAATGGTTGCAAGTGCTTTTCACCTTCGAGAACGAATACGGTGTAGGCTCAGGTGCAGTGAGACTAGTATCGACCAAAGATGAAAATGACCAACTTAGCTTGAAGGCATTGTCGATTTTCACGACTCTTGAGAACATTAATGGTCATGAAGAAGCAATCGGTGCTCGTAGATCAAGAGGTCTCAATGTGGGGATCTTCAACGAAAGAAAGCTTTGGGCCGATGAACGGAAAAGTCAACTAGAATACGGCAAATCGAAACAACCAACTGTGCTCATTGTAGGAGGAGGCCAGGGAGGTTTAACTGTAGCAGCCAGGTTGAAAGTTATGGGAATCGATGCTCTTATTGTAGAGAAGAACGAGAAAATCGGTGACAACTGGAGAAACAGATACGACTTTCTTGTCTTGCACGATCCAGTTTGGTCTAAACACTTTCCATATCACAAATATCCAGAAAGTTGGCCCGAATTCTCGCCCAAGGATAAGTTGGGTGACTGGTTTGAAGCATATGCAAAGAACTTGGAATTGAACTACTGGACAAATAAGGAAGTCAAAAACAGTACATTCAACGAAGAGACTGGTACCTGGAAAGTAGACATTGTAGATAGAAGTACGGGTAACGTGGTTGCATTGGAACCAAGTCATATTGTTTTAGCCACGGGACATTCTGGAAAACCAAAGATTCCTGACTTCAAGGATTTCAACTTGTTTCAGGGAACAGTCGTCCATGCTGCTGACTACAAGAATGCTGGCCAAATTGAAGGAAAAGACGTAGTGGTTATTGGAGGATGTAATTCAGCCATAGACGTAGCCCATGATCTCTACGAGCAGAAGGTTAAGTCCACAATTATCCAGAGATCGTCTACCTTGGTCATTTCCTTGGAAAAAGGTGTCCGGACTACCAACGAAGGGTTGTATGATGAAAACGGACCTCCAGTAGAAGATGCTGATCTAATCTTGCATTCCCAGCCTATCCATTTGTTGAATCTTCTTCTGCAGCAGCAGTTTAGAAGAATTACGTCCTTGGAGCCTGAACTCAACGAGTCGCTTGAGAAAGCAGGGTTTAAAACTGACGCAGGTTATGGAGCTACTGGTTTATACGGTAAATATATCCGTAGGGGCGGAGGTTTCTATATAGACGTAGGGGCATGCAAGTTAATTTCTGACGGAGAAATTGGCTTGAAACAAGGTGTAGAAATAGAAAGGTTCACCAAAGACAGTTTGGTGTTGACAGATGGATCTGAGATAGCTGCCTCTACTGTCATTTTGGCTACAGGATATGCAGACATGAGAAACACCGCTTCAGAGATCGTCGATGAGAAGTCCAATTCCAAATTAAACTCCGTATGGAACTTGGATGAAGAAGGAGAAGTAAAAACCATCTGGAGAGATTCCGGACATCCAAACTTTTGGTTCATGGGAGGCAATTTCCTTTTGGCTAGATACTTTTCAAAGAGGTTGGCATTAAAAATCATTGCAAGAATAGAAGAATTAGATAAAAGCACATAGAAGCCAAGTTCAATATTTATATTAGTATCTTCACTCTTGTCGATGTAGATTTCTACCAGAATCAATTGAAGCTTTCTAGTCAATGACTACAGACTAAATATTTGTGGAAGATGTCTATTATGCATCTATTTGTATCTCATTGTGTTTTCTGTATTGGTGTATCTAAGTGTATAAGCATGGTATACTATCATAACTCTTTATAAACATATGGTTCCAAGGTGCAACAGGGGTCTTTCCAGAAAACTTTCCTGTTTGTATTTGATTTGGCGAAATATGTTCTATTGGAACCATCTATGACGCTGACATTATCTTCAGACCATCTGTTTAATCGGGTCCTCAGGATCTTCAAACCTGCTGGCTAATACCGACAGGATTGGTCTGACCTTTGTATCATAAATTTGAGTAGCCATCTTTACCACGTCTTGTCCAACTTCCCATGATACACTTTCGACGCTTTTCCAAGCATTGTAAAGCCTTTGGGAGACATCGTTAATATGAATTTCCATTGTATATTGAATGTGGTTATAAGGAGAGAGTTTCGAGGTGTAACTTCAAAACTAACGTTTCGTCTTGGGTATTCTTCTAGACATAAAAAATCCTCGAGAACTACTCTATTATATACATTTACCACAGTGAGGCTCTGAAATCATCTCATCTGAAATCCTGGTCGACTTCGAATGGTTTAGGCTAATCCATTACTCCACCTGGAAGTGCAGGAGTAACCAGCGATCTATTTGAGGCGGCTTTCACAAGCTAACGTCACCTCCTGACTAAAGTGAAACTCCCGACTAAAGTGAATCTTGCATAGACGCGTTGAAATACATCACAACGATTCTAGATCCTATTACGAAGGAGTTTATTGATAAAGAAAACAGAAGAGCTTAGCCAATTGTGCTAATTGATCGTACTGTAATTATCTCGGAGAAATATCTACGATCCCGAATATTATGTAACGAATTTTGCACCCAAAAACCCAGGTGCATAACTATTATTCTAAATCATGGCTTCAACAGCCTTTTATATACATTCAAATCATATCCTTTCAGTTCTTTCATTTTCGATCTGCTATTCGTCTTGCTCCTTGTCGTCTTCATCCTCATAACTGTCCTTAACATTCCATTGACAGCTGATATCCCATCTAGATCCCTTAGCATTAATGCTCACATACTTAATGAACTTCAAGACCGTAGGATCTCTCAAAATCAACGTCAAGGAGTTCCACTTACATTGGCTAGTGTATAGAACACTATCATCGTTAGGATCGTTGGCACGGTAGATAGCAGGATCATCATCTTCTTCGAATTCACCGTCGTTGTCGCCATTCTTCTGTAGAGCCATACACAACTCGTATCCACCAAATTCACCAGATTCCCAATTCTTAGGATTGATGGAGCTTGGAGTCAAGTTCAAGGTGGCCTCGAGCAAGGCATTCAATTCGTCATCATTACGAGTAATCTTCTTGTCAGTAGTAGTTGCGAGGATAAAATCTTGACCAGGTCTAAATCTTCTCACCAATACTTGTTCACTGGTAACAATCAATCCTGTGACAAACTTTAACCACTTCTTAAATACAACAGATTTCAAGAATGATGCCAAGTCTGCTAATTTTTTGTCGGTTTCACTTTCTAAGTTCAATACTCCGAAGTTTGGTGCTTCTTGTGGTCCAACCAGGTTCACGAATTTAATGGATTTCTCAGTTATATCAAAATGCTTTGTTCCATCCATGTACATAAATCTTTGCTTGTGAGGTGGAATTGCACATTTCCAAGGGTGATGTACTTGTTTGGAATTCTGTGGTACACTTGTATTCAATTCTGTGTTCTTGATCAAATCCCTCAATTCATTAGCATACTCCGTCTTAAGTATATCCTTAATTTCAACAACAGATTCTTCGGCAAATAGTTTACTCAAACTTTCCAAATTAGTCTTCTGGAAGTACAAAGGATTGATGTATTCTTTCAAGTAATCCAATTCTATTTCCGAAAATTCGGAGGTTTCATCTTCGTAAATTTTTGCTTCTTCAACAGGAATATCTCTTCTGTAAGGTTTAGGGAAATCGTATTCTTGCAATTCCTTGCTCTGCAACTGTTGCAAAGTTGATCTTGATTCTGTTTCTTCCTGTTCTCCTGGAACAAAACCAGGCTCGCCGGATTGTGGAATGTGGAACCAACCTTGAATGGACAATCTCTGTTTATCCACTCTAACTTCTTCAACATCGTGGAAGGATCTGCCAGGTTGAACTGTGAAGAATGCAATTTGGTTGAATTGTGGAACAAGTTTAACTTGAAAGTCGGTTTCTGGAACATTGTTCACAATTGCTGGAAACAAGCGCAAACCTCCCCCATATTGAGGCTTCCAGGTTCTATCTGGGTCAGGCAAGTACAAGATGAAACTGACTCTTCTCGAGCCAATGACATCGTCATGGGTTAACAAATGACAGCCCTTGGTATAAGTATTGATTGACATATCCGTCTTCACCCCACTCAACTTACCACAGCCTGTAACTTTAGACACTACATCTCTAAACTGCTCAGAGTAGATAGCAGCTCTCAACTTGTACAAGGATGGCAACCTAGAAAGATCATCCCAGTTCAAACCAGACAAGTTGGCAAGATCTCCCGACTGAAAAACCTTGTAGATATCAGTTTCCTTTTTGGTGAATGCAATTTCGCTCAAAACCTCGCTCCTCACATTTCTCAACAATGTATCATCCATAAGATCTCGAATCGTTCCCCATCTATAGGGCTGACTGTCTTCAATCTCTTTCGTCATCTCATCCTGAAATTTTTCACTCCAGATTTTCCCATTAAAGAAGGTGTGTATGTCTTCTGAGGTGAAAGAGGTATCCAACTTTTTTGTTGGAACCCCGTCCGACGTATCTTGTGGTCTCTTGGTCATTTTTGAAGCGAGCCAGCAGTTGAAGCTGGAAAAATGTTACAACTCATCACCACTGAAATCGAACCAGAAAGTTATAATAAGCCCATCAAGTCGTAAGTGCCTGCACAGTGTTAGAGATGGACAACTGCATGTGCAGGTGTCTAAAATACGAGAGAAGCTTACAGAAAGATAATACTGAACTGCTGGGTCTTCTGTGTTTCCCGATAAAATAGACGCTAGTGTTGCAAATTAGCAATAAAAGTCACTAAAAAACGTGAATTTGTTATTCTTTGGTGATTGAAAAGCGATTCAAAAGGAGTTACAGTTGTCTTCTAGAGATCATTGAGACGACTTTCCGAAACTGGGAGGATGATCACAAAGCTATCATGGTCTCAGAAGAAGCTAAGTAATAGCAAATAGTTTCCTCTATTGCATTGTTGCAATGGAAAAACTCTCAGATTTACTATTTCCATTACATCTTCTACTTCCAAAAGCTTCCATACCTCCATCTATTTTGCAGCTCATTTATCTATTGTACCTGTACACAGTACATCTGATACGGTGTAGTTGAATCATATCACGTGCCTCCGGTTCCGGGGTGAAAAATTGACTCATAGGAGTGAAAAATTCCACCTCAGTAAATATTTATATATATAAATATCGTTAATATATTTCTGGTTTCTTCTTTCTGACTCATATCTTTGAAACTATCACATACCAGTGGACATTGTAGCCATCATCTACTGCAACTACTTCTACTACTACAGCTGGTACTCTGACCACCACGTAGTCTATTCTGATTCAATTTCAGATCTGAGAAGAGCCAAACAGAACGATCTACACACCTAAGATTCAACTTCACTAGTTAAATTTGATTTCCCGGTTTTGACTTTCATTCACGTTTCAGATATTCATTAATATTCCCAAAATACACATACCATAATGTCAGTTTCTCCTCCGTTGTCGGCCAAGTCGTACAACTCAATAGTGGACCTCAGGTTCACTGCGTCGAAGCCCCAGGGCTGGGTGGTACAGAAATTTGGAGGCACTTCAGTGGGTAAGTTCCCGGAGAATATCGTGGACGATATTGTCCTGGTTTTCTCCAAGACCAACCGTGTCGCTGTAGTATGTTCTGCCAGATCGTCGCAGACAAAAAGTGAAGGTACTACTTCTCGATTGTTGAAAGCAGCAGACATAGCAGCCGAAAGTGGTGATTTTCAATATATGCTTGACGTCATTGAAGATGATCATGTCAAGAATGCCGAAGCCAGAGTGAAGAACAAGACTATTCAGCAGAAATTGGTAGCAGACACCAAAAGAGAAATCGCACATGCTGCTGAGCTTCTCAGGGCATGTCAGGTGATTGGAGAAATCAGTGCCAGATCGCTTGACTCCGTCATGTCCATTGGAGAAAAGCTCTCATGTCTCTTTATGGCTGCTCTCATGAACGACCATGGCTTAAAGGCTGTCTATATCGACTTGTCTGATGTCATTCCATTAGACTATGATTTCACCAACGGCTTTGATGACAATTTCTACAAATTCTTGTCTCAGCAGTTAAGTAGCAGAGCCTTAGCTTTGAGCGAAGACACTGTTCCTGTCTTGACAGGTTATTTCGGAACAGTCCCTGGAGGATTGTTGAACGGAGTAGGCAGAGGCTACACAGACTTGTGTGCTGCTCTTGTTGCCGTAGGAGTACAGGCAGATGAGTTGCAAGTATGGAAAGAAGTGGACGGTATCTTCACTGCTGATCCTCGTAAGGTGCCTACAGCCAGGTTGTTGGACAGTGTCACACCTGAAGAAGCAGCCGAATTGACATACTACGGCTCGGAAGTCATCCACCCCTTCACGATGGAACAGGTAATAAAAGCCAAGATCCCTATCAGAATCAAAAACGTGGTGAATCCAAAGGGAAGTGGTACCATCATCTTCCCAGATAACGTGGGCAGAAGAGGCGAGGAAACTCCTCCACATCCTCCTGAAGCTTACGAGACGTTATCCAGTAGTTTCGTGCTTAGCCATAAGAAACGTTCTGCTACAGCAATCACTGCCAAACAGGATATCGTAGTCATCAACATACACTCTAATAAGAAGACACTTTCCCACGGGTTTTTAGCCCACATTTTCACAACTTTAGACAATTTCAAGTTGGTTGTTGACTTGATTTCAACCTCAGAAGTTCATGTTTCTATGGCTCTCCAGATCCTGCAAGACCAGGAGCTCCAGTTGAAGAATGCCTTGAAGGATTTGAGAAGAATGGGTACCGTTGATATCACAAGAAATATGACCATCATATCGTTAGTTGGAAAGCAGATGGTCAATTTCATTGGTATTGCCGGTAATATGTTCAAGGTGTTGGCTGATAACAGAATTAATATCGAGATGATCTCACAAGGAGCAAACGAAATCAATATTTCTGCTGTCATCAACGAAAAGGATACGATTAGAGCTCTACAATCGATCCATGCAAAGTTATTGGAAGGTACATTTGGCTTCGACGATCACGTGGAGAGTGCTGTAGACCTCCGTCTTGAGTCGTTGAAGTTCCAATAGACTTAGAATAATTATATCATGTATATACACCAAAAAAAGATAGCACTAATTATAGATCCCACTCTACAAATCATAAAAGTCAGGTAAAACAAAAAATTATCATTGGCCAAATAGATCAGAAAGAACTATTGTTATATCAGCAAATAAACCAAATTAAGAACTAGTTTATGAACCCAAGAACCAGCTTATACATCTAGTTTAAAAACCAAGTTCTGACTTACAACTAGATAATCAGCTAGCTGACAGAGCCGGTATACATCTGACGTAGCCAGCCTATAGAACAAGCCTATACCTTATAGAATAGCTATGCTAACTTCAATAGCTCAGATATCAAAGTCACCAGATTCTCTACTACTAGCTTGTCCACCAGCAGACAACTTAGCGTTTTCATCAATCAACTCTTCGAACAGACCAACCATTCCTCCCAACAACTCAGCAGCCAACTTGTGGTAGGCCAATTGGGCTCTGATTAACTCCAAGAACTCTTCTAAAGGTCTGGCGTTTTCCAAAACGTTCTGCATGATGTTAATTGCGTCTTCTACGGTGTTGGCAAACTCATCTTCGGCGTTTTCCATGGCTACTCTCAACTGGGGCTCTTTCACAGCGTTAGTACAGCTAGCCAAAGCAGATCTCAGCAAATCGTAGTCGATTCTCTTCTGATCGACTTTCTTCTGAATGTTGTTGCTCTGCGAGATTAACTGTCTCAAAGTTGTAGTCAATGGCTTGTTGAACTTGGACTTGATCAACTGGTCTTGGCCCAAACGGGCGTTGGCGATCTTGTTCAAATTAGACGAATACAAGTCTAAAGCCTTAATAAGTGGATCCTGGGTAGGAGCTGCACTAGCAGTCAAAACAGAACCGTCTGTAGCTCTTGATAAAGCATGGTACAATGTCTTGGGAGGCTTGAATTCGCCAGTAGAAGGATTAATCAAGGCAGCCTGGGCTTCTGCTGGAGTAGTAGCCTTCAGCAAAGAAGACACTCTGGTAGAAATGTTCTTGCCAAACTCGGCAAACAGCTCCTGGGCGTTGCTGGGATAGTCATAGCTTTCGTTTTCATAGTTGGCTGTGATTTTGAGCACGTTCTTGTACAATTGCTCGATGTGGTTACACTTGGAAGCCAAGTCCAAATACTCAGAGGGCAACTGGCTGATATCATCAACGTTGACTTTACCAATTCTTTCTTGTACGATTCTGTTGGTTCTCTGGGCCAATGGCAAGATCTCGTTGTTGAACTCGGTCGAGAGCTTGTCGCCAAAAGACTTCAAGTCTTTGGTGAAGTTGGAAAAGTTAAAGGACATGCTTATTTTGGAACTTTTAACTACGGCGATATGGAATTATAAGAAGAAAGTATCGCGATCTCGCTTGTTCTTGATCGTTTTGACTAAGTAAAAGATATGTGAATACGTTCTTCAATGCTTTATGAACTGAAATGTCACACAATTGGAACTGTTTGCAATTCGTGGTTCCAAATCTCTTTTATTTCAAATACGCTGTAGATAAAGAGATCTGCTGTCTGATTATTTGCTTCTGACTTTTTTTTCTCAGTGCGAATTAACGCTCCCTGACTGTTTATATGTAGGTTTGGCTCAGTGTTACGAATATAGGCTGAGTATTATCTAGACGTAGTTAACATAGCTAAGGCTACGGTTGCAGGGTGAATTATGGTCCGAAAGCAATTGGAGAATGTAGAGAGTAGTTTAAATATGTACCTTTTTGGGGAAAAAATAAAAAACTGCAGAAAAATTGAATGTGAGACTGAGTAAGAATCCAAAAGCTTACTGTAATAGATCTGAGAACAGGATGTACGAGATTCAACTTTCGTACAAATACTAAAAAGTGATGGACTGGTCAAGTCTGAATGCCACTCATCTACTTGTCTACTTGTCTATAGTGCAAAATCTTCTAACATCTTATAATAATATCCTATATATTACAACATTTTCAACGCTTCTCTACTTTTCGCAGCCATTTCGACACCTAAAATTCCAAGCCGTTTTCGAAGAATTCATCTACAGCCTTGGTCAATCTGACACCAGCCTCCTTGAGCTCCTCGTCGTTGTTGGCTGGAGCGTAGGTCAATCTGAGGAAGTTGGCTCTGGCCAAGCTGAACTTCTTATCCACACTCATGTTGAGCCCTGGCACTACACCCACACCGTAGGCAATAAGCTTCCACTCCAACAATTTGATTTTAGCAGCGATATCGGTACCCTCTGGGAAGTTGACGATGAGGGCTGCGAACATTCCAGCGCTGGGATCAATAATGTCGATGTACTTCTTCTTGTAAGCCTCAGACTCGTAGATAGCGTCCAACAAAACATCTCTTCTGTGTGCATAGGTAATTCTCATTTTCAAGATCCATTGCAACCAGCCATCTACACCGCCGAATCTCTGTTGGATGACGTTGTTGACAATCAACTGAGAAGTACCAGAAGGGAATCGGGTGACAAGGGCAGCATAGTTGGAAATAGCCTTAATCGCATCCTTGTGTCCTACAATGAAACCAAGTCTCAAGCCGGGAGCAAACAATTTGGAGAAGGTCTCGATTCTAACAACTCTTCCCTTGGTGTCAAGAGTTAAGTACGAAGGAGTCAAGTGGTCTTTGATGTAATCGTCTACAGTCAAGAAAGTGTCCAACTTCAAGAACGACTTAGGTTTCTGGAATGGTGGTAATGTAAGGTATCCATATGGATCGTCTTCGATGATAGCAAAATCGTACTTATCAGCCAACGCGATGACCTTCTTACGGAACTCTACACCTTGGGTCAACCCAGTAGGATTTTGACCAGTAGCAATCGTGTAGAGAGCTTTTGGTTTCTTCAATCCAGGCTTGAGAGTTTCCCAGTTTTCTAACAAGTCCTCCAAGTACTCAAGGTCGATACCTTCACTCTTCTGGGAGATATCCAATTTGACAGGAACAGCGATTCCGCCTACCAGTCTAATGTTAGCCAAGAAGGGAGTGAAGGTGAACTCTTCGATCAAGATTACATCCTCAGGGTCCAAGAACAAATCAGCCACCTTATTCAAGCCATCACCAGCACCAGTGGTGATGATGGTTTCCCAGTCTTCAAACGCAGGCTTGTGCACTCTGGAAATGAATTCCTTCGTGAACTTCAACAAAGGCGCCAAACCGTTAGTATATGAGTACTGCAATCCCTTGGAGATATCAATCAAATTCTCATCGTCGGTGAATCTGTCGATGCGAACAGTATTGGACTTGGCAGAATCAACCAACTTGTCTGTAGACAGATTCAATGACAAGTTTTCCAACGAAGCATTAGTGACTGGCAACGACAACGACTTTTGGAACGGATAGTCTACCAAGTTGACGTCGATCGAGTCAATGGGAAAGAATCCATTGTTGGGCATTCCCCAGTGCAAAGGCAAGGGCTTTGGGTGGGGCTTGAAGCCCTTGGGAGGTTCATCACTGGGTCCCGTGGCGAAGTGGGTGGTTTCTCTACCAGCAGCTCTTTCGGAAATGAGGTTGGAAATTGTAGACTTTGTCATTTTTGAAGAAGGGTCAAGAATAAAATAAACTGGAATATTTAGATCTGAAAGATTGCAATCGATCTAAAAAATTGGGGCTAGAAAATATTCAGATATACGAACGGAGTGAAAAATCCAACTTAGTTATAGATTCTGTTCAAACCAAAATGATCCCCAGACGTTTCAGACTTGGAGGTTGTACTAGCAGCTAACAATGCTATATGGGAAAGTATATAAAGCAAGACGAAAACGGAATTTAAGTCTTCCACTGGCGGAAATCCTGTGGTTTATATACTACCCCGATTACTAAGCTCGGGAGCCATTCCTTATCAGACTAAAAATCCGCACCATATACACTATTAACCACTCGGTGCTAACCTTTACCAACTCGATCTAGGCATGGCGAAGAGCGCAACTTCGGTTGCAACATCAGCCACGATTATCTCGGTCCAGCAATGAAGGATTTTTATGTCTTTTTCTTGAAAAAAGTGTTGGTTGTGCTGACTTGGATTTTTCAATTTTAAGAAGATCATATCTACATATTTTATCGGTTCTTATCTCAAATTCCGAGCCCAACCTCTCAGCTTGGACAATCTGAATTATTCTAAATTATTTATTCTTTCTAACAAAAGCTCTATTTCTGTCTCTTTCTCGAGTCTCCATTATACCAAGGCATGGGCATGATGGAGAAGGTAAGTATTTCGGAGATTGACTAATCCCAGTCTGTGGTGGCTAACTGTGACTAATATATCTAGGTATTGCAAACTGTGGTGGATAGTCTGAATTGTGCAGTCTGAATCGGCACTTTCCCTGTTGGGCTATTTTTCTGTTTAAGGAAAGTGAATTTGCAATCAGAATGCTTTTCAACAATTCTAAAATGATTCACGGTATGAAGTTATTTGTTCCAAATACGTAAGACTTCAATCAATTCAATACTTCTGTCCTCTTGCAAAAGCCTCCGCATGCTGGTAGCTACTAATCTTTGTTCAATCCCACAAAAATTTATGGCTATCATTCCTCGCAATATTGTTACATGCTCTTTATTCTATTATACATTATTGAAGATACATTTTGTATTATACATGCTACCTACATCACCTGATCGTCTCCAAGAATCTCATCCTCTAAGTAGTTTACATTCTGACATGCTCGGTACTCTTCGATAACACTAGCAACACTTTCTCGACATTCGTTGAACATCTCCATTACTTTGGCAATCTCCAGTCGATCCTTGGACCCAGTGTAGGAGTTGACGTATGCTTCTCGCTTGGCCAAAAGATCGTACTGCTTCAATATCTTGGTGAATACCAGCACTATGGACGTATTGTTCGAGACTTGTACTCCACTGATATTCTTTTGTCCATTTTCTTTAGCCTGTAGGAATGGCGATTTCTTGCCATGTACCAATTGTATAGAGGTAGGAGCCCAGGGCACAAAGTCGACTCTCAGCTGGGCTTTGATTGTACCCTTTCTGATTTCCAGATGGTCTAGGTTGTTGCCTATCAAATAGTTAAGCATTGATGTGTACTGCACAGGCTGGTCTACTCTGTTCATCTTGTATCTGTCGTTGAGAAGCTCTAAGATAGTGTCGTATTCGTTTGAATACACATGCTTGTTCGTCTGGGATGCGAATGGAGAAATCGATGTCGTCAAGAACTTCAAGTCTGGCGTAGGTACCAACGTAGAAAGTATGGATTCAATAGAACTATACATGTACCCAGGAAACCGCAAAGGATTTGATATGCTGGCCAGAACATAGGCAATCAACTTATTTGCGCCATCATAGCCATCGCCGTGGTTTCCATGAGTATTGAAGAGCAAGTTCTGGATCGAATTCAAGGCGTCGTTGTGGTACACAAACGTAGCATCACTGTACTCGATTAGTCTGTGTAAAGTCAAAACTGTGTTATATGGCTGAACAACAACGTCCGACGTCTTTTCGTTGGAGGGAAAAATCAGAAAAGTGTTGATAAGCTTCTTGCTGCCGTATCTGTCACTCAACTTTTCAAGAAGCAAAGATCCTACACCTGATCCAGTTCCTCCCGCTACACTATGGAAGAGCTGGAAATTGGCAAGATTGTCACATTTGTCCACTTCTCTGTCGATCAAATTAAGCAATTCTTCTTCCTTTTCCTGGCCATACTCATACCCGTGTTTCCAGTTATTTCCAGCTCCACTGCCCTGTTCGCTGAGATGAATATTACGAGGATTATACATCGGCAAGGAATTTACACATTTAGAAATAACAGAGGGCTCCAAGTCAATAAGTACCGACCGAGGCGTATACTTATTATTGTCGGATAATGTGAAGAACAATTCTGGTCGGTCGTCCCTGTATTGGCCTGAGTTGGAATCTTTTGTGTGTTCGTCATTTTCGTTATCTATGCCTTGCGCTCGGAATCCCAATCCTGTGTTGCTAGGATACGGTGATGCACTTCCATCGGCCGCTATTCCATGCTCAATAGCTAGTTGGTTCCAGTACTGAAGTGCTACCTGGTTTCCACATTGTCCTGTTTGAAGAGTAATAGTTTCGCTGGTTGAGTTAGTATTAGATTCTGAAGTCAATGATATTCAGAGAAGTTTACGTACCCTGGCATTTTTCACCTTTTAAAATCGCTTTCTTTTGCTCAATTCAAATATGATGTATGTCCATGTAAGCTGAGCACGTCTGTAGTTCAGTTACTTTGCAATGTGGAGATTCAAGCGGTGTACTGCGGAGTTTTCTATATGGAGATTTGAAAAAGTAATGGATTTTATTTTTGTAGACGCGGTTTCTCCATAAACGTAAACATACGTTATAATTTAGTGCTGATTGAAAATGGGTTATATACAGTCCTATAACTGTTGATCTCTCCCAGCTCTTCTCCCTTAAGTATAAAAGAGTAGTTGAAATCTATTTAAAACAGGTGGTCTCTTCTGTGAACTACTATTCATCCTTCTTATCCCCCAGTTTCAGCTTTCCGTGTATAATTTATCTACCTTCTGCTTCTAGGTGAAATCAGAAGTTGCATCCTATATATTTTGCTTATACTCACGTGATCCATACCGAACAACCACGAAATCAATATCTTACTGTTGTACCAGGTAGAAGCTCCACCAGACATTCAAAGCTACTTCCTTCTAGTTCATCTAATTTTTTTCAATTTAACATATATGTAATAACGATATAAAATATAAATAGATTTTGCAAGCCTACTCCAGAGCTAGGAACATTTTCCTGTGACAGTTTTTGCATAACTGTGTACTTTTGAATAATATCTTCAAAATCATAAAGCTATAATGTGACATGAGTGATCTCGCCTGTTTGTGCAAGAATCTTCATTAGTTTCCGATGCATCGAACCAAATCTTAAGGTTAGTCAAGTTGGCGAGCAATCATCAAATAAGGGCAAATAATGGGCAAGCGGATTTCTGATTGTTTTTTAAATATTAGTTTGGTATAATCAGGGAGTGTCAATAGCTAACTGGAAGTACTTGGAGCATGCAGAAAAACAACGGGGGAATAATAAATTTTGAATAGAAAGGAAATGGGGTGGGGAAACATAAAATTAGGTTAATGGGCCTAACCATAAGTCATTAATTGGGGTTGGATTCATTTTCTTTTAGGCTTGGAAGTTGTTGAACTTAGTAGGCAACAGCTCTTCTTCTTCTCTTTCTCTTACAAGTAACTGGACCCGATGGTGTGCTTGATGGAAGGTCGGTTCCACACTTACCGAGGAAAGCGTTCAAAGCGTTTGCAATCACGGTATTCAAGGTTTGGAGGTTGAAGAAAGCTTCAAACAAACTTGGAATCAACCCAGAGTCAGCAAGATCACTGATAAGTTCTGGAATTGTGATAGCATCCTGTTCGAACAATTGCTGGATCAAATCAGCACCCCAAGTGTAGAATTGTTCGTCAGTGACTAAAGCGTTGACGACTTGAGAAGCTAAACCGGAAGACTTCAATGATTCCATCAATGATGTAAGCAAATCTTCTCTCTTGTACTGTTGTCTTTGTATTTCTCTCTTGGCTGGAAGCAAATCTTCTCTCTTGGCCACAGCAGAGGTGGTACTTCCACCGCCACCAAGAAGCAAGTTACCAATGAACTTGAGCGCAACTTTGTAAACAGTTGCGTAGAACTGACAGTTGGAGATAACATCTTGAATGACTTGAACTGCCAAACCGGAGTCGTTCAAAGCTTTAAGCAAGGTGTCAAGATTGACAATACCACTCTTGAGCGCGGCGACGATAACGTTAGTGGCAATGGAAGACAACGTGGGATCGTCAATGAAGTAAGTAATGATACCAGGAGCCAAGTTGGTATTCTTGATGGCAGTCAACACATCGGTGACAATTTGGTTCTCTCTCTTGGCGATCTCTTCTATGGACATGGTATGTCTCTTGGAAGCAAAAGAGTTGATTCTGGCAATGGACATCTCAAGATGGTCAGTTTCTCTCTTGGTCAAATCAGTTGTGGTGGTGGTGGCAGTTGGAGCAGCAGCAACTGAACTAAGAATGGCCAAAGCCAAAGTAGTAGTGGTAACGGATAACTTCATTGTACTGTTATGTTAGAAGACTTGTACAAAGACTGGTGTTCTATTGTATGAAACGATTGAAACAAGTAGTTTGATGAATCTACAACTGTAATAAAAACAGGAGGCGGACTAAAAAGTCGAGGTGTTATGGAGGTTGTATCTACCATTATATATTCGAAAAATTTGGAGAGCCATTAACCAATTGTCCAGTTCTCACAACCCAAATAGGAAAATTTTTAGTTTTTTCTTTCTCAAATTGGTGGAGCACCTGGAATGGATTGTCTTCAACCTAGTCAAGCTGCTTCCTAAAGCAGTTATTCGCCCAAGATCGAAGTGCCACTTATACTTGGGAATCGGTTGCAAAATAATTCCTAATTAGGAAGTACTATTGAGATTTTTGATCCTGCATATATTGGTTTTCTTTAAGTTGGTTTGGGACACTTCCTAGATGGGAAGTTTCAGAGAAGAGGGAATGATAAATTGCCCAGTCTACAAAAATGTAGCTCTGCTATAACTCTCAACTTGTTGAAGAGGAAGCTTCAGAAAGATCTAATAATAGTTTGGTAGATCGAGACATTCACTTGCTTGACTACTCCAGCTACAGCATCCTAGTCCTTACACGAAAGAAGTCTACTATAGAGGTGCCTAAAACAACAGTAATTGAGAATTGGAGTAACTCAGAATTGGAGTAACTAAGAATTGGATAGAATCAGATGCTTCACTTACAAGAGGAAACGCTGGAACTCATGCTGAGTAAAAGTTTATTCTCAAGTTTATCCATTCAGTTTTTCCACAATAGTTTCGACTCCGCATACCATTCAACAACCACTCCTGTATTTAGTACCGCTACACTTATTTGCCAGTCTTGGTGATATTTATCAGCTCAGTGTTTGGCTCTTGATCTTGGGGAAGAAACTTTGCGGAGAATTCTCTGTTTATATTTCTGAAATTGGAAAGAAAGGCAGCTAAGGGGGCAGTTTTCTAGACAGGTTTTTGGCCGAGATGATACACAATCCATGTGAGAATTGCTTTTAGTGCCATTTTAGTGCCAATTTTCGAGGTTGGAACCAATCTAAATAAAGAAAGTAGGCTCCACTTGTTGCAGCCTGTGGATGCTGCTAAATATATCCATGATTATTGAACCTTTTAGAATTCTCCTAAAGAAATTGGGCCGCTGGATGATTCTAGATTTGGAATACTGGTCAAGAGTAGGGCTGGGGCCGAGATAGCCGACAGTAGAGTATTTACTTCTGTATTCAGCAACCGTTAAATCTGGTACCAAAGGTATTTGAAAGTTTTGAAGAGGATCCTACGACTGTTTGAGGTCTATTGCATTAAGTATCGACAATCCATGGTCGTGGTATACGAGTTAATATTACGGATGGAAAGTCTTTTTTGATAAGCTACAATCCTAGAACAAAATATGATCGATTAGTAAAGTTAGCAACTATTGTCAGATGTCTGAGCCTACAAACTAAATGTGTAAGCTAGCATTGGTAAAGCCCAATATTTGGCATGCTTGATTCTGGGTGCAAACGGGGAGTCGATTTCCTAATTAGGAAATGGTAATTGCTATTACCGACTGAGACATTCTGGGAAAGTGGGCCAAGCGATCTCGATTCAGTGCTTGATCGGTTGAAGATATCGTCTAGTTGTGACATTAGGAGCCGAGACTTCCACGTTCTGGGGCAAATATTCTCCACATTGATAAAAACGTGAAAACCTACCATTTCTCTTCAATTCGCAATCGTTACTGTGAGAAGAGAAAACTCACTTGAGTTCAAAATTGAGTTCAAAAATATAACATTCTCTGCTGTCTTCTTGCTCACAAATGTGGTTCAATATGTTATGGTAATTAAACAGCAAGACAGACATTTATGGCTTATTGTTTTAGTATACAATGAATAGTTGTCTAAATAGCTAGCCACTTTCAGGCGAGTGGCTCATGCAAATTATTCAGTTATGCTCAGACCTACGATTGACAACCAAAGAATGATTATAACAAATTTATTTATAAAACAAAATACTCATTAGCTCTACATCTATGTCTTCTCGAGTCGACAGACGTCCCTTAGAGGGTTATTCTACTTGAATAAATCTCCAGCTCTCGTTGCCGTTGTCACCGGCAAGAGCTAAGAAGCGACTTTGACACCATTTACGCACAATTATTTTCGCACCCCTGCCGCAGTATTTAGCGGAAGCTTCGGTCGCCGTCAATCACGCCTCGTAATTTTGTCTCAAGCTCGTTTCTCCAGACTTAATCTTCCGTTGATAGAGATATTCGGAAGAGGACTGTACGGAAGACAGAGTAACCGTAGCTCCATCGCAGATCGTCGGAAGGGATAGTTAGGAATGTAGCCCGTAATTCTTAGACAGAGATATTGACATTTTAGAATTCATAGCTTGGGTATTTCTGAAGCTGTAGAGTGCTGTCTTGTATACTTCAACAAGTATAAGTCTGAGCACAATAGCAGTTTGTGGAACTAGAAATTGTGGAAATTTTTGGTTCAATATCGACTGCAATTCTAACACAATTTTAAGTCAATTGCCTTCGACTGTCAACAACAAGAGACGACCGTAAGACTCTATAACATTACATATTCTGGATTCTAGAACCAGATCCATTATAAAGACTTCAGAATCCAGTTTCGTATAGTGAACCTTTTTGCACTTTTCAACCTCCGAGACTTTCCATAATCATTTTTTTCATTTTCATTTACATCTACATCATACCCCTAGGAACGCCATGAAACATGCTTAGTCTATATTTCATACTAGGTACGGCCATAGCGGTCTATGTGGCTTTCCTCTTTCTTGTGAACCGAATCCCCCACTTGAGAGTCAAGCTGCTTGGCTGGCTCTCATTGAAGCATGTCACTCTTGAAGTGAAGTCTACCAATATTTATATTCGCAAAGTACAATTGCGATTCAACTTCTTTGGCAAGAGAAATAAAGACTCCGCGCTCAAATTGTTCAACATCGAGTTAGTCGACGTGGATGTCAAACTGATGAAGAAGGAAGACGAAACAGTGACGAATGAAGAACCGATAGAAAGCTCAGCTCCCAGCCACGGAAGTCCAAGTCCAAGTCCAAGTCCTGTTCCTCTTCCACGTAAACCACTAGATCTTCCATCATTGCTTTCTTGTCACATTCCGAAGAAGGTGTTCGATATGGTTGTTAATACCAGAATCATAAACCAGTTCAATATCCATATTTTCCGGTGTAGTTACCATGATGAAGATATCCACGAACGTCTTTCGGTTTTTGTGGACTATTTGAGACTTGAAAGTAGATTTGATACAGACGCCAGTGCCAAATTCATAGTATCACTGTTCAACGGCTACTTAAATGATGCAGATGCAAAAGACGAGAACCAGGTCAAGTTGTTCAGAAACTTTGAATTTTTGATCCATTGCGATACTGCAGCTCATTGTGATTTGGAAGACTCCAGCCACGTTATCTTAGATCTTAGTAATCTCCGGGTTCTGTTATCCATCGGAAGAATGTCTATCCCATTGGACACACTCATTCATCTGATGAAAGAAAGGAACGAGAAATCTGTTGAAGTAAATAAGTCAAAGGGTACGAAAAAGATCGCTTCCTTGACGCTGAATTTGGATCTCATAAATCAGGGTTTAGACTTTTTCCTGAGTCTTGAAGTGAAGTTGGAAGAAATTAGTGTAGAATACAAGAAGATCAAAGTCAATGCTGCAAACTTCGTTACTACAGTCACTAAAGAGCTTGGTGAGGAGAGAATCGAGAAGCTTTTGAAGTTGGCAATTTACTTGACTTCTATAAAGCTTTTTCACAAAGAATCTAAGAGTATGGAATTACCTTCTGGTACCTTGAAAGTCACTTCCAATCCTATTGATCTTATAAAAGTTGCTGAATCGTTGGTGAACAACACCTACGATGAAACCAGCTTTGTCAATTTGGATACATCGTTGATGTTGACAAATCCAATCTTTGATATATACCACGATCAGCTGGAATACTTCCTAGGACGTGCAAAAACAAAGAAGCCTGTATCCCCTTCTTCTGATGTCGATAACAAGAAGATGTTGAAGTTGTTTCGGAAGTTGAAGGAATTTTCCAACAGAATCCTAATTGTGGATACTGTCATCAATTTGCATCTTCCAAATCCAAGTCAGGGTTTGTCAGATATATTTAACAGAAAGGCAAAGGGAAACTTGGTGGCAACGTTTTCCTTACAGACATTCTATCACAAATTTTATACTAAGAACTTTAACACGTTGTTGACTAACAAGAGTAAGTCGAAGAGGTTCAGCATTACGTTGCTCTTCAAGGTCAAAAACTTCCAATTCCTAGCAGCAGACAATTCCATCACTTGGTCGAAGGTGAACTTGCTAGCAGTCTACAATGTGCTTGACAACTGTATGTCTTTAAAACTTTCTAGTAAGAATACTAGAATGAAATCTGTGAACGAAGCTGTGTTTCACTTGGTGAGAGAGTTCAGAAATAGACGGATTATTCACTATAATATGAGATACAATGACTTGGCGAGGAATTGTGATGGGGTGGTTCAAATACCTCAATTGGAGGACGACAATACCCAAAAATACATTGATTTGTTTGAAGTGGTGCCAGACTTTATTTCTACAATCAAGGTATCACTTTCCAATGTTCAGGCAGATGTTGTCTGTAAGGATGGATTACCCAGCCATATTATCTATGATGAGTCTATGAGAGAAGACATCGATTTAGGAGAGTTTAAGAGAGGAGTTTCGTTGAAATTGACAGACTTGAACTTCACCTATAAGAAGGCCAAGGAAGATATTGACATGTCCATCAAGTCTTTTCAGATGTTCACTTTAAGTGACCATGCTTCTGAATACATAGCTGATTTTGACGAGGTGACTTACCAAGTGAACGACTCTGACCTTTCTGATTTGTCGAGTCTCAATACTACATCCACTTCCAACGAAGATACAGATGAGGACGATGACTACTCGAGAAAGATCAAGAAGGTGTTGGCTATCAGAGACATCACACTTTCAAATAAAGGCAGAGACGCTGACACTAGAGATATCAACCGGCTACACTTACATATTCCTGAAGTGGATGGCCGTATTGATATGTTCTTTGTTTGGTGTAGTATATATGCCAAAACTTTGGTAAAGTACTTTGCTCCTACTGTTGAAAGAAATTGTACCAAGGACGAAATGAAGAGATTGGGAGGTTCTCTGAAACGACTCAAGTTGGATATTACTGTTGACTCTACAGCAATCGTCACCAGATTGCCAACAGATGTTGATATCATGTTCGAGTTAGACAAATTGAAGTTGAAGGATGTTTTAATAGATAGATCTGTTGAGCTTACCTATGCCAGACTCTATGTGGTTCATCCGTCGACGAAGTTATGGGCCAGGTTGCTTGTCATCAAGGAGCCCTGTGTCAACATTGACATCTCTAAAGGTGTACATGAGCCTAAGTTCGAAGTATCAGCTAGTGCTGTCAGATTGAATATTCCTCACCAGTTCTTGTTTTACACAGTTATTGATAACATCTTGACATTTGCCAAGGCAATCAAGCAATTGGACCACAATTTCAAGAATATGAGCATAGGTCTCGATAAATTCGACAGAATTATGCCAGAAGAGAAGCTGGCTCTCAAATTCCCTCACGTTAATATCAAGACTCGTATTTTTGGTTTGACGATCGAAAACGATCCGTTTGAGAATGAATTAGCCTACATATACGAGCTTGGTGTTATTGAACAAAAGGAAAGAATGAAGAAGTTGAAGTTGTTCGAGAAAAGAGCAGAGGAATTGAGAAGTGTTGCCGTTCCAGATCTTGAGGAGCAGATTGAAGTATCAGATGCTCAACCATTTCAGAAACCAAAGCTTTCTGTCAATACCTCAGTTCCAAAATTTGCCAGTCCATTGAGTCGTTTTTTCTGTGAATCGTGCCATAAGTCTCATGCTCATGGTCTTCATGCAGACGAGTCTCCTCAAAATAGTCACCATAGTCATACCCATGTTCATGGTATTCACTCAACGAAGTTCTTTAAGAAGAGGCAACCGACGTCTGAAGATATCGGAATCGAAGAGGAAGTCACGCTTATAAGTTCGACCAGAAGTGAAACTGAAGCTAAAATCCAATTGGCCAGAGAGAATTTGGAAAAGGGCTTCGCAACTTCATGGATTCAAAAGTTCAGATTATTCAAGGAAGTCAAGAATCGTGGCTGGCACCAAAAGTGTGCCAGAGCATGGGGAGACGATGTGATTTGTGAGACTATCATAGATAAGTTTGATATCTTGAACTACCATTCTGGGCCACATCTATTCGGAGGAGTATTCAGACAATTGGACTTTACGTTGGAAGCAGCGAAGATTGCAGATGTAGATCAGTTCTTGTACGAATTTGGTAAGAAGCAACCGAAATTGGAATACTCTATTCTTGTTCCACTATTCTTCCGAATCAAGAGTAAGTCTTTGTATGTCTTCTTGCGGGACTATCCCCTTCCTCTTATTTCGTTCCCTGAAAACCATGATCAGACTCATAACACAGTCAACCTCTATGGTAACTTGGTGATTAACGAGAAGTTGGTACATCGAGAAGAAGAAATGAGATTCGTGTTCGTTCCATTTTCGCCATCAACTCGTCCCAACCAAAATAGTGATAACTTCTATTCTGTTTTCATTCCCAGAACTCTTACCCCAGTGAAGTTCGTTTTTGACCTTAATTGTGACTTGGATGCAGACAGAGCATGTATGCTTTCATGGTGTAAGTCGTATCTGCCGGCAATGGGAGCTGCTTCTGCGGCATTCGACAACTTCACCAAACCAAAAATCGATGATAGTCCTATTGGTTGGTGGGATAAGGTCGCGTTATTGGTTCACGGCAGGTTCCGGTTCAATATCGCCAACGAGTTGTGTCTTCACATGAAGAGTTCGTCGAATCCATACGAACTTCAAGGTAAAGCAGCTGGTTTTGTTTTCTGTTGGAAGAACAACGTTAGCTTGAGAATTAACGATACAGAAGATAGTAAGGAGTTGATCGTCTTAGAAAGTGATGACTTCTTGCTTGCAATTCCAAACTACTCCTACCAAGAGAAGAAGTCGTGGAGTTTGTTTTATGATGAAGTAGAAGAGTATATTCCGGATATCGATTCTGAATCTAAGAAGTTCAGCAAGAGAGTTATGAAACTTTCTTCGGCTGAGAAGGTCAGATGGGTTCTTGGAATGCTTTACGAGAGAAACAAGATTGCTAGCAATACTTTTTCAGACCACCAAGAGAGAGTATCTACCTTTAAGCCACATTACGATGTTGTAGTCACAAATCCAGCTTTTGACTGGCATCCAGATTCTTATGATGGTTATAGGTCTGATTATATCCATATGGCTATCTCTGTCATTTCGAAGTCTTCTGCTGGAAATTGCTACAATGCAGCTTATTTGTCTCCTTTAACTTTCCATTATTTTTTCACTTGGTGGAGTATGTTGAAAGATGGTATTTCATTACCCGTTAGGCAGGGACCTTTGTTCAAGACACAACTGATAGACCCTTCTCATGTGAAGATGGGATCGCATCTCTTCACTATCAAGTACCAGTTGGTGTTCAATCCGTTGACGATTTCACATACCTATATGCATGCTTCTTCGGACGAAAGTCACTCTAACAAGATTGCCTTCACCGGGCTTAAGGCTAAGTTTGCTGCTTGCTCGATAGATTTACATCAACGTAAGGAGTATGTGACATATGTTAATGAGAAGTTGAACATCCACAACAAAGTTCAACACTTGAAAATGAACCAAGCTGAGATTCAAGCTGAAGAAGCGGATGTGAGATTCTTAACAGCTATATTCAAAGATACTTCGATAATGGGACAGTTGGAGTCGTATCTTGACAAGAAATCTGTCCTGATTGAAAGTCCTACTACCAACTCCAGTAAATTCAACGAGGCAACTTCAACATTTAAAGGCTGGATTGATAATGTTGATGTCTTTGACAACGACTTTTCGTGGGTTGATCCTGATGATTTTGTAGAATTGGAAGTCAGGGAACCTCTTTCCCCTTATCCCAAGATCAAAATTATGCCGTTTTGCTTTACACCGAAGTTCTCTTATGTTAGAGAATTCAGTTTGCAAAAAGATGGTGGCGATTATCCTTTTGGAAATGAAGAATCTCATGATTGTCTTATGGGTATTGAAAAGCCTGAAGAGACTCAAGGTAAGTTGCTACGAGAGAGAAGCATATTACTCAGGAAAGAGATGAAAGAGAATGAAGAGTTGCTTAAGAAGTTACAGAATCAGAATGGACTGGAATTTGCAAAGGATGCCAAACGAATCGAGCTTGATTTGCAGGTTCAAAAGGAAAAGTTGGACGTTGTGGAAGCAGTTTATGAACGTTTTACGAATAAATCTCTTCTGAGATCATCTTCAATCGGAGAACAAGAATTACAAAAAGTTCATTCTAGGGCCTTGTCAGTATATTCCAGTCATACTGTTGATGAAATGAGAGATGCCTACATGATGAATCAGTCTGTCAGTGAATTTCACAATCGTTTCATTGTCCACAACTTGCAATTGAAATGGGACAATGGATTAAGAGACTCGTTTATGGAGTATATCCAGAGAGTTAGTGACAGAAAGAGTCTTGTATACTTCATGAGTAAGAAGGCTGTAGACTTAGTCTCGTCTGTTATCAATGAGCAGTGGGACCAGGAGGACTATGTTGATATTCAAGAGACAATGTTCAACAAGGAATTCAAGAGGGGAGAGGATGTTATCAACGGATTCAACGACGAGATTGACGAAGTGAATAACGACGCCCATGAAGCAGAACACAAATATTTGATCAAGCTTATCCACCCACAGATTCAATTAATTAGTGAAAAGAATATCGACTCCTGTGTTTTGATTACGTCTACTGATTTGGAAATGAGAATCATTGGAGTTAACTTGAAGGGTCTGAATTTAATAATTGGCGAAAGCAGTGAAGTTGCCAGTTTAGTAGAAACAAGATATGGAGTCCTTTTCAACGACTCTCACATGTTTGTATTTACCCGTGAAGACAGTATGGTGACACATCCACCTACCACCTATGGGGCTGAGCCAGATTCTACCAGTATTAATTGGCCCCCATGGTTGGAATGTGAGGTTTGCTATGATAGTTCTTGGGCAAGAAATCAACTCATAGCTGAGCGAAATTCGATGGCATGCATTTTCAAGAAGCTCAACCCTTTATTCTCTGAACGGCAGGATGTCACCCAGAGCAACGAGATGATTGTCCAGTTGGCAAAAATTGTCGTAAATGCAAACTCTGAACAGTACTCTGCTCTTTACTATGTTGTCACTGACTTGTTAGTTCACAGCAAACCCAAGCAGGACAACAAGCTGAGTCGTTTAGATAAGATAGTAGAGTTGTCTGACAATTCTGATTTCCAGGGTCTTGATCTCAGAGTAAAAGAATTGCAAGAAAGTATTCGAGAGTATGCAAAAATTGTGTTGAAGTTTGACGAGAAGGGTTCACTTTGGGGAACTACTCAAAGGGAGCAGATTAAGTTGCTTGAACTTGAATTAGAAAAACACAAGTTTGAACTCACAGTTCTTATGAAGGGTTTAAGAATGAGATCTACAAAGTCGAAATCGCACAAACAGCATTCGAAGCATTGGAACATATTGGCTGACCAGGTTATTTGGCATTTCTTGGACGACAATAGGGAGCCATTCGTGGACATTGCTTTGGCCAGCTCCAGATTTGCCAGGATTGACTCGTTTGATGGATCTAACAAAAACAAGCTTGAGATCACTATGATTCAAGGTTTCAATTTGCAACAAAACGCAGTCTATCCTGAACTTTTGAGACCATTCTTGGAAGGAAAGGATATGGATGCGCGAGAGAATCAGGGACATCATACGACCTGCTCGAAGCAAGAGCCAATTATATCTATGGACTGGAAGATGTTGGAACCGGTAGGAGGTATCCCAATCATGAGACACGCTAAATTAGCTGTGCAGCCTCTTAAAGTCGCTCTTGATTATGACACTGCCAAGAAGATTTTTAGCTATTTGTTCCCTAACGACGATGATATCTTAACCGGCGATAATGACGACAACGATGAAGATGGTGATGAAGAAGATATTGCCGATACTGCTTCAGCAACTGTAGTTGGTTCTGAGTCCAGTTCCTTTATGGAAAGATCATCTTCGAATGGAACCAAGATATCAAAGAACCCACTAAAGAATTTCATCAACAAGCACAGAACATCGAGTCGGTTCGGGTCGTCTTCAGATCTTGTCAATGACTCTGATTCTCAGCGAAATCTGCTTTTCAATATGAGAGACTCAGAGTCTTCATCTAAACGATCTTCTTTTGACGACTTGTCTTTGCTGTCTGAGACCAAGGATAAGCCCAGGAATCTGCATAAATGTAGAATCAGAAAGCAGAAGAACGGCCAGGACGAAGATGAGATTGCTGTAATCATTGGTAGATCCATGAAGTACATCTCATTTGTCGATATAGAGGTGACGAAGTTCAAGTTATTTGTGAGTTTCAAGCCTCCCAAACATCTTAACATTTTGGATGTGCATGAGTTGCTCTTGAACATTCCTACATTGAGCTACAAGAACAAGGTGTGGTCAGGAGAGGACTTTATCTTGAGATTGAGAAAAGACATTATTAAGATCATCTTGAACCATACCGGTAAGATTTTGGGTAACAAGTTCAAGCAAAGAAAGAGGAAGACAGTGGCTGAACCACTCAAGCAGATTTCGGACTACGCTTCATTTATGACTATAAAGGATCTTCAAACTGTTGGAAGATCCAGAGACACATCCAAAACTACAAATGGAGAACATCCCCATCCCCACCCTCATCACCACCATCACCACCATAACTTAAAGAGAGCTACTTCTACAAATAATAGTGCCTTTGCATTCGAGAAGCTTCTTCTAGATATCGAGGATGGCGATGAGTCAGAAGACACAGAAATCAAGAACGATCTGGTCGTTGAAGAAGTAAAGGAAGTTATGGTAGACCAGGGCGCATAAGTGCATAGAATAAAATGGAAGGCGTGATTGTATAGTAGGCCAATGGCCATTAGTTTATATTATAAATGTATATTAAGTGATATTCATAAAGCTAATGCGAGAATATGGGCTACTATGTTCATAAGGTTTTATGGCAAGTTAGAGTAAAGAATCTAGTGGTAGAAAACATTTATCGTAAGATTGAGACAGCAGAAGAGAATATATAGACCATAGGAAATAAGTAAGTATAAAAAGTATTCGAGAAATTATACAAATCAAAGAAAAGGAATAATGCACATTTAATCTTGTATACTTTCACGAGGCCATGAGAACATATACTTCAAGGATAGAGAAGAAGTTGTTTTCTCTGGCCCTGAGACCTAAATTTAGCTCAGTGTAGATTCTGGAGAATATTAAATGAATACGAGAGAATACGAGCCAGAACTGTAGAGGTGGTGCAAAATTACACACAAATAGCCAGCTTGTCCCAAAGCTTGTCTTACACCCCCAACTTCTCTAGACTCTACAACCTAACCCTAGCTACTCTTTTACCATTCTATTGCTCTAGGAATTTTACTTGTCTTCTTGCTACCCCAGAATTTCACCATCTGACGTCAATGCTGACGTCAGCAATGCACAGAAGGGAGCTGCGGGATTCTATTACGACTAATTTATGTATGGAGATATATTCGTTTTCAAGAAGCTAAACAAGTGCGTCTTCTACCAATTTTTTGTACCAAGTCTGTCAATTCTGCCGGGTATACCGCTGCCATAGCTTAGATCCCCATTCGAACGTCCGTCCAGTGCACAATCGCCGTTGCGCCTCTTTTTCTGCCTTTTCTAGACATTTTTCAACATGGCGTTCTTTGATAGTCTCAGAGAAAAGGCTGTTTCCACCATCAATCTGGTGCTTCAGGACAAAAAGACTCCTCCCGGCTTAACCAAAGAACAATGGTTCTGTCGCGAGTACAGTCTACCAGATGGAGAAGTCGTTGTGGCCGAGAATGCTGCAGAGGTTGCTGTTATATCTGATTTTTCTACTAGTGCCTATAAGGACTTGAACAACCCAGAAGGACGAATTTATCTTACCCAGCATTTTATAGTGTTCCGTGATGCATTTGACCGCCGAAACTGTCTGTTCACTTTGCATGTTCTGACTGTGAAGAAAGTAGAGAGGTTGCCGTCCAAGAGCTATGCTGTTGCTCTAGCCATCGGCACCCAGTCAAAACTAACCTTCACTATATATCTCGTTGGTTTACGTTCAGACAGTGAAAAGTTCGCCCAGACATTGAAGACCGTATTGAAGCGTAATTTGCCTAACGTGAAAAAGCTCCAGCCATTTGTTCAGACGTGTTACTCTGAATATTTACTTTTCAAGAATAACATCTCGTCTGAGAAAATCGAACTGGTACCGCCAGGAGGTTTGGGGCTTCTCTTCAAGTTCCCTGGTAACCCCAAGGAGCTCCGGGACAAGTCCAAGATGAAGTTGTGGTTCGATTTGTTTCGTGTGGATGGCCGAAACTTGCTGCTTGTGAAGACTCCCATGTTCTACCGTTTAATCAGAGTAGGTTTACCTAACAGATTGAGAGGTGAACTCTGGGAATTATGCTGTGGCTCAATGTACTTGAGATTAGACTACCAGGATGAGTATAAAGAGATCTTGGAAAAGAATCTCCACAAGAAGTCGTTGGCTACGGACGAAATCGAAAAGGATCTCAATCGGTCTTTGCCTGAATACGCTGCTTACCAGAGTCCTGAGGGTATAGAACGTTTGAGACGTGTATTGACTGCCTATTCCTGGAAAAATCCCGAGGTCGGTTATTGTCAGGCTATGAACATCGTCGTAGCAGCGTTGCTTATCTACATGTCTGAAGAACAAGCCTTCTGGGCTTTGAACCTTCTCTGTGATAGAATTGTGCCTGGTTACTACTCCAAAACCATGTATGGAACCTTGTTGGACCAACGTGTGTTTGAATCGCTAGTTCAGAACACGATGCCCATGCTCTGGGACCATATCACCAAGAACGATATCCAGCTATCTGTGGTATCATTGCCCTGGTTTTTGTCGTTGTATTTGAGCTCCATGCCTTTGGTGTTTGCCTTCAGAATTCTCGATGTTTTCTTCTTGCAAGGTCCACAGACTTTGTTTCAAGTTGCTTTGGCCATTTTGAAAATAAACGGAGAAGAACTCTTGAAAACGGACGACGACGGATCATTTATCTCCATTATTAAGGATTATTTTCAAGTGCTAGACCAATCAGCACATCCCAGTTCGCCCAACCCCAAATATAGATCTATCACAAAGTTCCAAGAACTTTTAGTTACGGCGTTTAAAGAGTTCGCCATAGTAGATGATGAAATGATAAACACGCATAGAAACAAACACAGAGACACCATTTTCCAGAACATCTCATCTTTTGTCAAACGTACTGAGTTGAGGAACTTGCCCAAGACAGTTAACATCAGCTCTGATACCTTGTCTGTTATCTACGACAGATTCTATTCAGTGGTCCAGTCCAGTGTCACTGTTGGAAGTGGATCCAGCTTGATGGACTTCAATGCCTTCAGAACATTTATGTCTGAAATCTGTCGCTGGGTAAAGCCTGAGTCTGATAGTGGGCCAGAAGATACCGTGTTTTTACACCACTTGTTCTCCAATTGGGACACGGAGGGCCAAAGAGCGTTGTCACTTTCTGATTTGGTTTCCGGCTTAAACAAGTTAGTAGAGCCGGACCTTATGACGATGATTACAAACTTCTTTGACTTGTACGACTACAAGAACAAGGGAAAGATTGATAGAGAAGGTATTCTCCAAATTTCGGAAGACTTGTTGTATGTCACCAACCCATGGAAAGAGGGATATGTGTTAGACGATATCACCAAACAGGCTATTGAAAATGCTGTTGCTGATGAAGTTTATAAAGCAAATGCTGCTAGGGAACTGAACGATGGAGAAATTTTGATTCCTTCACAGATGGATATAGACAAGCCCAAGTTTGAAGGACTTCAAGTCGAAAGATACTTGCAGGCCGCCAGCACCTTTATCCAACGAGCTTTTGAATATGCCCAGCCAGAAGAAGAAGAGTTGTTGATCAAAGACTTGGCCATAGATAACACCATTTCACATAATGCTGCACTCAATCCGAACACTCCAGTGTTCTTAAACTTGCCTACGTTTAGAATGGTAATATTAGCAGATGAAACGTACGAGTTGCTCTTCAGCAAGACGCTCAGGGAATCGATACAATTAGACACCCCGCTAGATAACAAGATCAATTCCATGAGGAACTTGCGGGATATGTTCGATGGGTTATTGGCAGATGGACGTAAAGTTGCCAACAAAGTTAGACGTCGTATGGACTCTGCAGCCTCCAATGCTTTACACAGCAACAATAACCTCAGTGTTAACTCAAGCGACAACACATCGCTCAAGTCTGGAAAGTCAAAGATCCAGGAAGAAGAAGAGGAGCGTGATGATGACTTTGGTGTTATTTCCATCGATGAAAAAGATAAGGATCTTCTTCTTGGTGCCGAAGCTCAAGTCTTGATGGACCCCACTGTGGATAATGCATCCAGAACTAATGAATTGAAGAAGTTCCATGATGCTGAAGCAGCAGCTGGTAAAACAGTTCACAAGTTCGAAGGCGATAACTTGATAGAGTTTGAGACGTAGTTTATATTCTTGACACTGATGTCACAAAGATGTTAAATAAACAGATTGTGACGACATAGAGGGCCAACTTCTTGAGCTTCCTTTTGTAGAAGTATTGCAAGTGTTGCATCTACATATATACAAACATAATCATACGAACATGCATTGATAAAGTGTACAAACAAGAGGGCTAGAATCAGTAGATACTATTATTAAGTGGTGCAGATCGTAAAGTAAGGGGTTTCTATCAGTTGGAATTGGGAATGATTTCTAGTTATCGCTTCTTCCAAAAAGTTTACGAAGTTTTCCTCCAAACTTCTTTTTCTCCTTGGAGGAACTGGCAGTTGCGGCAGAGACATTCGAAATACCGCTGGTATCTCTGTTCCTACCTCCATTTCGCAACGTAGGTGTATCGTCGCTGGAAATAGCAGTGGTTGCCAGTTTGGGGAGAATGTGAAGAGCGTCGTCCGAATCGTTGAATCTCGACTTGAAAGCCTTAAATCCACCTCCACCATGATGGTGGTCTTCGTCATCTGAATCAACAAATCTGGATTTAAAGATACCTGGGTTGTTATTTTCGGCTGGTTTGCGCAATCCAGAAGGAGTATTTTGTTGCTGAGGATGTGTAGCCCTGTGTAAGATGTTGTTCTGTGGTGGGGCATGAGAATGTTGTTGCTGTGGTGGGGGTACATTATAGGCTGAATCACGCAACGTAGTTCTAGATGTCTTTCCCAAGCGCTTTGGTTGGGGGGCAATCTCCTCTCTGGTGCTTTCCTTTGAAAACGACGATTTCTTAACTACTGGCTTGAAGACAGACATCGGTCTAGAGTTGGCCTTCGCGTATAACTCCGCAGCCTTCATTTTAGAAGGAGACTGATAGTTGGGCTGCAAAGCCGGGTGTGCAGCCATTGGTTGAACATAGACGGTTTGTCTATTGTCTCTCAAATTGCGTCCAGATATTCCATTCTGTTGACTTTCGTAAGCAGCAGCATACTTACCATGGCCAGATTCTGCTTGCATAGACTGGGGCCTCAATGACCTTCCAGCCATACTAGGAGGAGGCTGCTGCTGTTTAGGTTGCTTTCTCAACGACTGACTCAATCTTTTTTGATTCTGAGCGGCATTGATCTGTGGGTATGCCCCATTGCCAGCAACAGAGGTATATTCTCCTAGTTGAGAAGCCGACATCTTGGAGTTGAGTCTGGTATTCTCAGCAGTAGTTAGCGAAAGGTAGGCTTGATGGGCTGCATTGCTTTTTGCGGCAGTATTGCTGTTGGAAGGTGTAGTCGAAACATTATAAAACGAAGAAGAATTCTTCATTGCAGACTTTAGTTTCTTCTTTCCATCTTCACTGTTCCCAGAATAAAGAGAAGAAGCTGCAGAGCTCTCTTGTCCAGAAATTGTTGGAACATGTAGGGTTTCCTCGCTCTGAGCCACCGTTGTAGGTACTGGTTCGGGCTCTGCTTCGGGAGAAGAAGAAGGAAGAACAATTGAAGTCAAGTCTTTGCGTTCGGGAATTTCATGTTCATTTTGAACAAACTCATCTGGGTTTGTTTGACTTGCATCAGCGAATTGTGGTCTTAATCTCTTTGCCAAGTCACTCTGGTACTCCTGCTCTGATTCGTCAGCTGTGATATTATCACTCTCAACAATACTGTCTCTTTTCAATAGTTCGTTGGATTGAAGATGAGAGTATTGGTTGATAATGCCAATTTCGGTTCCCAGTTTGCCTGGTTCCAAACTTCTGTAATCTTTATCAATTTCGGAATCGGAAGAATAGAGTTCTGTGGCTGGCTTCTTCTCTTCCCCAAAACTCTTTATTACATCTCCGTGGAGGTTGTTTTGTTCCACTAAGGAATCATTATCAGGAGTAATGGCATCATCTGGATTGACTTCAATTGTAGTAAGTGATGGTTTTTCGATATAGTCCTTGACAATCGTCTCTTCAGAAGTTTCCAAATCATTATCGTCTACCTTTATAGAAGGATAATTAGAGACTTGGTTAGCTTGTTCAGACACATTCTTGCCAGCATTGTCTGTAACTGTATCCAAGTCCGGTTCAGGGTAATCATTGGCCGCAGTTTGTGCTGCTACCTTTTGTTCTTCTTCCTTTTCAAGCTGCAACAACCTCTTTTCATTCTGCAACCTCGCTTCTCTCAACGACTCGTATTCCTTTTTCTTCAACTCTAACTCATGTGCCAACTGCTTTTCGTGGTCTATTTCCTTCTGTAAGGCTTCCATCTTTAATTTCTGCTCAAGCTTATCGTCTTCATTGCCTAGCTTGGCTTCTAAATTGACGTTCTCTCTCATTGGAGCCATTTTGGGAGGAGATCTGACCAAACTCGACATCCGTGGTGCTGGCTTGGTCTTGTTTGAAATAGAATTCAAGGAAGAAGTTCTTGAAATCTTCTTATTCTGGTTAGAAATTCCACGCAATGATCCAGATCTGGGGATATTGGTTCCTGATCTGATAGAGTTGTTACGAGCAATTTCTTGTGCCAAGTTGGCCTCGGGAACTTCCACTATTTTAATCCCATTAGGTGTAGGGATATACTTCTTTACCATTTTAACTGGACCAGAAGAGGTGATACTGCCCCTTGAGCCTGACTTTTTGAGTCCAGGACTACCTGGAGCTTGTGAATGAGGTTGGTGTGAAAGCTTCAAGTCTTTCATATTAGCCTGGTTTTTCAAGTATATCTGGTTTGATTCCTCAGTTATTTCATCTAAGTACGAGTCGTTGAAGCTATCGTCGATATCATAGACAATAGGATGGTTGGTTAAAGAGTTTCTGGATCCAGTAGGAGTCTGAATACTTGATCTGGAAGAAGTAGAAGTCATGGATCCGCCAGAAAAGTTGCGGAAATGGGGCTGGTTATTTTGTACAGATGAGTGGCTAGGAGGTTGAACAAATTGCATTGATGTAGATGAGCTTCTCTTCAAAAGAGAACCACCTGAACTCTGTCTGGTTACCTGGCTCTTGGTCAGAACAGCATGTGGAGCAGCTGGTTTGGTGATATAGCTAATCGACGAGCTTCTGGTGATACCAGTCTTGACTGGTGGCGCATTTGCGTTGGTCTTCTTTCCAATAGTGAGTGCAGCAGCAAGGGCACTGGAGTTAGGTTGGTTGGAAGTGGGAGCCACATGATTTACACCGGTATAGGATGTGTCGTTGATTCGGCTCTTTCTTCTGTTGAACATGGTGGCTTTGATTCAGATTGTACTTGTATTGAAAAACAAGAAAGGATTATGATTGAACTTCTTGGCTATGAGAATCTTTGGCCGTTCAGCTTCCGGTTTCAACTGAAATTAATATAACGATAAACAGTCTTAGTATTAAAAGATATTCTTTTTCGATATCTATTATGAATACAGCAAACTTGACAACGTTTATCTCGATATTTTGATTAAATTCGTGGTTCTTATCTCTGAATTCGAATTTGATCAGTAAGTTCTAAACTTTCAATTTATCGAGCTTATACTATCTTAGTGCTCTGTTTACTATTTCTGAATGTAAATAATGAATGTGGCTGTGTAGTTGAAATCTTTTTTACTATTCAAACCAAATACCATACACTATTTATACGATGTATCGATGATGTAAACAACGAGATTGTCGCTCTCTTGACTCAATTCTGCTAATGTAGCTAGATTCCTCGCTTGAAGAATGTGTTTGTCTTTCGCTGGAACACCGGAATCTGAGCAATCCGAGGATTCGTAACCGGAAAAGAAGAAATTTCGCTGGGAATCAACACTTAATCGTACTGGTCAATCAATTACTCTTGGTTTGATATGGTGAACTGAAAAGAAACCTACCTGAATGAAATGATGAAGAGTGGGATTCTGCCTGTTAGCAAATTTCAGTACTGCCATTCTCCGAGAATGCGTGTGCAGGACAGGGAGTGGTCGGAATGGCCACACGTGCACGTTGTGAGAGATGGGAAAGGCGTACGGGCTAAGTCCGGTCTTTTGACGGTTGCATGGCGGTCTATTCCGGATGAAATCACATTTGGATAGAGTTCTGGAACAGCGGTTCATCCGACAATTTAGTAGATGGATCAGGAGCTTTTTGCCACTGAAAGTGAATATTTCATTGGAATAAGCTACTGATACCTGTACTACCCATTTTTGTATGGATAGTATGAAAGATGGTATGAAAGATGGTGGTATTTCAGAATCTTCGTGGTGTAGAGCAGAAGGTGCTGGCTTAGTCGCGAAACGAACCACCGAAACCAGACTTCCCTCTTCCGGGGGTCGGCACTAGAATTAAACGGTAGTGAAATATCTGTACAAATTGTCTAGGATTGCCCGTTTACAATGGCATGATATTATATATCACGGCGAAGAGATACTAGAAATGGCTGACAGCTTGCAAATCTCTCATGAGTTAGAGGAAATTTAGCTTCAACCGCAATTTGTAGTCAGCGCTCGTTGGTGACTTCGTCTACTGTGATCTCTTCACTATACTTAGTTCTCTACACTCTCATTCAATCTCTATTCTCTCTTTCGTTGCTTCATTACTATGGACACTATCTACGATGAATGGCATTCAACCCAACAAGATTGGCCACCCAGGTTCCAGCATGCTGGCCCTGTTTCACTGCTAGCCTCATCAACGGCCTCAAGCTTATAAGAACACCGGTCCACAAGAAGCCCTGCAATAGTGGGAAGAACATCTGGTCCTTGATTATGGTGTAGATCACTATCCACGGGGTTATGGGCTCAATGGGCTGCAATTGATTATTTTGGCTGCCGGGATGGTGATGCGTGTCTCCGCTATCTCTTATTCTCTCTTCTTCTTCGTCAATCTTTTTGCTGAGCAGCTTCAATTCCTTGTCGCTAAGACTATTGCCTTCAGGATACTTCTTGCCAGCATTGGCCAGAAGCTGCTTGTAGAAGGTCTGTTCGAACCTGAGATCCGGAAGCGTGAATGACATCTCCTATGTATGCATATATTGTCCACTAATGAGTGTATCTGTGTTGAAGAAGAAGAACCAGAAGTGAAAATTGAAAGCTATTATATTTGTAGATCCATAGTAAAGAAAATGAGTGCGGAATGGCAAAAAAATTAGACATTTCTCCATAGTTAAGCTAGTAGCCAATGTTTAGAAAGCACCATTACATATAAAACTTCAAGAAGGAGAAGTCTATCTTCCATTCCCAACTAAATTACTCCGGTGTTGTTATTTCAAGTTTCTCTAAGTTTGTAGATACTTATGTTAGCATGACCAGCTGGATTTGCTGTGCTAATAGAAGTGAATGGATGCGAAATTCAGAAAAACGCACAAAATATATACAACTCAGAAAACGCCCATATTCTTCCCAAACAAATACGAATAAACAAACTAAAGACGAATCTCCACGGACTCACAATTTCATCCCCTCTCTGATTACTCTATCCGTACAACTTTCATGTCTCCAACATAATGTTCTGCTGCTCTAAACTACCATATGTGATTTTATTACCACGTGATTTTTATCACGGCTCTCAACGAACATCATTATGAAAAATTCAATAGTCTTCAACTGACAAACCTATTCTGTTTTCTTCACGGTAACAGCTACGTGCATCTAAAATGGAGGTCGACAAGTCTGACGGTCCGTCAGTGACCATCAGAGAATCTGAGCGTGATCACGTCAACTTCATTCTCCGAGATGTCGATATGGCCATGGCCAACTCTGTGAGAAGAGTGATGTTAGCAGAAGTGCCTACTTTGGCCATCGACTTGGTGGAGATCGATGTCAACACTTCTGTGTTAGCAGACGAATTCTTGTCGCATCGTTTAGGTTTGGTTCCGCTTGTGTCCGAAGGTATTGAGAATTTGACGTATTCCCGTGACTGTACTTGTGACAACTATTGTCCCAAGTGCTCTGTTAGATTAGAACTCACAGCCAAATGTGATACTGATTCGACTATGAATGTTTATGCTACAGATTTGGCCAAGTTTCACAACGGTTCACGTTTGGGAGATCCCGTCGTAAGAGATGTTCAAAAGAGAGGCCCACTTATCTGTAAATTGAGAAAGCACCAGGAGTTAAGATTGACTTGTATAGCCAAGAAGGGTATAGCCAAGGAACATGCCAAATGGTCTCCCTGTTCTGCCGTTGGGTTCGAATACGATCCTTGGAACAAGTTGAAACACACCGACTACTGGTACGAAGTCGATGCTGACGAAGAATGGCCCAAGTCTGAGAACTGCGAATGGGAAGAAGTGCCAGATCCAGATGCTCCTTTTGACTACAAGGCTAAACCCACTAGTTATTATATAGACGTGGAAACTGTGGGCAACTTGCCACCCAACGAAGTGGTATTGCGTTCCATAGAGACGTTGCAGAGAAAGCTTGCTGACATCGCTATCGAATTGAACAAAGAGTCTGTAGAAGCCAGCAGCACTGCCAACAACGGAGGCTTAACTACTTATGGAAGATCCCAGTACGACAACGGTGGCGATAGTCCAGGCATGGGAAGGACTCCCTACGGTGGCGATTCCGGCTTTGGCGGTGCCTCTTCCTGGAACGCATAGTCTCTGTACATTCACATACTCACTGTGTATGTCGATTTCACTTCTACCACCGTTTAGTAGTTTCAACTGTTAAATGTTTGTATCATTAGCTGTCTATAAATAAAAGTAATACTCAAGTCAAGGTCTGTAATGAGTGAGTAAACGAGTAAAGGGAAATCGATGAATTGAATAGCTGTAAATTAATATTGTCTTATATGTGCTTGTTCCATTCGACTAAGTCTTCGAACATAACAAGCTTTCCTCCAAAAATGTCAAGAGCACTTCCGTATGTCAAATCCACTTTTCCGTCACTTAATCTTCTTACCAACTCCAAATCTCTTGTCAGTTTGGCTCCACCAGCATAAACTATCTTTCCTTCGAATCCTGGTGGACACCATTCACCCAATTTCGACACCAATTGTTCGTCGATACCATTACATAAGCCTTCAACATCTGCAGCGTGAATCAAAAATTCGTCACAATATTCTCCTACCTCAGCCAAAAATTCTGATGACAAGCTGCTGGCCGTAAGCAACTGCCATTTGTTCATGGCTACAACCCATTTGGGTAAATCGTTTTCAACCACTGTCCTGCAACTCAAATCGACAATAAGACGATTCTTTCCGACAAGGGATGACACTCTTTTTAACTTTTCCCAGTCAAACTTCTTACTTCCATCTTCTGCGGAACTAAAGAGCCAACTGGTAAGAATTACATGTGACGCTTTGTGTTCGTCTAACCATTCTAGAGCGTTATCTATGGTGATTCCTCCTCCGACTTGGAGATTGTAGGGCCAAGTTTTGCAAGCTAATTTGGCAGCCTCGTCATTGGCTGGATTGGAGCCCAACTTTATGACATGGCAACCAGATATTCCATTTTTACGATACAAATCTGCGTAATAAGACGAAGGTTTGGTCGAGACAAAGTTCTCCTTGGTTGACTCGGTCACTTGGGCGTCGTCTTCCTTCAAAGTTCCACCAACAATTTGTTTCACTTGACCAGAATGGATATCGATGCAACCTCTGAACTTAGTCATATCAAATTCCTTTCCTGTTACTTTTGAACCCAATTGAAACTATTCTAGGTTGTAGGAAGAAGTCTATGAATCATCGGAGACATGACTCAGGTGCCTCGATAAATGAATTTTTCAATTTGCGACATTTGGAGATAAATTATTTGGATGCGACATCGCGATGCTCTTCTCTTAGCTTCAATAAATCTATTCAGAAATTTACATAATTAGTATCTCTACACTGTGTATATATCTTCGTACTATAGGAAACAGAATGCCGGAAGACTCTGAGTACTTGAGATCTTTAGAGATCCAGCGACGTCATTTCGAAGCCCAGTTTGGATCAATAGAATTGATGGGATTTGAAGACAAAGTTAAAAATGGAGCTGACGAAAGTGAAAGTGGAAGCGAAATCGACAGTGAAAACGATGACAACGACGAAGTGGACGAGTATGAGACATTTACGGGATTCGATGGTGTATCCTCAGACGAAGACAGCGAAATGGAAAGTGACAGCGAAGACTCCAATGAAGAAATGCAGCACCAACCAGCAAGAGTTGTGCCGAAAGTCGTTAAGCTTAGTGACGACTTTACTCCTACCTCCGCTAGACAAGTTTCTAAAGCAGATAAGAAACTTTTAAAATCTGGAAGAGCACCTACGTTAGCAGAATTAGAGAAGAAGAACCAGGAAATAGCAGCTCAAAACAAGAAGCAAACTGCCAAAACTGCCAAGGAAGAGGACGACAACTTGGAAAACGACTTGAAATTGCAAAGATTATTGCAGGAATCGCATATCTTATCTAGCTCATTGGAATACTCGGGAGCAGACCTCACAATGCAAACTCTAGATTACGAAGATCCTACTGGCAAAGCCAGAAAAAGAGCTTTAGATTCGCGGATAAGGAACATAGCAGCCATAAACTCCAGCACAGGAGGTTTACCTAGAACATTAGAAAAAATGCCCATGGCTATGAGAAAAGGAATGATTCGTAGCAGAGAACAGAAAATCAGGAAGTATGAAGAAGATGCCAGAAATGCTGGAATAGTCTTGTCCAAGGTGAAGAAAGGAGAGTTAAGAGACTTGAACTCAGGCAAGGGTTCTACATCGTCCAGCGATAGATTGGGTACAGGCAAGAAGGTCGCAAAGAGAGTAAGAGATAGGGGATTGAAAATTCATGGTGTTGGAAAGTCTACCAGAAATGGTATAATCATTCCCCAGGCTGACATAGATAGAATTAATGGTGCTGGAAGAAACAAAAAGGGTAAAAAAAAGGGTGGTAGAAGATAGACTTGAGAAGCATATTAATGGTGAACAGATGCAAGTCCCAGAGAAGCAGAGACCATAGATCCTACTACAAGTTTTGTAAACTATTCGATGAGTATAGAGAGTAGGTATAGAATGGGTTTGGCATACGTATTTACTAATAATATTTTATACGTTTTATCATTTAATCTTTTCAAATGTAGCTGATGTCCTTTTCATCATTTTTTGTAAATTCGTTATGTTGGCTCAATTTCTAGAATAGTTGCGAAAAACACGGAAGTTCAGAAAAAATTAAATTCTTCTTTATATTGATACCAATAGAAAGCTACAGTTAAGGAGAGAAAGTTTCACTGTTTCAAAGTTTTCAAAATAAAACCAAACCTCAATATATGCTTATTTACTCGCAATAATTTGCTTTGATATCTGGTAATTCTAGAACATGCGCACTCTAACTTCAATTGTCGAAAGTTGTTTCAGATAAATTTGACAAATGCAATACAATATAAGTAATCATGTTCTATTTGACTTTTGCTAATTACACCACAAAACTAGTAGAAACCTCTTAACTCTTACTCTTAGTTATGTATAATAGTACATTAGAGTATATGCGTCACTATAATTCTATGTAGATCTAGAAACCAATAATTTCCATGTCGTCATGAGTTTCATTAGTTGAAATGGTCAAGCCATGCTCGTTGGCCAAATGGAGGAGACAAATAAAATAGAAACTGGTAGACAATTCCTTTCTTTGTTCTGTTCCGTACAAGTTAGCAACGGATGCAACCAACTTCCCAAAGGTCTGTTTAGGAGGTTCCACTTGTTCTTCTATATTTTCTTCATTGGGTTCTGCGGGCCTTTCAATTGTCTTAGCTTCTTCTTTGATGGTCTTCCATAAATTGTCTTTAAGGAATTTGACATCAACTCTTTTAGCTACCCGTGAGAAGTTCAAATGATCGGGTCTCTTCTTTCCAATAACTTGGGTGGATGCTATGTCTTTATCTTCCTCGTTCAACTCACCTACATCTCCTTCCAAGGCATCATTGAAGTCAATAGCATAATCATCACCTCCAAAATCATTGTTGAAATCTTCATACTCAGCTTGATGGAAGGAGGCAGCAAGTGCATCAGCCTCTTGCTGTTCTTCTTGCTTGTGATAACGCTCTGCAAAAAAGTTCTCATCTGTGAACTGAGGTTCATCCTTCGTATCTGACTTCTTTCTCTTGGGGAAGTAGACAATTGAAACTTGTGGTTTGGTAAACAAGTTGGTCAATCTAGCAGAATTGTAGCGGATATCGTCAGGCAACTTGTTATTGGATGTGTTCACATCATTTTTCTTTACTATCAAACTGGCGCTTCTGGGTCCTTCAAAGATGGTATCCTCGTTGTCATCCTCATCAAAAAAGTTGACTATTACTTGGTCTTGCTTCTTTTTAGGTTCTACAAGCCCAGGGGTAGATCTGGCACCTTCTACTACTTCACCTCCTTCAATCTTCTTTGACTTTTTCAATGCGGCGACCTTCCAATGCTCTGGACCTCGCCAGTTCGTTTTCATTCTTTCATCAAAGTATGCCATAAGGTCTCTATCTAATACCTGTGTACTCTTCGACAGTTGCACATACTCTGAGTCATTGAATAAACGCTGCATGATACTTTGATTTAAATTGTTAATTGGGTCATTAGAGTCATCATTGTTGTTGTTGTCATTTTCATTGTCGTTCTCCTCAAGATCGTTATAATCACTTCCAAAATTTCCACCATCGAAACCATCGTCGTTGCCACCGAAATCGCCATAGTCAAATCCGCCATCGTTACCTTCTCCTACAAGATCATTGCCAGGTGTAAGAATTTCAGTTTCTGCAGCTGTTGTAATCTTGTTGTTGAAGTCAGTCAAGATACTCTTGGCCTTAGTGACATCTTCAAGGGCTGTATTGAACTCACTGAGTGATGGACATATACTCATGTCATCTAGACTTTCATCATTTCTAAAGATAATCTTTCCAAGTTTAGAGATATCTACGTCCTTGTCTTGTTCAGGTTCAGGTTCCGGCAATTTATCTTGTGTTGAATCATCCCCATCTTGCTCTCCTTCTTTTACTGGTTTGGTGGTGGCGTCAAAAACTACTCTCCCTGAACCGTCAATGTTCAAAGTGTTTAAAAGCAAGCTTTTGGCTCCTCCTTCATCGAATTCTGCAAGAGCTTTCTTGAAAAGTGGATCGATCGCAAGCTCCTGGTCGAGTTTCTTGATACGCAAGGTTTCAAAGTCCACCAACGTAGACTCTACGATTCTATTGATCTTTCTCTTTTTCTTGCCTAATTCTTCATTGTCATCGTCGCCGCTTTCATCGGCTTGTTCCTTTTCGCCTGTTTTAGGCTCTCCATTCTCGTCCACATCTTGTTCATCTACGTCTTCAAGATCATTCTTCTTCTTGGCCAAGCCACTCAACAACTTCCCAGTTTCCGCTGCTGCTGATTCCACACGACTCAGATAGATCTTGACACAGCCATCTAAAGTGGCGGAAGCACGCTGGAAATTGATGTTATCGCCGTCTTTTATCACGTTCAAGTCATGGAAATAGTCAATAAGAGCAAACTGCCATGAATTCTTCAGCGTAATCTTGTTATCAGTCGAAAGTTTTATCCACTCCTCGAAGTTGGAGAGAATAGTATGTTTGTTTTCGTTAAAGTGAATGGCATTCTCTTCACTGAAAGAATCGTCACCTCCATCGATCGCCAAAGACCTACTCGCATGACGAGCTCCTGATAATACACGATGACCCGATAGCACTCTATTAGAACCTGGGGTATTTGTGATGTTGTTATTGTTTATAGTGTTGTTTCTCATCAGAATTGCGCGGTTGGAAATCTGTCTCCTGTCAGCTCCTGAGGGCACCCGGTTGGCAGCAAGGCCTCGTTTCTTCGGCAAAACCTGTGAGCTCATTGATATATAGATATGAAAGCCGAGCTATACGAAATACGATAAAAGAAAATGAAATTTGAAGAAAAGAAGTTGAAAGTAAATATATACGTGCTAATTATTATATCGTATCTAAATTGTTTTTGTTTACCTCTCAAGTTGGTTCAGACACTACCACATGAATTTTCCAAATCCCTCCACAAGATTCCCATCGTCAGTCACTATATCTTTCTAGTAGTACATAAGATAACTTGTGGTCTCAAGAGTCATCCAACTATAATAGTTAACGGTTCTGATATTGCATAAGTCCTGCAATTTTCTATATTCTTTTCCTCAGTTCCCGACTTGACGATTATTTTCTTTTTCGCAATTGGTAAAGTTCCATCAATTCTGCTCTGCAATGTACTTGTGAACTTATGCGATCACCCTTCAATATCAACAATGGATCTTCTGCTGCTCAAATGGATGGACCAATGTTGGTTGTAATGGGTTGTAACGCTCCTTTTATGAGTTCTGTAATAACTGTGTAGTAGAATATATATATATATATATATATATATATATTGTGGCAGAGTTGCTTCATATTCTGTAGCAAGATATTTCGCATACTCCAATAGAATATGAGAAGTATCGAAATAATGTCATCCTGCCACAAATGGATTATTTACGGTAGATAAAGAAGAATGTCAAATCTGAAGAATTAATACTTCTACTAGAAGATAGAAAAGTAAAACCACAAAGAAATAAAGGGGTTGGAGGCAGATGAGTAATATAGAATCTTAAGGTTTGATAACGTGAACTATATTAAATAGATGATTGTTCCAACTAGGAGTACTTGATCGTAGCTAAAACATTCTGCAAAACATATTAACTTTTTCAAATACCAGAAAAGATACAAGAATTTGATTCTGATCAATATGAATTGAAGCTGGAACAATGTGTTTTTCGTACAAGCAAGATAGCTCTGGGATGCGGAAATGACAAGAGAGCTGCTCCTACGGTTCCGTAAAGGTTTATCTAGAGTGGAGTCTCCGCTTTTAAAACAACGAACGTCCAAGTTCACGATCATCAGGATCATCCGCCTGATATCAACTTATCTGGAGAAGTTCATCAATCCTGCACATACAATGACATATTTTAACTGCAGGTTGCTGCAAGGACTAATTAGCATAAGCTCCTCCAGTCCCGATAGATTCTATAAACGACTATCTTTTCCTCATTACACATGATATTATAAAAACTTTTGTATATATATATTCAATACAGTAAATATGTTAGAGCATTCAAGGTCTAGCTGGAGCCCGACACAACCAACTTCTGCAAGTGACCCATGAAAACTTGTAAAGAGACATCATCGGTCAACACAATGGCTCCGTTGTTAGTTGCAAATTCAGAGCTGTTGTATGTAATAGAAGGATTTAACTTGGAGTACAAGAATCTAGCTTGCGAACCACCCTCTTCAGTGTCGATAAATCTAGGCAATGGGTAACGATCAACCAACAATTCGGCGGCCTCTTGCTTTGGCTCCTCAAGTAATAACTTGAAGTTTTCGTACTCCGGTTGGTTTTGGTAGCCGGCTTTTCTCCATTGAGCAATAGTTTTACCATGGAAAATCAAGATGTGGAAGAAAGTATCCAACAACAAGATCTTGTCGTCTTTAATGGAGACAGAATCCAACAACACAGCTTCTGGTTCTGAATCCAATGAGAAGGAAGTCAACGTAGGCTGGATCATGATCAACGAGTTGTTAGTGTCTTCAGTTAATAATACGTGTCTATAGAATGCTGTTTCATCAGGAGAGTTGTTGAAGACCTGCAAGAACTGAGATCTTCGTAAATAATAGATGAATTGTGGATATAATTGGAATTGTGGTCCGAGTCTGAACGATTCCTCTTGATCTTTTCTATAGTCCGCAAACTTTTGACACAATCTGATCAACATACGGTCGATCCATCTCAAAACATCTGCGCCGTCATCTTGCTCAGACTTGAACAATGTGACTCTAGACATCAAGACAGCAGCGGCCTCCTGATCGAAAGAGTTAGTCAAGGTTTGCTCATCACTGGTTAAAAAGTTGGAAACGGTCGTGACTCTAATTCTGTAGGTACCAGATGCATGTTGGTAGTGGGTGATGAATTGAGTGTAGCTCTGTGCGTTTTGAGGCAACAGTTGAGTATTGACCACATCAAAGAACACAGCATAACTGTGTTGAGGAGAAACAGAACACAATCTGTACTGCGAGGTTCCACCGATACCAAGTTCGTTTTCAGAAACGTTCTGTGTCTTGACGTTCATGGACGAAGCGTGGCCAATAAGTCCACTGATCTTCAACTCCTTCGAAGTTTTCACGTCGAAAGTACCATTGAAGCCCATCAACAAGTAGCCTTCGTGATCCTTGTTGAACAATCTCAAAAACGACTGCTTGAAGATGGATGTGGTGAATGCATCAGACAACAACAATGTACCGCCGGTTAAGTTACACAAGTTCTTCATTTCCAACATTCCGATCTGGTCGTAGCAGCCGGCAAAAATGTCGACGGTATGTGCGTTTTTGACCATCTTGGCAGCAATGGAGTCGTAGAACTTGACCGCCTTCTTGAAGTGCTTAGCGTTGTCCTTGTCGATGTCGGAGTGGGATCTGATAGGCTCCTTCAATTGGGGGCCAACTATCAAGCCCGGGCTCAAGGTGCCCGGTCCCGCGGAAAACAACATGATTCTGGCACCAAAGCCAGGGAACGTGGAGCCCAACAAGTTAGCAGCAACATTCAAAGCCGAACCGGTCGATCTGAGAGGTCTGTCGCCGTTGGCCACGGTCCAGGGGTCCTTACCTAAGTTCTCTAAAATGGAGGTCAACTGGAACTCTACGTCTTCTACAGGCAAAAAGAATCTTGTTAACGAATTAGCAAACTGAGGCAACTGGCCCTGAGGGGTCGATGTTGGCCTGTTCAACATGTCGCTGATCTGCTTCTCCGTATACTCCTTGTCGCCGCGGAAGATATAGGACTTACTGATTTTCTCTGAGCCCAAGTCGTGCACCTGAACCATGGTGCCGTATGTGATCAAACCGATCAAGGCATTGGGTGGTAACAAGCTCAATGAAACGATCAAAGTTTCTTTCAACGCAGCCAAGTTATCTTCATCCTGGCACAAATCGATCAACAAGAAGAAAATGGGTGGGTTCTGGACAGGTCTGGCCGTGATATACTCGATGGTAGAAGAGCCTGGCTGAAGCTCAAGAGGTAAGTTCTCCGGAGTAACACCCTGGTAATGAGCTGGCAATGGGTTTCGGTATGAACACAAAGGACAACGCCAGAAGCCACTGGGATCGATTGTACAGTAAGGGTTCAAGATGCTTTTACAGTTCTGGTTGGAGCAGAAAATGGGATCGTACACGGCCACAGGCAAATCTTCTCTCTGCTTCAATGGAGTATAAATCACCCCAGTGGGAACTACAACTTTACCAGCTTCCACTTTGGTGGATGGAAGGGCATTCCACGCAAAACGGATACCATTGATGTCCTCGGCCTCTTCGAAGTTCATTTTGGTGCGTGGGAAATGGCAATAGAGATGGAAAAAGAAATCAGTCTCCACGTCAATTTCCAGAGATTTTGTTGATGTTTCGATTTGAGGACAACTCATGAAAATTTAAGTGTTGCACGTGAGTGATCACGTGTACACGAATGGAAATAATACAGAAGAAAGACAGTAATTAAAACTTGAAATGGGTAATGTGTCAATAGTAACTGTATCAAATAGAATGATATTAATGATAATTACTTGACCTACATGTTTTGGTTTCACAGAATGGTGTCATCTTTTTACTCTTCTTGATTGTCTTGGTTCCAGAGTGCGATTACAGAGTTCTGAAATGTTCAACATATGCTGTTACTAAATAGGAACTAACCTCTTACTAAATGCTAGTGAATACCTTTCGTTTTCTGCTAAATCCAATAAATTACTCAATTGAATGCTCATTTTATTCTAACATCATTTACTCGGAAATCGAAAACATTATCTAACAGCAAACTCGACCACGTTGGCGCTACCATGTAAAATTCTGCCAATAGCTGCCGTTGGATATGTAAATTTCGATAGTGTCAATTGAATAGCCTGAGATGCCCAATATAACCACACACGTGTATATACCGTGTAGCCCAGACTCCACGACTCCGTTATACTCCCATCTGATTTTCCATATTATGGGCGCTAAGTAAGTAAAACTTGCGGAAAAAGAATGTCGCCAAATCCTAATGTCGTAAAAAAAATATTATGTAAGAATCTGTCGCGTCTCTGGAATTGCACACAATTCCGATAGTCTGCTTCTATCTACATTTCATTCAATAAGGAGATTTCTTCCAGTTGCCTGAATTGACGGCCACGAGATAATCACTTACTCTGAATTCTTTATAGGAAATTTTAGTACGAAATCTTGAATTTCGACTTGTTACATTTTTGGCCATTTTCTGTAGCTTAGAATAATCTAGAAAGCAGGAAATACGATTCTCTATTAGAATAGTCTATCGAATCTCTTGGTATTAAGCATGATGATTGATACCATAACAAACTGATTCAGTAGCAGACGCTATAACTAGATGTTCATCTTTTTCTCTCTGTTTTTTTGTTGACATTCTTTGACAGTTTTGTTAGATATTCTTCCACAGCTTAAACTGACGTCTATATTCCTTAAAACAAATGATAGAACATGAGAAACTTGAAGGACAGATGCTGATGAATTTAGGATTTGCTCTTAGTCGATACCTTGAACATAAATATGCTGTTCTAGCTAATTCATTCGGCGCTGTTGCTGTCTTAGAATTTATGAAGTCTTAAAATCTCTCTCTTTCAAGCCACTTAACTTTCAGATTTGTCGAACACATAGATTTCACTTTAAAGAACAATTGATAACAAATTAACCAATCAGAAATCCTCCTCTATTACAAGAATCATATTCAATTTGAATTAAAACACTGTTGGGCAATCTCCCCGAACGACTCTTTGTATGATGGTCTCGCAAATTATTATTGGCACGTTTGCGAAGATCGCATACATAAAATATATAAAGAGCAGATTAACCTAAGTATTTTAGTGCTTTCGTAATTTTTAGACGCATTCAACCTTAATTTAAAAATTCAACAAATCCATGGTCTTATAGAATATTTGCCTACCTTTTCTTTTCAATAAAGAGTTTTGCCAGATAAATTCGATAGAGAACCTCTCTCATGATGATACTTTAAAAAAAACTCAGCAAACCCCTCTGCTACCAGGAAGAAACTATCCAAATTCAATTTATGCCGAGTTTTTCACAATGAGAACCACTGAATTCAACACCAACCAAAAGTTCTAGCTTTGACAGTTTCAATCACTTCAATAATGATTATTGAAGCAATCAGATCTCCTTCAATTTATCTTCGAACAGATGTGCAAGGTCCACGGGGTCCTTAAACACAAAATGGTCTATGGAAGTAATCAAGTTGAAGAACCAATAGAAGAAACGGCATTCATCTACGAAGAAACGACGGAAAGAGTTACAGATAAATTTAATCTACATTTATTCATATTGTTACAATCGTTGCCATTAAAATCGTTATACTAATATCGTCTAATATTGTTGTCATTAATATAGTTATTATAATTTCACATACCATCATTAGAATACATATTTACAGAAGCATGCACGTCCAGATGAATGGCGACTTTCCATCTAGGACGATAGAATTAATAGACTTGTATACTGTAAGATAATTTATTTGTAACAGAGAATAAAATCGGGACATACATCAATAAACGGATGGCTTCCGAAATCAAGACTTATTTTTCAAAGTATCGATCTCTTGCAATAGAGCCCTGATGTACTTTGATGCCAATTCAACAGTTGTAGCTTTGGATGGAATTGCCACTTCATCATGGTAGACCTGGGGAATTAAACTACCCAATTCCAGAACGGCCATATTCATTCTATTTCTTCTTCCTTGTTCAGCTAATTTATGAGATGCTTTCTTGGTTGCTGGCTTTTCGCCACTTTTTTTGATAACAGGAATACCGTTGGAAGATTTTTCGTTGAGCAACTTGGGTGACGTCTCCGTACTCGACGAAGAAGACTTCGGAAGTATTTTGTTGGAAGTATTCGATGAAAATGATTTTCTACTAGATCTCGAAGATTTACGTGATAATCCGCCAGCGTTGGACGTCATATCAACCTCAATGTCATCAACATCTTCATGTTGACTGTGTTCAGCCAATCTTCCCATAGTGAAGCCCATCAATGGTGCATTACCTTGTCCACCATTAGATGTATCTATTTTTTTACCTTGTGGAGGTAACATCGGAGTGGCACTGTTGCTATTGTCATTTGTGCTGGTTTCCATGCTTGACTCTGGTAATTCGTCAAATGCAGAAACGCTAGTGGCTGCTGGAGATGTGCGGAAATTACCAGAGCCATTTCTGGCCTTGATTGAAGGAGAATTTTTGTTTGGATGCATTATAGGAGTCCCGTGTGGTGTCCTTCTCTTGCTTCCGTTGTAGATAGTATGGGCATGGTGATCATCCACAGGTCCAGGTCCATATACAGAAGAAGAAGAACGACGTCTATCATTTAGAGATGGTTGGGCGTTCAACGCTGGCGAAGTCAACGGCTCAAACGAGACTTGAACTGGAGGTTGCTGCGAGAAAGTGGAAGAAGAGGAGCCTCCGCCTGTGGTTGAGCCAGAAGAAGCATTTGGGGCCTTGTTAAGATTAACCTGTGAGTCCAAAGGAGTCACTGCTGGTGAAACTAACGGCGTAAATACAGCATCAGGCCTCACATGTTGCTGTGGGGCCTGTTGCGACTGGTGTTGAACCTGGAAATCGGATAGGTTTTTTGAGTTGTGTTTATGGTAAAAATGCTGGTTATTATAGGATTTCTCGTTCTGGCCCGGCAAAATCGGTGAGACAAACGACTTTCGGTCAGGTTCTGCTGACAGCTTCTGGCTAGTAGCCAAGTTCTTGTTGGCTGCTAGCATGCTCGGCGTCTGAATGGGCAAATGCAGCGGAGGAAATGCCGACGATTCATGACTGGGGTCTGTGTCGAAGTTCAAGTCTTCCGGTATTATAAAGTTCATATTCTCAATTCCATACTCGTACAGTTGAGGTGGTGGAGGAATGTCGTGCGGATAGCCTGCAATTCCTGGAGCACCCTGTTGAGTAGAGCCAGAGCCTACAGTTCCAGAGCCCGAGTTGGGTGTATTGGCAATATTTGAGCTAGGAGTATTTTCCTGAGACTGGGAAGCCAGAGGGTGGTGATGGTGATGATGATGGTGATGAGAGTGAGTTGCTACAGTGGCAGCCTCGTAGAGGTTCTGCTCTAATTGGTGAAGAAACAACTGCTCGGTGTCGGAGAAGTTGGACGGCGTTCCGCCTGATGGAAGAGGCCCCGGGCCCAGCATCTGGTGGTAATGGCTCGAAGGAGTCAGATGCGAATTAGAACCCGTTGCATCATGGTGTTGTTGCTGTTGGTGGTGCTGTTGTGCATCACCAAGCTCGTGGTAATACGGCGACTTTCCCGGCGTAGCCCCGCTATTGCTGGGGGAGAAAGTCGAGTTCCACACCGACAGCTCCATTTTTTAATTTACGTATGAGAGGTAATGTGAAAAGCAACAGCTAGTAGTACTATGAGTTACGAGCACTATTAGATATTGAAGGACAATAAGATACCAAGTTTTTTCGTAGTACTTAAGTCTTTCAAGTGCAATGAGCTTTTTCAGGTACTATGTTTCTGAAGTACTAGGTGCTTTTTTTGGACTGAGTGTAGTACAGTTCGGTAATTGACTAAAGTTCAACCTACTCGGACTATTGTACTGTGATGATTCTTAAATATGCTGTTATCCAGGGGCTGCTTAATACACTGGCGTGATGGTCAGTTCCTCAGCGATTGATGATAGGGCGTAAAATGAGTAGAACAATTAACACGGCTCGCAAGATGGCGTGAGCTGTAGCTTGATGAAACTGGCAGTATAAGATCTGAATTTATAGATAGATTTGATTAAATCTGAAAAGGCGTTATCTGAGGGGAATGCCTGATATCTGATTTGACTAGATAGCAATCTTCGGTGGTAGTAGTGACGGCTCAATCAGGTGGAAATGGCGATACTCTGATGATGTATCTGGTCGGTATATCTAATATCCGAGAGTAGATCCACGAGCTTCTACTGTCTGGGGCTGCTGACAAGTTTGGTACGGTAGCCGTGAGCACACAGGGATGGGCACTTTAAGCTGAGGACGTCAGAAAGGAAAAACGAGACAACGAATGGAAATGAAAAAACAATTTATGAATAAAAGATATCAGAATTTATAAATCTGACTTCACCACAGACGAAAAAAAATGTTACCAGACGTTTTTTTCCTTCAGACGACATTAATGCTTTTTGCCAGAAGTCTGAATCCGGTAACCCTTTGGTTACTATGATTAGCCTAACAGGTATTAATAACTAGTAAGGGCCCGCACCTGTAGATAGCGAGAGCCACGTGGGGTTTGGCTCAGTATCAGACGCGCCGCACCTCGGGCGACATCTGCTGTGACATTCTGACACTTGTCGTGACATTTTGCGCGACATCTGCGCGGAATTAGATTGTTCTCTGTAAATAATAAGCACTTTATGGCGTATAATTATCTAAATATTTTAGAGAGATCCGATTAGAGTTGATTTGGAATAAAATGTATGGGACAGAGCACAAGAGCAAAAACTCGTATGTAGAACTCAGAGCCCGTATCTTGTCCACTATTGGGCCATACCGGCTGTAGCATATCTGGTGAACACAATACATTTGCACCCAAACGACCCTCTAGATCTTCCGCCTTGTTCTGATACGCAGATAGGAGACACAAGGCAAAAAATCCTACGGTTACAGTTATCTAAATAATCGAGGCCAAAACTTGTCCATCACATGGCTACTAACACTTTCTTCCACAAGTTAAGTCGGATACATGAAATTCCTTCCCAGCGACAAACCATAAATGCTAAATCACTAGACGGGATATTACCGCATCTTGCTGGTTTCCACATTCATTGTTAGTCCAAGCCCTGTCACACAAAAATGTTGGCCCGATGCCGTAGTTGCCATCCCAACTTGACTATCACCAGAATTGCACATTCACCTCCAACTCAATATCCCGATATTTGTACCTTCTATCCCTTGTCTTCGCCAATAAGAGCATATTTACTCGTCTGAGTTGTAGCCCCTTCTGTTCATTGGGTATTAGTCTTTCCGTATATAAGTACCGCGAGATGAGTGAATTAATTTACAAATGGTGACACATGCAATTTTTATCTCTCTGCTCAACCTGCCCATACTTTCGTTCTATCGCCAGCTCCATAGAATACTCTACACTTCCTGATGCAAAATCACCCCGTCTATTCTTGCCGAATCCCCCCGACTTAGTTCCACAGACTCACGTGATGGTTCACCCAAACAGGAAAGCCATCCGGAACCTCGTATTCGCCTCATCGGGCTACATGATAATAAGCCACTATCTTGAGTCTTCAGATCTCTCTGTATTACTTTGCTATGTATTATATCGCGTTGCAGGTGTTCCTTTACTAGCAGAGCTAGCCTTATATACAAAAAAGGTGGTAACCGTCAACTGAAAAATCACCCAGTTACAACCAACGACTGAATTGTCAATTATTTCGCAATCATAAACCATCGTAGAACCAACTGGTAGATAGTTCCATACCCCTGATTATATAATCACGATAAAACATAAGTACAAGACTTATAGGAACGCCCCCTAGGAATTGACTCTTGCATGTGCTATTAACCAGCAATGAAATATTTCAATATCAATTATCTTAATATCAGGTACTAATAATAATTTCAATCGTAATAATTCGTTTCTATCATTTTCATTTTCGTTCAAGTGTGTTTGCCGAGCTTACGCTTCGACGGGTATAGGGTCGTTGATGACATCTCTGGTTTCTGAGCTTTTCGGCGATTTTATCACGGTATTGCTTATACTCTTTTCCTTGTTGATGATCTCGCCCTTGACGATTTTTTCCATTTCTTCTCTAGTCAAAGTCTCGTACTCAAGCAACCCTTCAGCCAATCTCTTCAACTCTACACGTTTGTCGCTCAACAACTTTCTGGTTCTGTTTTCAGACGTCACCAAGAAGTCGCGGACTTCGTTATCAGCCAAATTACGAATTTGAGACGACCACAGTTCCCAGTTGTCGCTCAACTTTACGGGACCTATGACGTCACTCATACCATAGGAAGTAACCATAGCTCGTGCGACGGACGTTGCATTTGCCAAATCGCTGGAACAACCACTGGTAACATTTTCTTTACCATTGATCATTTCTTCAGCAATTTTTCCTCCCATACAAACATCCAAGCGGGCAAAACACTCCTTCTTGCTCATGTCGACCTTATCCATTTCTGGCAATTGGAAGGTGATACCCAAGGCACGACCACGAGGCAAGATTGTAGCTTTGTATAACGGAGTTGCACCCTTTGAATACATGGCCATAATGGCATGTCCAGCTTCATGGTAGGCTGTGTTGATTCTCGATTCTTCGGTGATAACCATCTTTTTCTTGGCTGCACCCATCAAGATCTTGTCTTTGGCCCATTCGAAATGGTTCATATCAACTGCAGGAGCCGACAATTGCGATGCGTGAACAGCGGCCTGGTTGACCAAGTTCATCAACTCAGCACCACTCAATCCTGGAGTACCACGAGCAATAATAGAAGGATCTACGTCTTCAGCAGTTTCTACGTTTTGCATGTGGTGCTTCAAAATATCGATACGACCTCTCACATCGGGCAAATCTACAATGACTTCCTTGTCAAAACGACCTGGTCTTGTCAAAGCTTTGTCCAAAGATTCAGGAAAATTGGTAGCGCCGATGATAATGATTCCCAGAGTTTGTGAGAAACCGTCCAACTCCACCAACAACTGGTTCAAGGTCTGCTTGGCATAGGCCTGGTCCTTAGGATTACGCTTTCCGCCGATGGCGTCCAACTCATCTATGAAGATGATGGCTGGCGACTTTTCTCGAGCCTGAGAGAACAATTCTCTGATTCTCTTTGCTCCTACACCTACATACAACTCGTCAAACTCTGAGCCCGACATGAAGAAAAACGGAACTCCAGCTTCTCCTGCAGTTGCACGAGCCAAAAGAGTCTTACCAGTACCTGGAGGGCCTGTCAAAAGGACACCCTTTGGCAATTTTCCACCCAATCCAGTAAACTTTGAGGGATCCTTCAAGAAGTCTACGATTTCCTCCAACTCGGCACGAGCCTCATCACAGCCCTGGACATCCGAGAAGCGGACCGTAGACTGCGAGACGTCTACTGATTTGTCGCTCACTTCTGAGTTCTTGAAGATGGTACCGTTCTCTACCAAGTAGTTGAACGCATTGGTAGCGCCGTAAGTCATGAGTGCGACGGGAATCAACCATTTCATCCATTTGGAGAGGATGGTGAGGAGAGATTCAGAGACAATGACGTGGACAGGCTCGTAGCGGGAGCCAAAGCCATGGGGCAAGCCTGTAGCAACATTTCCCGCAGATGCAACATTCTGGGTAGCCAAACTACGAGCTACTTGTTCTGCTTTACCTTTCTTTCCAATCTTGTTTAAGGCTTCAATGTAGATAGCAGTACACTCCGGAGAAGCCGCGATTCCAGGAGTCTCGTATCTCTGGATGACAATGTGTGGATAGTTATGCGCAAGGAGCAGACGGTAGAACTCAGCTTGTGCCGTAGTATTGTTCAAGTCAGAGTTGGCCATCTGTTCCTGAGACTGAAGAAGTGAAACAGTCGTAGAAGAAACATTTCTAACGGAGTTGAGCGATTTTCTAGGAAATCTTGATGACTTGAGAGACGTCAATGATGGCGAAGACTTCCATGAGGATAAAGAAGATCTTGTGGAGAAGTTTTTCAAGTTTTTCAAGCTGTTCAAGTTTCTGAAGTTAGTCATGACTCTGGGGGCAAGAGATGTCCTGGCTGACGAGAGCACCGGTGCCATTCTCAGGAGAGTATTCATTTTGTCGAAGCAAAACTTTTGAGCTAAAACAAACCGAGCCAACCGAAAAGAATATGAAACAGGAAACAGAAGTGGTTGAAAAGAAAGAAATCGAGTAATTTCCACTGAAAAAAGAAGTTGTTTTGTGGGCTTTGATAGCAACGGAAAAGAAAGGTTGATCGGCTTTGGTGAGCCACGACCTGCGAGAAGATTCTGCGGGAGATTGAGACGGTTAGTGTGGAGACGAGAGAAATAGTAGAATACTAGAAATGAAGATGTACTGGTAATTGTTATATATTGCTAGTTGTGTAGTAGTAATCCCTGGAACGACTTTGCCAGAAAAGCGGATTGTTCTTTGAAAATTTATTGAAAATTTACGAAACGACTCCGCAGCCTTCGCTAGCGATTTTCGCACCCATAATTTCTGGATTTAATTTGTAGAGCTCCAATTGTCTATCTTCAAAAATAGATCAGATCTGTTTAGGCTTGATCTGGCAGATCTACTCCGATGGACGACTTCGAATATGTAGAACTCATCCAGCGCTTGAGCATCCAGCTAGAGACTCAACATTTCAAAGACTCGTCGCTCAACTCTACGTTAGCCATCCTTTCGCTGTTCAATGACGACATCATAGCCACAGACATCCAGTTCGACTTCGTGCTAGAGAACCAGCGTGGAATGAAATTGTTTGGCATACCTCTCTACTCCAAGAACTCGCTTCTTCCTCTCATAGATCCATCCACCTACCAATCGATCAAGGGAAAACGGCTTCTCATCTCAGCGGACCATTTGAACAACTTTCCGCTTCCCGATTTCAGCTGGACCTGGAGCTGGGACTCGTGGTATGTTCTAATGTGCAACGACGTAGACGACCAGGGCTGGGTGTATTCAAATTTGTTCTTCAACAACTACTTCACGGACAGAACCTGGAAAGGAAAATACTATCTAGGCAACTTTGTCCGTAGACGGATCTGGGTCAGAATGAGAAAGAAGAGCGAGATTAGTGGATCAGATAACAGAAAAGGAGAATGACCGAAAAGATGATAAAATTGTATAGATGAGCCATCGACCTGGTTGATAGCAGGCTGTCAACTAATAGCATCTACAAATCCCGTCACAGGTAAGGATTATGGAAATAGTATAGAATATGGAGTAATTACACGAAACTCACGAACCACCTCTATTGTGGTCCCTCTAAACTTCAGTTTCCTCTATTTATCAATGTAGCGATAATAGCTACAAGGCACGAGTAATATATTTCACAAAAGACTCAATCTTCCACAGCATATTACACGGTCTATTCTCTTTGCTGAGTCTCTGAATCTAACTTATTCTCTGGTTCTTAATCTCACGCTTAAAATCTTCCTCTCTCTCATTCGCGCACTATAAATTGCAGCCATAAAAACACAAATATTGCTGCTGCTTCTTTTCTTACCAATGGATTCCATAATTTTACCTCTAGCCCTTGCGCTTGTGAGGTATAAACACCTCAAGGGTATCACCTATAGCTACGAGTGTAAGTATTCTTCCGGAATTTGATTCTTATGTTATAGAAGCTAACTTTACCAGTTCTCATAGTAGATCTTATTGAGGGGCTCCAGGCTGCAAAAACCAAACAACTTACAAAAACAAAAAGAAAAACCGCATCCACAGCCACCAAAAACAACAGGAATATTCATAGATTCATCGAATATTCTACCAAGAAAACAAGTACTGAGTTCAATGTCAGTAAAACAGATTTGAAGAAGGCTTTACAAAGCTTCAATATTCGCTATGACGAGCAAGATTTTGGAGGGCAGATCTCTTTTGAGGGGGCTCGTATCAAGCATCTATTTCAAGTTTTCAAACTATTGTTGAAAAAAGAAGGAAACAGGAAGAATAGAAGGTTACTTCTGCTCTTTGCTTCAAGGATTATCAGAACAATTCAACGAGAGGCCATTAGTTCCAGGATCTTATGTAAGAGATTGACAGAATGTCAACTTCTACCTTTGCTACACGAATCTAAGTATAATGACTTCATCAATCATAAGTTCAGGTGCCTAGCATCTATTTACAATTCGATACCTGACAAATTTGCTATAAATGACTATTGCATGTCCAACATGTTCAAACTCGTACTAGCCAAGTACTTCAACAACAAGTTGTTGGATGTACAATACCCGAATAAAACTGTGGAGCACGCCATTACTAGCCATTTTGATGTTCTTGTCAAGAATAAGTTTCTGGAAAACGTGGTGAAACAAGTCGAACACCCAGATTTGCTAGATTATGTAATGGTTCTAAATTTCCAGCAAGTATTGGCAACGCAACAGAATATTCAGCTATTGAATGCTCTCATGACCTACAACACCAATCTGCCATTATTTGATGTATTTGAACGAGTTTCTGTTCAACACATAAGTGATACCACTCAACAAGGTGGTGGCACTGACGAGAGTTCCCATCCCCAAAGCTGCCGTTTCTAAATCTATACCCAAGAATGATTCAATGGCAGGCTTGAATACCAACCCTCCTATATAGACCATCTGGAGACCGGTGTTGATCTTTCCTAATAAGTTAGGATGAACTGTGATTGTAGGATTCAGTCTAATGCTGATAAATTTGTCTAGAGTTCTTGGAGGTTCTAGACTCTTATAGCGATAGTAGAAAGACATGAAACTCAACATGACGTCTCTGCCTATGATAACGCTGGCCACGAGAGCAGGAATAGAACTGACGTATGCTAATGACAAAGTACACACTGTCATAAGGAACTTATCTGCTAATGGATCTATGATAGAACCTACAACTGACTTCATATTGAAACGTCTGGCTATATAACCATCCACAAAATCAGTGATGGATGAGTAGACAAAGAGCAGTAATGCCAAAGAAGTCTCTCCCTGGACAATGAAGTACCCAATGAAAGGTGTAGTTATGATTCTTGTATATGTGAGAATGTTGGGTATCGTCCAGAGTGAAGGGTCCAGTCTTAGTTGTTGAACTATTGTTGGGTTCTGTTTCTCTTTCTGAGGTCTTTGATCGGTAGAAAAGAATTTAACTTGACGGAAAGTAGCCAACTGTTTTGGAGAACGAAGTAAAGATGTGCACAGTATCGGCTTTTTCGAGTAGACATTTGAGAGAAGTCTTGTCCTACCAAGAATGGAATGTCTATGGATAATTGTTCTTGAAAGAAGCGTTGGAGTATTTATTCGACTTAACAACATTTTGCAGAGTTTTATTTGGTATTTTTCTTTGAGCTGGTGCTACGGTATCCTAGCAAACTCCTGTCACGATGTCAAGCTCTTCCGGCAGTATTGCTATTTCAGATATATTATGGTTGAGATAGTGAAGAATGGAAGCTTCAAAAATTTCAGCTTCCTCAAATGCGAAAAATTAGTGGGTGCAAATGATGAAGTCAATGAAAAAATAAAGCACAAATAAAGATGCATACCAAAATTTTTTACCAACAAAATACTTCCATGGAGACGAGAGGTTGAATGAAGCTGATGTTATACAATTCATTGTCTGATTGCTTCCAATAATGGATCCTATCTTTTCTACCATACTTAACTTCTTTACTATTGATGGCAAACTCTTAGTTAGCGCCTGCATCCAGTCTGTCCACAAAATTTTTCGTGAACGCGAATAATCTGAATAATAAGATCAAAGTGTTGAATCCATATAGAAGTCCATAGTTTATTTTATCTATACCGTAGACCGAGGCTATTGACTGTTCAAGATGTCTCTTAAACTTCCACAAGCTCCCAATTCCGGGTTGTTCAAGAGTGGCTACCTGTCGATCTCCAACGAAGATGGAGCCATCATCAGAAACATTGAGGCTGTTCGTGAAATTTCCACCATTCTCTTGACTTCGATGGGTCCCAGTGGCAGAAACAAGATCATTGTTAATAAGCTCGGCAAGATTTTCATCACTAACGATGCTGCAACCATGCTCAAGGAGTTAGAGGTCGTCCATCCTGTTGTCAAGATCTTGATCATGGCTTCTCAGCAACAGGAATTTGAGATGGGTGACAATACCAACTTTGTGATAATTTTGGCTGGTGAACTTTTGAACATCGCTGAAAAGTTGTTGACTTTAGGATTGAATGTCACCGAAATCGCCCAGGGCTACACTTTGGCCAACAAATATGTCGCTGAGACCTTGAACGACTTGGTAGTTGACAAGGTGGATTCGGTTCTTGAAGCTTCTCAATTGACCAAAGTCATCAAGCCTGTCATCGCTGCTAAGCAATACGGTTACGAAGATTTGATTTCAAAACTTGTAGTTGAAGCCGTTCAGAGTATCATAAATCCTAAGAACCCTCTGTCCTTCAATGTGGACAGTGTAAGAGTCGTCAAGATCATGGGTGCTTCGTTGAACCAGTCTTCCGTAGTTAAGGGTATGGTTTTCCCTAGAGAGCCAGAAGGAACCATCAAGAACATCAACACCAAGTCTAGAGTAGTTGTTTTCACGTGTCCAATCGATATTTCTACCACAGAAACCAAGGGTACAGTGCTATTACATAATGCTCAAGAAATGTTGGATTTCTCTAAGGGCGAAGAACAACAGTTGGATGACATGTGTAAGGAAATATATGATTCTGGGGTCAAAGTGGTTGTTGCTGGTTCCAATGTGGGCGAACTCGCATTGCACTACTTCAACAAATACGGTATTCTTGTCTTGAAGGTGCCTTCCAAGTTTGACTTGAGAAGAATCTGCCAGGTCTGTGGTGCTACTCCATTGCCCAGATTAGGAGCACCAATGCCAGATGAAATGGGTGACATCGATATTATAGAGACAAAGGAGATTGGTGGAGACAGAGTCACCATCTTTAGACAAGAAGAATCGATTTCCAGAACTGCCACTATCATCATCCGTGGTGCCACCCAAAACAACTTGGACGATGTAGAAAGAGCCATCGATGACGGAGTAAATGCGATCAAGGGGTTGTTGAAGGACAACAGGTTGTTGCCCGGCGCTGGTGCCGTAGAAATCGAGTTGATAAAGCGTGTAACAAAGTACGGAGAAAACACACCGGGCTTGATGCAATTAGCTATCAAGAACTTTGCAAAGGCTTTTGAAGTTATCCCTAGAGTTTTGTCTGAAACTTCTGGATTAGATTCTTCGGAAATGTTGAGTAAGCTTTACGCGGCTCACTCTACTGATGACAACATCAACCTCGGTATCGACATCGACAATGACGATTTACTTGATGTCACCCAAGCTGGTATCTACGACTTGTACTCCAGTAAGAAGTCTGCCATTAACTTGGCTGTAGATGCCACCAACACCATATTGTCTATAGATCAAATCATCATGGCCAAGAGAGCTGGAGGCCCTCAGATGCCAAAGCAGCCTAGACCTGGTAACTGGGATCAAGATGATTAAATTCAGATACCGCAATAAGTGCATTTTAGTAATAAAAATATTAAAGCAAAGGAATAAAGTATAGTAGAAAGTACGTCGTAGTAAAAATGTTAACCGTATCAAAATATCCCACCTAACGCTTGAACACACTCTACGCAAAATCATGCTAATAATCATATATCATTAACACTATTTACATCTATAAAGTCTTTCCAATCTTAATGAAATCCTCAACTTTTTGCAAATCCTTATCTCCATTCAGATCCTCTACACCTCCGCTGACATCGAATCCTAATAAGTTCTGAATTCTAGAAGTAGAACTCAAGTTTTCGGGAGTCAAACCTCCAGCAAGTATGAACTTTCCAAAATCCAAATCGTTAACTACTTCCCAATCAATAACTTTACCTTCCCCTCCTGCTTCTGAGTCAAGTAGGGGAATTGTAACGTACGCTCTATTCTTGAAAGTAGAAAGCTGCAGTTTGATCACATCTATATCCTTGGGAACTACGTATCTCGGTATAACACCAAACTTGGAATCTTTATTCAATTCAGCATACTCCAACTTGTTTTCACTTCCATGAAGTTGAATAAAATCCAAGTCTAACCTGAGAGCCGTCTCATACACTTCTTCTGCCGCCTGATTCCTGAATACACCGACAAGAAAGGGTCCATTTTCAATGATGATGTTCGATAAATGCAACAAATATTCATTTACATCAACAAAAGTCTTTGTAGAAAGATATTTATGGATCTCAGCCACCTTTTGGAATTGTCTATTCCTTTCCTTTCTGGTCTTTTTGATTAATGCTGATATCTCTACTGCCACTGGTTCTTGAATAGTACGTGCCCGATTGGGTACAAGAATTACCCCGAGTAAATCCGTTCCTGACTCTATAGCTTTAGCAGCAGCTTCAACTGTTCTGGTTCCACATATCTTTACAATTTTGGGCATATCCAATGACTTTTGAAGATAGAAGTAAAGCTATTAAATTTGTATAACCCTCTAAATCTTATGACTAATGATTTTGATGGAATACTGCATATACAACCATATATAACCAAAGCTATATAAAACTATCTATGCTAGTCGTTATCCTTTCTGAAGAACTTACCAAAGTTCTTGAAGTTCTCGTTTAACTTATTGACATGGCTTTCTCCAGTGATAGCAAATTCTCGGAGATTTTTCTCAAAGTTGTTGATTTTCGTAGGAAGCAATTTTGGTGACTTAAAGTCTGGGGTAGGTGTGCTGACCTGAGAAATACTAACCGATCCCGACTCTTCTTCGTCTTCTAAATTAGATAGTAACTGGTTTTGGTTTGTCAAGGTACCATCATCTAGAGTGAGCTGTAGTTTGAAATTTTCAATATACTTTGATTGAGCCGACTTGTCGATATTCTTCAAGTTGAGAATCTTCATGAAGTTGCGAATAGACTTGTCTCCTATCAATTCAAAGTAACTCTCTATTATATTCTCTATTGGAAGTTCAGGAACCATCAAGACCTTCAACAAGCTTTCAAAGCTGTGGAACTGGTTGCTGACAAACTTCTGGTATGATGGTGAGCTACTAGTTGTATTCTTAGATTCGGAATAATTAGGATCGGAATACAATGGGAATGTCAAACAAACGTCTTTGAGATTGGTAATGTCAAGAAGGATCTGCTCCAAACTAATCATATTCAAAGGCTTTACAAACTTGAGGTTGTTGCTGAGTGTAGTTATAAGCAATTCAACAAGTTTATCGTTGAAATTTCTTATATAACTTTCTCTTATAATCAAAGGGAGAATCACCTGTAAATTGGTGATAATCTGCTTCTTCAATTCCAACATATAGCTGGAAACATCATTAATCGTGTCTAAATTGGACCAGTTTATATTCAAGAATTGTCTCCAGCTGAACTTGAGATCATTGGAGATCTTGATCAAGAGATTGGAAATGGACTTGTTGATCAACTTAAAGTATATGTCTTTGACGTTTTCGTAGGAAGGCAACCTCTGCTCGTATTGATCCTTGATTAAAGTTTTGAATTTGTCAGCTAGATCGTCAATATTATTTATAACATAATCCCCAGTATTGAGTAACATAGTCAAGTACTTCAAAGGCTCTATACCACCTCCCAATTCGTCATCGTTTTTTGGAACCATCGGTGCCAATATCTTATTGTGGAAATCATACAAGTACTTGATGAATAATTTACTCAACTCTATCAAAATCTCACCATTGCTGAGTTTCAAAATCAGGGTAAGAATCTTTTGGAAATTCTTGAACAATTCAGTTGAAGAGTTTGCGATGTTAGGAACATTATTAACCTTCAATACCGTTAAGAAGTCGTCCTTCTCGTTTAATTCTGATGGCAATTGTGAAATCGACATAAATTCTGCGAATTTGGAGCTGAGAAGTTTGTCCTGTTCATTTATCCATATCAACAAATAAGGTTCAAACACCAGGGATATGATCAGTGTGAACTCGCTCGTTTTGAAGGTATCGTTCAAGAGTTTTTCTAAATCTAATGTTGCTGTCAAGTTGTCCAAGAGGGTATTAGATTTGACATTTGACGATGTGAGCAAATTTATGAGATCCTGCTTGGTCATGGAGCAAAAGATTTTACTCAATTCCAAGTCGACCTTCCAGTCCTTGGGGAAGATTTCAAGATACCTTTCCTGGACGCTCTTCAAAGTGTTGTTGAAGTAGATATATCTGCGGTTCAAGTTGTCCAAGGAGCCTGCCTCATCCAAGTTGTTGAAGATGGACCTTATATCTTTGAGTTGCAAGTTGAAAAACCAGTTCAAGAGCTTGTCCTTGTACTTCAAGTCAATCAACTCTAAGATCTTACAGCCGTAGATCAACTGATCCTCGCGGTCTTGTAGTCTCTGTGTCGAAAAATCCTCAAAATCTATGAAGATATCATCTATGAGCTTATTTTGGGTACTGACAACCATTAGGTTCAACTGATTGATTTCATCTATCGATTTGTATGGTTTGAAAAAGCCCAATAATTCCTTAATAACGCTAAAAAGCAGTAGAATCTCCTGGTAATTGTGTGAAGACATCACCTGTATGAGCGTATTGTTGGCATTTATAAGCATTTGAAGTCGTTTGAGAATCGTCATCGACAATACCAAGTTCTTCTTGTACTGATCCAAGTTCTGGATCGATCCGGTCATAGCTACAATTGACAGACGAGTAGCATCTGAGTCCAGCTTGATTCCTTTAATGAGATCTACGAGATTGCAAATGTCGTCATTGAGACCGTTGGGACGACTACTGTTGTATTCAGAGATATCCTGTTGGATTTCTTCATCAAGTTTCTGTTTGTATGAATTCGTGTAGTCTAGCAATTGCGGCAACTCGTCAAGTGTATTCGGCGATATGAAAATCCGCCGGAGATCGGGCACCGGGTCGTACTCGTATGTGACCATAATTGTATATACACAATTGTAGAACAAGAAAGTGTGGAGAATATGATTGCTTGAGTCGAACTAGTAGATCAGAGTGTTTTTGATATTGAGGATATGGATCACGTGATACAAATTCAACAGAAAACAGATTTTGGGCGAATATTGTATGTTGCAGCCAGTGCTAGAGTACGGCGACCAAGAGGTACTGTAATAATAAGTAGAATGCTAATCGATGATAGAAGTAAAAATACATGAGAAACCCTTCGAAGACTTTGTCTATTTTTATCTATTTTTATCCATTTTCACAATTTTTTCCAACTGAAAATGTCAAAGTCTGGCTTGGGATTCTTCCCATAAATTGTCTACATTCAGTGTGAATTTTAGCAATATAACAAGAGAGAGTCCGACGTCAAAACAGAAACAAGATTAAACCAGGGAAGATAGAACTTCTGTAGAAGTCATACTACAAGTTTCAATGAAAAATGTCTAGTAGGCGCATCTCTACCGTCTATTTGCGCTTTATGCTAACTCTTGGGGATCGCGGACCCTTCGTATAATTGTAAACTACAAAGTAACTAGACACTAATAAGAAAAAATAGATAAAACACTTGTGCCATATTAAGATTGCTCATTACCCGAAGCAGACTCAGTATAAATACAAACTTACTTGGGAAGAGAGAAAGACAACTGGAATTAATTAGTGAAAGTGATTTCGCCGCAAGATTAAGACCTCTTCCCTAATTAGGCAATCATTTGGAACCAACTGGGAAATGGCCATGAATGACAAGTATTTAAATCTGTACCTGGCATTTGCAGATTTAGTCAGGACAATGGGGTAGAGATGGCCCCACCTTGAGCATCTGCCAAGTCTAGTTGATCAGGACAGCAGTGGGGTAGCATCTTGATCAGGAATTCCCATTTATTATTGGAACAAATAAATTTTACTGGACTAACGAACGGTAGAAGTTAACGCGGAATAAATGGAAAAAAATAGTGAATAAGCAGAGAAAAATTAAGCGGAACGTAGCAGAAAACCCAGAAACCCCAGAAACCCCAGAATAGGCAGAATAGGCAGAATAAGCAGAACAAATGCTGAGCAAGCAGAACAATTGCTGAGGAATCAGAACAATTGCAGAACAAGCAGAGAAAAGCAATGCTGTAGTTGTAGAGTACACCAATTTTTGCTACGGCAAACTGATCTTTCTGGCAAGAGTACCCTGGAATCAGATTGTCCGCTAAATTCGAGCAGTATTTTTTTATGGGACGCGGTGCGGCTCACCGGCGAGGAAAATCCTAGCGAGAGTTTACCGAGACCCTCACCAAGGACGATTATCCCTGAGATCCCAATACACCACTGGAAAGCGACTACAATATTACAGAAACTCTTGATTCTACAGTACCACAATCCCACCACTTCCCCATACATCTGATAACTTCTGTATCTCGAAACAAACCATTTTGTCAGCTCAGTTACCGCAGAATTTTGCAATTCACCCTTCGTGCACCTCGGAATTCTTCGCGGCCATCTTCCCCAATAGAGCAATACTCTCTTCCAGTACATTGCCTAAATGGGAAGTGGAACTGGTTTATTCCCAACACGGATGTCTACAAACAGAACCAGAGTAAAAATCGGAACCAACTTGTTCTTATATATAAGCATCGCACACTGCTGTCCTTCACCACACCTTGCTCTGCGTCGCCCCAAACATTTGCTGGACTTTTACTTTTTCTTCTGGCTCCAGCGGTCTTTCCAGTGATAACTGTTGATTGCATTTTTTTCACGGCCCGTTCTTTATTTGAGAAATATCTCCACATTTTTCAGCATTATCAAGTGAAAAATTCACCTCCACATTAGCGGATCATTAATAGCCCACCAAAAGGTCCTCGAAAGGTGCACTAAATTACCCAAAATTACCCAGTATTAGCCAATTTGCTGAGAGAATCACGCGTATATTCTCACCAAGATCCCTGATTCCATAACAGCTGTTGTTCCTAATTTGATTCTGTTTCTGAATCTTTGTTTCTATAGCCTATTTCTTCACATCATCTCTTCATAGCATGGCTCGCTTTACCTTGAAGAAGAAAACGAAGAAGAACGACGACTCTGCCAACACCACTGCTGCCTCTATCGAACCACAGCCTGCGCAATTACAGCTTCCCCAAACTCCAAAGTCTCCAAAATCTATTAAAGGCATGACAGTTCCACACTCTCGACGTCTCTCAAACGAAGAAGACCTCAAGCTGGCTCTCATCAGCCATCCCGTCAAGATTAACGTCAACCAGACCACACCCTGGAAACGATTCAAAGTCTTTGATTCGCCTTTCCCACGTTATCGTCATGTTGCAGCATCTGTAGCCAGCGAAAAAGATGAAATCTTCCTTATGGGAGGCTTGAAGGAAGGCTCCGTATTCGGAGACACATGGACAATAATTCCTCGTGATGAACACGGAACTGGTGAAGCTACGGAATACATAGCTAAGAACATCGAGATCGTGAACCACAACAATCCACCAGCACGTGTGGGTCATTCGTCTGTCTTATGCGGAAATGCATTTATCATCTACGGTGGAGATACTGTGGATACCGACTTCAACGGGTTCCCTGATAACAACTTTTACTTGTTCAACATCAACAATAACAAGTACACTATCCCCAGCCACATCTTGAACAAGCCTAATGGAAGATATGGGCACACTATTGGTGTCATTTCGACAGCCAACAACTCGTCCCGTCTCTACTTGTTCGGTGGGCAATTAGAAAACGATGTCTTCAACGACTTGTACTACTTTGAGCTCAACTCATTCAAGTCACCGAAGGCTAAGTGGGAGTTAGTGGAGCCTGTCAACAACTTCAAACCTCCACCATTGACTAATCACTCGATGTGTGTTTACAAGAGTAAGATCTACATTTTTGGTGGTGTCTACAACAATGAAAGAGTGCTGAGCGATCTCTGGTGCTACGACTCTAGTAACAACAAATGGTCCCAGATGCCTACCACTGGCAATGTTCCTCTTCCCGTTAACGAACACTCATGTTGTATAGTCAACGACAAGATGTACATCTACGGAGGAAACGACTTCAGTGGTGTGATCTATGACTCGCTCTTTGTACTTGATCTCAACACCTATGTATGGTATAAGTTGGTAGAACTGGCTACAGCACAGGGTCCAGGGCCAAGATGCGGCCATTCGATGACATACATTCCTCGGTTCAACAAGTTGGTAGTCATGGGAGGCGACAAGAACGACTACATCAACAGCGATGCCGACAACTTCGACACCTATGAGAACTTCAACGGTGAAGAAATAGGAACAATGATCTACGAATTGGATGTAAACATAATAGACTACTTCCTCACCGACAAGGTTGAGAGTGTTCCAACTCCTTCTGCTAATGCCGTTGATGCAGCTTCTTCTCCTGTAGCTGCAGCTAAATCTGTACTTCCCAAGAAGACAGCAGCCTCAGCTTCGAATGGTCCTTCGAAGAGAGAAGAGAATCCGGAAGGCTTTGAACGTCACGCCAGAAGCTTTTCAGCCGGACCAGAGGACTACAAGACACCACAGGCTTCTGTATCGCCAGAGCGTACTCGGGCTTCTGTTTACGATGCCAACATCAATACTGATAAAGATAAGTTTGTGGAAGTAGATGTTCCCTCTTCTAGTGCTGTTTCACAACATGACACCTACCATGAAGGTAGTACGTACCCTGCGGAGTCAACACGCGACATTCTTGCTGGAGAGAGTCGTTTTGCCGAATCCTCCAAGTATGTAGATTCGCCTCGAAACGGCCACTCTTCGTACCGCGACGACTATAACTACGCTGCTATCAACGAACCAGTAGTCAGCGAACTGAGAGAAGTTCATCACGAGAGAACTTCGTCGCTTCCCAAACCAGTTTCCAGATTCCTGCAAGAACCAGAAGAGAAGGCAATACTAGCCTCTCCAGCTTCGAATGGCGGAAATGGACACGAGGATTCGCGCATCAAGAAGTTGGTAAGTGAGTTATCGAATGAGTTGACTCAGTTGAAGGCTACCACCAAAGCTCAAATGCAGAATGCAACGGAAAACATTAATAGATTAGAACAAGAAAACTCGAGCTTAAAGGCTAATCAGTCGACAGAAGCATCAGGGTTGCGGAGACAGTTGCAGGAGAAGAACTTGTTGATTGACGAATTGAAGGCTGCAGTCAATCCTCGTGAGCTTGCCATTGACGAAGATGCTCCTCAGGACCAGAACACTCCAGTTTCGGAGTTGAATAAATACAAATTGGAACGCTTGGAATTGAACAACAAGATCATCTACTTAGAAGAAGAAAACGCCTTGTTGAACGACAAGATAGTTCAATTCCAGCCGTTTATGGACAATCAGATTGGCGAGTTATCCAACTTCCAAAAGATCATCAAAGCTCAAGAGGAAAAGATCGAGAGATTGACTGCTCAGGTAAAAGATGAAGAACATTTGCGTAGAGAACTCAACGACTGGCAAGCAAAATACAACAACTTGAATCTTGAGTATGAGAACTACAAAAGCATACACGCTGATGATGATATTTCTGACGTCGATGAAGATTTTGCCAGTCCCCCAGATTTGTCAGGTCCAGCTGATTCGTCTAACAGATCGATTGTGAGTAATGCCACCTCCATCAGACGTTCCAAGAAGGACATTTCGCTTCATTTGGAAAACTTAGTCAACTCGTGGAACAGAAGAAACGATCTCAGAGAGACTTCGTCTATTGCTTCTTCTAACCCTGAAGACAACCCAATGGTGCAGAAGTTGCAGAAGCAAGTTGACGATCTTTTGAAGGTAGGTAAGCAGAACGAATTACAATCGTCTTCCCAGATCGACAAGTTGAGAAACGACTTGAACGAGAAACTCGTCAACTTGAAGACATTTGAAGTTAACTACCGCGATGCTTTGCAATCTGTCAACAACACCAGTAAGGCGTTGAAGATCAATCAGGAAGAATTGAACAACCAGAAGGCAATCATGGAAAAGTTGATCAAGGAGAACAACGAATTGAAGTTGTACAAGAAGGCGAACAAGAGAATCAGCTCCAGAGCACCTACTCCTGTTACTACCGACCCTAGTGGTATCCCAGAGGTGGACGAAGAAGACGAGGAAGAAGTCATCAGCAGCGTCCACTACAACATGAAGGTTAAGGATCTCGAAGCTGACTTGTATATCTTGAAGCAAGAAAGAGATGGGTTGAAGGAAAGCGTTACGAACTTGCAAAAACAGTTGTATTTGGCGCAAAATAGCCATTAGCTGATATCCATATTTATTTAAAATGAACTAGTTCGCTTTTAGTGCACTATATGTAAACGAGTAGCGCATGATGGGATGTAGCATGTATTAATATGAATAGAAATGAACAGGCAACTGAGTATTTGCTCTACAGCTACTGTGTTTTGCTAACATTTTTGCTAGGAAATCCATCGCTGTATTCACTTGCAAAATGATCTGACTGGTACAATTTACATATTATCGTAAAATGAAAGTATATTTTAACAGAAGACTACCAAAATAAACTTGCAACGCCAGATACAATTTATTCCATGACATCTTTAGCTTTCTCTCTTTGAGGCTAGCCGTTATCATAAGATCCCCGAGACTATTTTCATCTAAACCAGACGTTGTTATCAGGGGGCGATTGTCTCGTGTTCTCGGTTCCTTTTCGCCGGCTGCAACATCTGATTTTTTCCGTGGGTGCAAAATGACTAAAAATATATCTGATGATTCGAGTCTTCCGGAGAGAATAGGCTGACAACTGGACTTCGGGTAGCTAAGAATAAATTAAGTGTACAAGTGTAAAATATGGCCTGAAAAGTTTAAACAGTAGATTCTTTTCATACAATTTCTATATAATTGCAATAATTGCTTCTGACGAACCAGTACTACGAATTGCACAATTGCTAGCGAACAAACGCACGGCTAACTATATTTCACATTATCTACACATGTATACTTCATCTATGAATTCCAACTTGAATACGGCAAATTCGCCTCCAGAGCTGTTGTCTACCCTCCAAGAACAATACAAAAAGGAGTACAAGAAAGCAGAGGTAAACCGGGGGGAGTACTATCTGTTGCTGCACTTCTACGAATCGCTCCAGGACGAATCGATCCACAGAGAGTTCGAGATAATAACGCTTGAAAACAAGAATAAGTTGCTTGAAGCTCGTTTGAAGAAACTATTTTACGAGTATGAAAAACACGCTGGAAGAGCAGACAGAATACAGCATTGCAACGAAATCATTGGCCTTTTGATTGAAGAAATAGACGAGTTGAAACAGCAATGCTCAGAAATTGCGGAGAGAATAGAAGAATGCAAGGAGAAGATGAAGAACCACCCCCGTATACGTACTTTGCAAGAGAATATATAGATAAAAACGTGTTCAATCTTAAAGATTGCAATAATATCTTAATATCAATATTTATAAAGCGCAATTGTAATCATTCTTCACTGCAGAATTAGAAATGGATCTAATCAAGGCAAGTCTCTGTAGTAACGTAAACCAACTTCGCAATTACTTCTGCAAGCATTATATATATTACATTCTTATCTGTCCTCTTGAATTCATGGCATCTATACTTTCTAGCTATATAGTCCTATCTTATGCTGCATTACGCATGTGAAGCAGAATCACTACCAGATTCTCTCGTCAAAGTAGAAGCAGCACCAGTGCCGGCTTGTCTTCCTTCAGCGAGGAGTCTGTCGTTACTGGCAGAATTGTAGTTGGGCACAAAGTCAATTGCATCATACTGTTCGTCGTTGTTCTCTAAATCGTTAACAACGCTGTTGGGATCGTGATAAAGTTCGTCATTAGTATCATCGTGTAACTGGATACCTGCCATCTGTGAGGTCGCGGTGGAAGAGTTTTGGTACGTAAAGAACTGGTACTGGCTATTATTACTATTATTATTGGTGTTACTGTTCACATTATGTGGAACACCCTGGACTTCTAGCTGAGCAGAATTCCCGTTAGTACCGTTTCTCACGTCCTCCTCCTCTCTTTCTTCTATATTGTCTAAAATGTTGTCGTTGACAGGGCTGACTCCTTCTTCTTCGTACTCGTCTTCTTGTTCCATAGGCGGAGCTGAAGGCAACAAACTCGATTCAAGGAGTCTTAAGCGTTCCTTCTCAGAAATCGACCCTCCCATAGCATTCGAACCGGATCCACTCAATTCTGAATAATTGGGTATTGAACTGAAGTTCGTAGGCAAAGGGGTAAACTGTCTGGTTTGGCTGTGACCTTGACTCTGGTTCAAATTCTCAAAGTATGGAGGTGACTGGAAATTGTTCATTTCCACAGCCTCCGGAATGGCATTAATATACGAAGCCTGCCCTGATAGAGAAGTAGATTCAAGTGGCTGCGAAGCCATAATTGGTGCTGGATAGACTTGCTCTGTAATCTGTGGAGAAGGCGTTGTTCCCATATTAATACTATTGCTATTGTTATTGATATTAGGTGGAGAATTGTTTGGATTCGATATCAGAGAAGATGATCTTCTCGATAAGTCGATCTGGGCATTCTCGCCCGCTCCCGTATTCGTATCTGAAGTCAGACGATGTGTTCCTATAATCACCTCAGTAGTCAATTGTAGGAACTTCTTCAGTCTCTTATATTTGTCAGTATTGATAAATCCTGATCTGTCCTTGTGATGCTGTGAAGACAACGAGTTGTTGTAGTTGAAATTGAACTTCGTACTAGAATCTATAGTCAAATTCATAGAGTTGTTGCTACCATTAAAGGAAGTAGCCTCATGGACAGTCGTTGGATCATCTACAATCTTGGTTGCTGAATGGTGATCTGTAGGAGCATCGTTGTCTAAGACTAGCGATTTTCCTGACAAGTTCACCAAAACTTCAATAAAGTACTGGAAAGATACCAACGGACATCCCAGAATAGTCGGAAAGGCATCTGCTGGGACTCGAACACTGGTATTGATTTCAGACTGGAAGGTCACAGGATCTACGAAAATGGGAAGAACCAGTTGTTGAAGATCCTTTCTGAACGACTCAAAAAAGGACTCTGTGCCGTTATCCAATCTACAGACTCTTACAAGGGTAATTATAATTCCATGCAAGTCCTGGATCTTCTTGAGGTGGCTGATCGAGAGTTTAATCGGTATCAATTCTCCACGCAAATAGCCTCGTTGAGGAATCTCAAGACAGACTTTAATCGTCTCTGGCTTTATAGAAGATTTATCTAAACCAGGCAACACTACATTGGGCTTGGGTGATGGGTTATTAGAGCCATTAGTGTTGGTTCCAGTAGCATTAGGAGCTTCGTAGGTGTCTGAATTATTGGAAGAAACAGTGGAATATGTGTTGATTGTATTGATTGTGTTGATTGTAGAAGTTGAAGATTGGGTTCGAGACAACTTCTTGGAATGTTGAGTGCGTGGATCTTTCAAGATCAAGCGCTTCGGTTTGGGAGGTGTAAGAGTAGTTACGTCTATGGGGTTTACTAAGTGAATAAGTTTTTCAGAAGTGTATGAGGGATTCTGGAGAATTTTCAACGACTTTGTTTTGGCAAAGATGGAGCTGCCACTGCTGGTAGGTGAATGGGATTCTGACGGCGAAGATACTACAGAAGAAGGAGTAATTGGCGACAAGCCATTCGTAGACAGCTGTGAATTACTCAGCGCGGGAGGATGGGAAATGGACGAAGTAGGCTGGATCGAGTTTGAAGAAGTTGATATTGATGTAGTTGATGCGCCTGTGGTTGTGTATGAGCTTGAATTTCCTAGAGAGGCTCTCAATATGTAGCTGATGGAACCCTTACCGAAATCGATAGAGGTAAATACTCTTTTGTTAGGAAGCTTGACGATGAAAGGAAAGACGTGCTCGCCCTTGTACAAGCCGTTGGTGAAGTCTGCTTCGCTTACAGAACCCAGAGCTTCTGGCAGTAGGCCATCTCCATAGATCTTTATCGTGTGGTCAAACAAGCTGTGTTTTATAGGTCTCAATTTGGAGTGCGACAGAGCGTTGATTTTCACATAACCTATTAATGACAAAGTGATGACGATGTTGGCGAGATTCTTCTTGGAGATAAGAATGATTTTGCCGGGCACTTCATCGCCAGGGAGCCATGTCTTATGCGGTTTATCGAGCTGGATGTAAAAATCGGCCACGGAGTTGAAGTCTATGCGAAAGTTGGAAGAGTGGAGTGGCTCGGTAGAACCAGAGAGAAACTTCGGCGTGGGGATGATTTTCAGTACGGCACGCCTCATGATGGTTTAGGTGTGCTTATATGTGCTTAGGGAGTAGGGGAGCTTTAAAATGGTGTACTGGAGGCATGTAGTAGCGGCGATGTTGAGATTGACTGGCTGGTGAAGAATCAATGAGAATAACAGGAATAAATATCGTGGTAGAAATGGTAGAATTTATGATAGGAGAAGTGCGTAGGGAAAATGAAAATTACCGAGAGTGGAGCTGGTGCGAATATTTCCTTATATATTGCGGAGGAATAGTGAGATTACTGAGACTGGGGAGTATTCAGAAGGCAATTAAGAACAGAATTCAAGACTAAGCTGGGGCGGACGCGGCTAGGGACAGTATAGACACAGAGCTTTTGGTACAGCAACAGTGTCAGACAGCCAGATATTGGTACAAGCAAGGGGTGGAGGTGGTGGTGGTATTGTTTTTATTTTCACTGCCAAAGTTGAGGTTTAAGAAGCCGGAATTGAAAAGAAAATGGGAGAGCAAATCAAAAACAAGGGATTCTGTGGATACGACAGGAAGCCCGGGCAATCGAATGGTAAAGGTTGCTAGCTGGCTAAGCCTTGGACAGCAAGAGCTGAGGGTTGCAGAAGAAAGTGAGAAATAAAAGTTATGGAATACTGCTACATTAAGTAAGGTTGAGGGAGAGGAAGGAGAGCAAATAGAGCGGTGCGGCTCCGTGCTAAAAAGAGGAAATAATGCAACTTTAGTGAGGATACCGAACTTGAAAATTAGTGACAATAGACGAGATAAACGCTAAAATTACGGGCAGAAACCGAGGGGAAGGACAATAGAGACTGGGATATGAAAATGAAAGAGAGTGGAAGATATGACTGATTATGAGCTTTTACCTGCCTTTTTTATTCTAGAAATTCCCTTAAGCTAGCGAGAAGCTAGAGCAATGTCACTTTGTCATCGAGCACAATTTTGGGTGTACAAATCCACCGGTGTGAATCTCTTGTCCCAGCAGTTCCGATCTGTCTGCTTCGGCCCAGAAAAGGCGGTGGGTTTTGTGGTTGGGCCGTTTGACAGATCGTGCTGTGGTGGGATTTGGTCCGCAGGGCAGTGCAGGAGACAGCAAGTATTACCGAGAGTTTGTAGCGATCGCAAACGGGTCATTGGAATGCTCTCAACAAAGAAGAGGACCATCCTGACCAGGTGGAGAACTCACGTCACTATGACAACTTCAGCACGAGCCCAGTGATGTGTCGGTAATCAAATTCATCAATTTCCACAGTTGCTGCGTCTTTGGCTGAACCCTGCTTCCTCGCGATCTCGGCGAACTGCCACTCCAAGAAAACTAGCGACGAGAAAAAATGTCTCGCTAATTTCCAGCAGATCTCCCTACACCGCGAAGCGCGCTGTGAGCCCATATTGTGGGACCAGATTGGCTGGCTGATAGTCTTAAGATCGTGACTAGTCGTTGCAACAGCTATATAGAGTGAAATGGCTTGACACAACTCTTCATGTGAGGTCTAGCGTATAGTCTAGGGCATTTAAAACGTCTCTGAATTTCATCTAGTGCAGAGCGGTATATATTGTATCTTACTGAACGCATAGTCTGCCGACGCCTCACTAAGTCTCGCTAATAGAATTACTGAAGTCTCACAAGAGTCTCTGTAAGGTCCCGCTAGACTCTCGCTAGACTTTCACGTAATATCTCGCTACTATCACGTAACTGCAACTTCTTCCAAATCCCGATCTCAGTTTCTGCTGCTGGCTCCCGTCATTTTCTCGCTAGCCAGAACCCACATTTATTATTTCTTTACGCAGTTCTCTCCAGAATCTCTCCATAAATGCATGCTGGTCATGGACTGACGCTCAGGACCTACGGCCACAATCTTTCCTTAGACCGTTCTCTGGTCTGCCTGGTCTGCCTGGTCTGCCTGCTCCCAAACCTCTCAAATTTTCACCAATGGGCATCCCAAGCCCCCATTCTTCTCAGCCAATAGAATTCTCTCGTGGACAAGGCTTTTTCGCATGGCTTAGGGAAGTTTTCTTGTAGCTCTTCTACACCAGCTTTATTCGCCAACTCTGGGGGCCCAAGAAAAAACGTCTCCCGTCGCCCAGCAATCGGCTTTCAACTTCGGCTATCTACAGTCAGAAGTCTCTCCACAACGTCAAGAATACGGGCATCTTTTCTTATCGCTAATATTCTCTTGTCGTAGACTTGCTTCTGTCCATAAATTTCTTGACATTTCTCGCTTTGTCTTGTGCCATGGCTAAAGCGTGGCTATTTCAGTTTTACAGAGAGCTAATTTCTGCTCGCCAGCTCACCTCTCGTGCTACCACGTTACATCATTATTTCATTTGCTGGTGACCCATTGTTCCTTTACTTTTTCCTCTACTTTTTCCTCTCTTTTCCCTGGAAGGTCATTCTCATCTGTTTTACGTTCTTCATTATTATTTGTCCCTAGCACCAAATCAGCGAATCTGGACCTTAAATTCAGAATCGTCTTCCACCCCGTATAACCTTAAAAATTTGAACAGCGCTCATACATTTTCGCATACTCTTCTCAGCAGGGATATCACACTTTTCAAGCACAGTTCGTGACGGTCTTTATCACACTCTCCATCCCAATCCTCCCTCTTGAGATCCCCGCTGTTCAACAGGGGGAATGCTGGTAGCGCTGATCTCTAATTTTATGGCCAACCGTTTCTTCTACTGTGGATACACTCCAATAGCGTGGGCATTGCCATTTTAGGCGTCACCCCTTCACCCCCGAGCCACTTCTCTATATACATCCTCTGTGTCTCTGCTCCTTACTATTGGGCTCTTCTCTACTGTATACGGCTGTTATCACTCTACACTATCTAGCTCCTTCTCGCTACAATGGCATGTATTAATAAGTATGGTACAAGGTGCTCTCTATGAAATTAGAAAAGTGCAACAGAAAATAATGGGTGCAAATGGTGCGGCTTCAAAATGAATGCAAAAAATGGTGCTAATTTTTTCCTTAGCATGCAGCTAAACCTCTATGCTTAGTCAAAGGTCTTTTTGGTACCCTTGAACTCGGCGGTCTTAGGACCAGATCTGGTTGGGGTTGGGGTAGACGATCTTTCACGACCGCCGAAGCCACCTCTGTTTCCGTCGAAACCACCTCTGTTTCCGCCGAAACCACCTCTGTTGCCTCCGAAACCACCTCTGTTACCCGAGGAACTAGGGTCCTTTGGAGTGGAGAAGTCTAATCTACAAGCACGGCCCTCGATGTATTCACCGTTCAAGGCTTCCATAGCGGCCTTGGCTTCGTCAACAGACGAGAATTGGACGTAACCGAAACCCTTTGGCTGTTGGGTGTCTGGGTGGGTTGGGATTCTACAGGAGATGACGGTACCGTGTACACCGAAGATGTTGAACAAGTTGTCTCTGTCAGCGTTGAAGGACAAGTTACCAATGAAAAGAGTGTCAGATGGAGCAGATGGAGTGTCACCGTATTGCTTGGCTCTGTTTTCAGTGCTCTTGGTGACATGTGGCTTACCAGTCGACATGTCCAAGTTGATTGGTCTACCGTCCAATTCTCTACCCTGGTATTCGTTAAGAGCCTTTTCAGCAGCAGACTTGCTGTCGAAGTCAACGTAACCGTAACCTCTGGACTTACCTGTTGCTCTTTCCATGATGACTCTGGCAGAAATAACACCACCAAGAGGTTCGAATTCTCTTCTCAACCACTCATCGTCGATGTTCCACGACAATCTACCAACGAACAAAGTAGCTGGCTCTTCGTCAGTCTTAGCCTTCTTGGCGACTGGTTCTTCACTGGAAGTTTCTTCTTCTTCAGAAGACTCGGCCTTACGCTTGGTAACCTTCTTTTCTTCTTCTTCGTCGTCAGAGGAGTCGGAGTCGGAGTCTGAATCAGAAGAATCAGAATCGGAAGAAGAGTCAGAATCAGAAGAGTCGGAATCGGATGAAGAGTCAGAGTCAGAGTCGTCCTTCTTAGTTTCCTTCTTAGTTTCCTTCTTGGTCTCCTTCTTTTCTTCCTCTTCTTCGTCAGAGGAGGAATCGGAATCGGAATCGCTGTCGGAGCTAGAGTCAGAGTCACTGGAGTCAGATGATTCTTCCTTCTTGGCTTCCTTCTTAACTTCCTTCTTTACTTCCTTCTTTTCTTCCTTCTTTTCTTCTTCAGATTCGGAATCGGAATCAGAGTCGGAGTCAGAAGAGGAAGAGGAATCAGAGCTAGAAGAAGAAGAGTCTTCAGATTCAGAGCTGGAAGAGTCTTCAGACTCTTCTTCAGATGAGCTGGATTCAGAAGAGGATTCGTCAGAGGATTCTTCCTTCTTGACTTCCTTGGTCTTCTTAGACTTGACCACTTCCTTCTTGGATGCCTTGGTAGAAACCTTTGATGATTTAGCCATTTTGTATGTTAGCAATGCTCTATGAAAGTAGACTTTAGAAGGAATCTAGTATCTGATTTTTTGAATTTTTCACTTACCCCATCTCAAAAAAATGAGACTGAAATTTTTTTTAGACTAAAAGAAATTTTCTGGCATATAGCCGTCTCGTGACTTTATCGATTTTGCACCCGATGGCCAGTAGAACATCCAAGAGATATCAGCGTTACGGAGGTTTAGAGGTTTACAGAGGTATTGTCGGTCACTGAAATGATGGTTTAGCTGGAATTTGAATGGTGGAAAAGATCCTCTTTATTTGGGGCTTTTAGCTCAAGTATTCGTGGTAATATGGTAGTCTTGCGACCATTGTAGGAATTTACTATCTGGAACTGAAAACATATTCAGTTGCAATCACTTTGTAGTTATTCTCCAGCTTCAACACATATTTCCTTCTATTTATTGAAAGCTGGCATTCTCTTGTGCTCCTTCCAAATGTACCATCTACCAAAAACATGAACAAATTTTTCATGTCACTCACTCTCTTCACGATTTCCACTTCACTTCCATTCTCAAGTCTACGTCAGCTTTCTCACGTATAAACCATAAAGACGACAGGATAAAATAACATCGACGTCGTATTACGCCTTCTAGAAAGCCTTTCCATTACTTCCAACTGAACTGAACGAATACGAAATTCTCACTTTTCTGAGTCTGAGTGAAAAGCCTCAAAGTCTTCAATATTGGCTAAGATTGCCGTAGCTTCGCCATAAGCGAACTCTCCTTACAAGAACTCGCCACTCTTCAGACGTAGTCGTCACAGCCGTCGCTATCGCCTTACCTGCGTGGAGGTTGTCGTCAGCTCACAAAGTAGTGGAAGTTGCTTGCAGAGGGGAAGGAATCACGTGTTTATAATTCCTATACCGGTGCCGCTTTCGCTGGCCGGATCTAGAAATTTTTCAATATCAGATTTCTCCGCCTACCACTCCAGCCAACAGAAAACATTCCAAATCGTTTTGTCATCATTGGAATTTCTTCTCTAGAGTTTGCTGGTAGGAATCGAAAACAAGCTTGAAAGTTTTGTACTTAGTGTCGTTATCTGCTATTCACCGTAGTTAAGGTACAAGCCAGATTTTCAACTACTGAAAAAGACAAAGTCAACCAGACTCTTGACTACAAAAACTAGAAGTAAACGGTCGATTTTGTTGATCTCAACTTTCTAATACATATCTAAGTTACTTGAACTTGACCAATTTTTCAGTCACAGCACAATTTATCAACCTGGCACAATGTTCAAGCAAACAGCCAGACTCTTTCAAAGAGCTTCCAAATCTATACCCCCAGTGGTGCCAGCATACAAAAATATGTTAAAGGATCCTTCCACCAAATATGCTGCCTTTAAAGGAGTCAAGTTGGACAAGAGAACCTGGCCCTCAAAGTCTATCACCAAGGCTCCTAGGTGGTTATCTACTGATTTAAGAGATGGTAACCAAGCGTTGCCTGATCCCATGTCTGTCGAAGAGAAGAAGGAGTATTTTCACAAGCTCTTGGAGATCGGATTCAAAGAAATCGAGGTATCTTTCCCTTCTGCATCTCAAACAGATTTTGACTTCACCAGATATGCTGTGGAGAACGCACCAGATGATGTTTCGATCCAAGTTTTGACTCAGTCTAGAGAACCTTTGATCAGAAGAACTGTTGAATCCGTAAAGGGTGCTAAGAAGGCTACCATACATACATACTTGGCTACTTCTGACGTTTTCCGTGATGTTGTTTTCAACATGTCACAAGAAGATGCAATTGCCAAAGCCATTGAAACTACCAAGTTGGTCAAGTCTTTGACAAAGGACGATCCAGAAATGCAGGAAACCGAGTGGACCTTGGAATTCTCTCCTGAATGCTTCTCAGATACTCCTACCGAATTTGCTGTGCAAATTTGTGAAGCAGTCAAGAACGTCTGGGAGCCAACTGTAGAGAATCCTATCATTTTCAACTTGCCAGCTACCGTTGAAGTTGCTTCTCCAAACGTCTACGCTGACCAGATCGAATACTTTGCTACCCACATTTCCGAACGTGAAAAGGTGTGTATTTCTCTTCATGCTCACAATGACCGTGGCTGCGGTGTTGCTGCCTCGGAATTAGGTTTATTGGCTGGCGGAGACAGAGTCGAAGGTTGTTTGTTTGGAAACGGTGAAAGAACCGGTAACGTAGACTTGATCACTGTTGCTCTCAACATGTACACCAATGGAGTTGCACCGGAGTTGGACTTTTCAGAAATCGAAAAGCTCATCGAGGTCAGTGAAAGATGTAACAAAATCCCAGTTCACCCAAGAGCTCCATACTCTGGATCCTTGGTCGTTTGTGCCTTCTCTGGTTCTCACCAAGATGCTATCAAGAAGGGATTCTCCAAGGCTGAAGCCAGAGCTGCTAGGGGTGACACCAAATGGGCCATTCCATACTTGCCATTAGACCCTAAGGATATCGGTAGAAACTACGAGGCCGTTATCAGAGTCAACTCTCAATCTGGTAAGGGAGGTGCTGCCTGGGTCATCTTGAGATCTCTCGGCTTGGACTTGCCAAGACACTTGCAAGTTGTCTTTTCTGGTATTGTTCAGGAAAGAGCTGACTCTTTGGGTAGAGAATTGAAGTCTGAAGAGATTGCCGCTTTGTTCAACGAGCAGTACTGCTCTACTTCCAACTTGTCTGTCAAGGACTTCGAGATAACTAAGAGAAAGAATGCTCCAGAGAACAAGGACCGTGAGATCTTTGCTGTCTTGCAGGCTGGATCCAAGACCGTTGACGTCAGTGGACAAGGTAACGGACCTATTTCGGCCTTTGTGGATGCCATATCCAAGAAATACGGTGTTTCCTTTGAAGTCGTCAACTACAGTGAACACAGTTTAGGCAGTGGTACCCAGAGTAAGGCTGCTACTTACATTGAGTTAGCCTACAACAACTCTAACAACGAGCATGTTACAAAGTGGGGATGCGGCATTAACACAGATGTGTCGCAGGCTTCGATGGAGGCCATTCTTTCTGTTGTGAACTCATTGATTGATAGCAAGGAAATTAATTTGTAGATTTGATTTTGATAATTAAAAGTTAGTTAAACAATAAAAGTACGATAGAGGACTATTTACAAAGAATGAATAATACTCAATAAGTCAATACTCGAGCAAACAAGTCTATCAAATGCATTGCCATCTGTAGTTTGTAGATATTTGCGCATATGGTGTGGATTCATTGTACTTTGTGAGTACGATTTGGGTGCAAAGTCTGGACAGTCCGATAAAGCAGCTCTGCGTCTCTGTAGCAAATTCTCACTCTGTGCGACAGAACTCAGTCTAGGGCTCAGCCCTAGTTAAGTCAGCGGCACGTGATGTAGGACACTACTGCACACACCACTCTGCACTACCTGGCTCGTTAAACTCATCGTTCGCACTGATAAATATTTCAGTCACGTGCTGTTCAGGCTCCATCCGCTCCAATTCTCCCAGCGATTCTCTCTCTGAATCGCAGTCTCTTTCGCAGTGCGAAAATTGCTATAGTGGGAAAATTTTTTTCTGTAGCCTACAAGAGTTCTTTTCTTTCTTCCTTGTTTAGTTGATAACTCCATACAATTATACACGATGTCTACCTTCGAACCAGTTGTTGTCATTGACGGTAAGGGCCACTTGTTGGGTCGTTTGGCCTCCATTGTGGCCAAGCAAGTCTTGAACGGCCAAAAGATTGTCATTGTCAGAGCCGAAGCCTTGAACATCTCCGGTGAATTTTTCAGAAACAAATTGAAATACCACGACTACTTGAGAAAGTCCACCAGATTCAACAAGACCCACGGTCCTTTCCACTTCAGAGCCCCATCCAGAATTTTCTATAAAGCCGTCAGAGGTATGATTCCTCACAAGACTGCCAGAGGTAAGGCTGCTCTTGAAAGACTCAAGGTATTTGAAGGTGTCCCACCTCCATACGACAAGAAGAAGAGAGTTGTTGTTCCCCAAGCCTTGAGAGTCTTGAGATTGAAGCAAGGTAGAAAATACACCACCGTCGGTAAGTTGTCCTCCGCTGTCGGCTGGAAGTACGAATCCGTCGTTGGCAAGTTGGAAGAAAAGAGAAAGTTACAGGCTGCCGAATACTACGCCAAGAAGAAGGCCTTGACCAAGAAGATCACTGCTGCTAAGGCTTCCACCGCCGAATCCGAAGTTGCTCAACAATTAGCCACCTTCGGTTACTAAGCGTCCTTGTGTATTATGTGAGGCTCTGGCTTTGGCTCGAGCCTAGCAACGACTAAAACGAAGTGTAGCTGGACGGACGACCTTGTCGTTTGTCTGGTGTTGCTTCACCCTCCTTTTTCTTATTAATATCAATACATGCAAATACAAATTGTCATAGAGTAGCGGATATGTAGAAAAAGAATATTTTATCTTACTTGAATTTGTAGCAAAGTGTAGCTGTTTCTACAATATCTGGATTCAAAGACAGAGAGGTCCTTGCTGGTCTTCTACAGATCAGATAACGGTTCCTAGTCCGCAAGAAAGTGAATCATATTGTAGATGCACAAAGATCGTACTACCTGAAAAATGTATGGCTGAAAAATTTATGGCTGAAAAATTCTGTCGCATCTTAGCGAATCTTATCTACATAGAATCGTTAATATGGAAGTTTCCAAAATTAGGAAAAGGTGATAGGGCCATTAGCATTTTATAAACCTTTTCAGTCCTGGAAGAATGTGAAGTCTCCTATAATTGCTACGATGTGTTGTTACTCTTTATGACTGAGGTTCTGGCTGAAAATCAGTCGCAGGATCTACTATACGTTACTTGAGCTTAAGCCAGAGTATATCTATTGAAGAGTAAGCTGTTAACATACTCTTCAAAAACATACCGTAGAATGCCAGCGCATAGCACAAACTAGATCTACTGGCTATCCTGTATTACGATTTCTACTCCTCTGGCATAATGTATTTCGTTTCTATTCGTGCATTCGTTATATTCTACAGATTGAAGAAGAACCGTTTCAACGATCTTCTGAGCTGGCGAGGAGGCCTCTTGAAGTCATCGGCGTCCTTGCCGGTGTCTAGACCAACTTTTGTAGCCGATCTCGACAATTTGGACGATTGGCTCTCTACTTTGCTAACTATCGTCTGGCTATTGACAGAATTAGAAGTGAGAGTGCTGGTGTTAGACACCACCGACGACTGTCTGCCGTTCTTGGACTTGATCTTGTTGATAAAGCCATCCATGTAAGTGACTGGCTGTGAATTCATGTCGATTTTCACCTTGACTCCGTTCACAACCACATGGTCGTTGACGTAGTTCTTGAGATTGAAGAACTGGTAGATGGAAGGAGTTGGCTGTGAGCCTATGGTGCTGTCGCTATTAATACAAACTAGAAAAGAATTGAACTGCTGGATGTTGAGCGTATGCAAGTAGGGCGAGGTTTTGTTTTCAAACTTGTAGCCTTTGCCCAAATGAATTAGTGAGATTTGGTCAATGTAAAACCGTGTCCCAAAAATGTGACTCTGGCCCTGGTACAAGTATATGAGAAGATGTGTAACTGTAAGGTCCAGCAACGAAAGTCGAACGGAGTCGCTGTCGATGAACGAGTTGATCACATTTAGCACGGAGCAGATGCGGATGACGATCTCCTGGTGGTTGTAGATAAGCGTAATGTCCTGGTCTGTTTTCTGGTGCTGCACTAGATCGGCGATTCGCAGTGAGAGATACGTCTGAAAGATCGAGGTGTTGAAATCGTCGATAAGCGGAAGCGTGGTGCAAGAGTCGCAAGGAGAAAGTAGTGGACTGGAAGACATGGCGATGGTATATCTTCAAATGTGGTATGGAATTTGGTTGTATGAAAGAGTCTCGAAACTAAGAGAACGAGTACGAAATGTATGAGATATGAAATATCAGTTCAAAGTCAGATCGACTGAGACAAATATCAGCCTATATTACGAGACTTATTGACAGCAGATCTGTGTGTGTTGTCGTGGCCCACTGGATATTTTTGCTGTTGATTGTGGGAATGTGGAGTCTGGAGAGTGTGGGGTCCAGCTGAAATCGAGTGGATCGTGGAAAAAAGGATAATAGCGAGACAAAAGGAGAATGAAGCAGAGAAGTCTAGAGCAGCCTGGAAAGGACCATCAACAGGAATACTGCTATTATATATTGGATATACAACAATAGGAGGTGGAATCACCAACCAACAATACAGCAAAAAAAAATTGGTGAAACTGAAAATTATTCCACCAATAAAATTTTATTTTGTCACTTTCGTATCAAAACATCACGATTCGTAGACACGGCTCTCCACAGAAAAGTTCCGGTGCATAAAACACGGAGAAACTGCATCCGCCATAGAAAAGATGACGAAAGAGACGAAAAGAAAGTACGTGATAAAGGCAGACAATAGTGCTACAAGAGGTGGGAAATGAGAGTATACGAGTTTACGAGAGTGTGAGAGAACATGGCGGTATTCTAAAGCCGTGGAAGTGTACCGCAAGGAGTATGAGATTGGACTGGTGAATTTTAGGGAAGATAATTTTTAGTGAGAAAAGTGAAAAAAAAATTTGTTTGACGTCTCCAGGTCAATTTAGGGGGAGCGAAAGTTTCTCGTGGGTAACCAGGAGAGAAAAAGTTCCTCTTGCCAACACCTTGCCAACACCACTTTACCTTCTATCAAACATGGGGGCAGCCGGAGTTCGTACCTCCTATCGTGATTCTATAACCACGCAATGTGTCAAGTCTCCCTGAGCCACTTCGAGCCAAGCTCTTCCCGTCGAAACTTATTCTGAGCTCGAGTCTTCCCCAAGGTTGCAATCTCTTATTGCCCCGGAAATTCAGGGCGGGGAGCGCCTGCACGTAGCAAATACGAGAATCTCTCCATTTTCTCGCCGTGGGGCGGGTGGGGAAGTCACGCTGGCTCGGTACGCTCTCGGTACTCTAGCGAGAGTGCATCTTGGTAGGGAGACTTCAGTGAGTGGCGAGACTTTAGTGAGAGAAGACCCGGCAGCAGCTGCTAGTGGGCGAGAGAATGGAGCACCAGCAGCAAATTAGCGGTGGTGGTAGTGTCGTGATGTCAGTTCCACGGCAAGGCGACGACCATCTTCGGTATGGAATTTCGTTCTAAGCAGCCAGTCGTGATGCCAGTAAAGTGTCAGTTCCAAATGTATCATCTCTGTATGTCTGCAGTTGGATCGTGCCGAAGATCTCACAAGAGCAATGGAACACAATCTGGCATGAGGATGCAACTTGTTACTATCTGACATCTCTTTCTTATCTCTCTGCTTCTAATCTCATTTTGCATCTGTAGAAGTGAATCTTGTTCAATTTGTGTTTTGTTTAATTCTTCTCTCTTCTCACTTCTCTTCTTCTACTGGACTCTCACTCTCTCCTTCTCCTTCTCTCTGTCTCTCCTTCTCTCCGTCTCTCCTTCTCTCTGTCTCTCCTTATCCTCTTGTATGATTTCTCTTGTTGTTTCCTCTCCTCTCCTACTCTTCTACTCTCTCTTCTGTGTTCACGAATTCTTTGTTCTATTCATTCCATATTCTCTATCATGATTCATTACTATTACTCTACTACACCTCTACCTCTTCATCCACCAACATGCTCACGTAGCTGCTGTACTCCTTGTCAACTAGAAACAACGCATACGGCGTCGTTCCACTCGTAGCCTTCCTCACTACACTCACCAACAACTGGTTCTTCTCGTTGTACGAGAGCTGCGCCTGTGGCAGTTCTAAAATCAGATACAAGTTCTCGATCACCACCACCAATCTTGTGCTCTCGGGCATCGCCTTGGCCTTCTCGCCGATCTTGTTCCTGATCTCTTGTATGGTATCGATCTGCTCGTAGTCTATAATCCTCCCTAGGTTATCGTTATCCACAAGCGTTATAAGCTCGTAGGGCCCAGTATTGTTGAAGTAGATCACCTGGACATTCGAAAGAGTAGTGCCTCTTCTACTGGCAACTTCGATACCACTACCGGCTTCCTTGTCTTCACTGGCCTGCTCGGACATCATCTTCAATTGGGCAACAACGTAGGCGACACAGGGTGCCAAACGGCCGTCTCTGGTGTAGACATATGTCGAGGATGGCGAAGGAACCACCGACACTGGAACTTTAGCGGAGTCTCTCGTGTCTCTGGTTAAAGACGTAGATGCTGTGGTAGCCGTGAACGCTGAAGCGGCCGACGAAAACGTGGAAGCGGCCAGTGTAAAGGATGCGTTGGTGGATGTGCTGGCAGTCGACCCTCTCATACGACTGGTGCGTCTGTCTGGCGTCTTCAAGCTGGAAAATGAGATTGTGCTCGAGTTTGAAATTGTCGAGTCTGAATCAGACATTCCTGAATCTTCGACATTCCTAATTGCATGCATTTTTTTCCCCATCCAACAGTTGAAGATACTGAACTACGGTATGTTTGCATTGTTTTACGTTTTGAATTTCATTTTCGGTTTCGTTGCCTTTTCTCATTTTCACACTTAAACCATTATGCCAGCAAGAACTGTTGTTGGAGGCGGATTTGTGCAGAAGTTGGAATTCCATCACATTCAGTACTATCGTCTAACTATAGTCCCGCCTACAGAATTAGTTCGGTTATGCAAGTAGACAATCGTGATTAGCTAAAGCTAGTGTGGTTTCAAGTGTCTGCGCAAATTGGTGATAAAGTGGTCCTTGTGGATCACGAAAGAAGTTCTAGAGATCGATTCAGGAATGGTACATCAGTACTGGCTCGTGCCTTATAAGTCGTAATGCAGGCAATGTATAACAATGTACAATCTAAGGGACTCTATCTGTATCTAATGGTGGAATCTGGCGTATTTATCTACATTTACATGACTTTCATGAAAGTTGCAGCCATTTATGCACAAATTTTCAATTATATTTATAAGCATTATGATTAATTGAATTACAACATTATTAAAGAAGAAAAAGAAGACGACTTCGACAGGTCTATTAGTAACGGATAGCCTTCAAAAAAAAAGATTGGCCATAGTTTGAATATGAAAATCGAAATTCACGTCGGTATATCAAAGATACAATTTTCGTTGGAAGGCACCATAACTGGCACAATTATCGAAATACACCTATGGGTGTATCAATGAAGAATACCTGATTGAATTATGTCATTTTTATCATTTGGAGCATTGTGATTTCCTAGTTTTACAATTAATATTGAAATATGCAATCCAGTTTCCATGTCCTTTACTATGACCTTTTAACACAGTGATTTTGGGTTGATTAAACAGTTCGTATTGCAATCGTGATTTTCGTTACAATTTTCAAAATAGTGAAAACTTCATGAGACTGAAATTTTCAGTTGAAATCTCTAAAATAGCAAAAATTTAAAAGATCTCTCGAGAGACACACCCTCTACTTGTCCAACTTGTTGGCAACAGAAGCGTGCTTTCTCTTCTCGACAATCTTCTTGATGTTGTCGTTGGAGTACAACAAACCGTATCTTCTGTACTGTTTGATGTAGTCTGTCAATTCAGAGCCCTCCTTGTCATCGACGTACTGGGTGAACAAGAGTCCCAATTGACCAAAGTACTCAAAGTTCAACTCCAACTTGAACGTAGGGTTTTCTTCGTCCAGAGCCTGGTCAAGCAACTCTTTGAAAGTGCCCTTGTGTTCAATAGGAGTGTTGTAACCTTCACCAGGGCCCAAGTGACAGCCCAAGTTCTTCATGATGTCGAACAAACCGGCTCTGTGTGCCTGGATCATGCCTCCATGCTCCTTGATCTTGTATTCGCGGAAGTATTCGTTGTACTCATCAGGGGTGGCCTTTCTGGTTCCTGTCCAGCCCAATTCAATTAACTCTTCCTTGGTGATTTCGTCACGAATGTTCTTACGGGCAAAACGCAAAAGCTTGACTGGGTTGAACATTCCTGAGTAGAGAAGGCCAAAGATAGCAGCGATCTTCAAAAGGTGGAACACAAAGAAAATCAACTGACCTGGAATTGCAATGCTCTTGCCAATGTCCTCCACAAGAGTGTTGGCGACATTTGGGTAGCCAAAGTGAATAGCAACTTTAGCAGCAAGTTGGGAAAGCGTGTTGGTCAAACAAATACCAGGAGTAGGCGAAATAAAATCAGGCAAATCAGTGTATAACCATGTTGCCAAGGCTGCAATCGTGGAGTAGAAACCAAAATCGTTGAAAACCCATACTGGCAAAATCAACTGACCGGGCCACACATGCTGAGAGACTTTGTCGTCAAGGTTGGCAATCTTCTTGGTTTGCTTATGAGCATCGTATTCGAAGATGAAGTTACCATCTTCAGTCAAGTAGCCTGGAGACGTAGACACTTCAAAGCCAACTGGCTTGGCTTCGTAGAAGATGGAGGGTCTCAACGCGATGGGCAAGGTGTTGAAGATCTTGAACAAATCACGGAAGGTGGTTGTGGTCTTGATCTGGAAACAGTAGTCCTTTTCCATATCCTCGTTAAAACGAACGTAAATATCGAAGTACTCGTTGTGTTCGTCCACTTCGGGAGCTTGTTTTTCAGACATAGTGAGAAATCGATTGTTCAGTCAAATCTAGGAGATACAAAATACTATGAGAAGTATACTATGAAATGTAGATGTAGACGAAGAAGAGCTCGATAGGAAGAAGTCTTGGATCGTGAAGAAAAGAAGAAGAAAAAAGACTTGAAAATCGAAAATCTCAGTTATATTAGTGAAAAGTCCGAATCATTCCTCCACTGGACGACTCCCTTATTATTTTCTGGGACGGTACCACGACGACGTCCCAAAACCGCAGAGTCCACCTGGAGAAAATCGACGCTACCGCCAGCGCTACCAAGCCACCGGTCGCGGGCTGCGGAGAGCAGGAAAATTTTCTCGGTGTGTGTTGCCCAACATTGGTGGTACGTCTGGGGAGAGTGGGGAGGGCCACGGTAGAAGCTAATGGAAGGTAGTGGACAGGGAGGCTGGGGAGGTGGGGTAGAACGAATGTGGGTTTTAATAAACGGCTGGCGTAGATCTGAAATTTGCAATTGACGCAGATGGCTCTATTGGTGCCCGTTAGCTACCATTCAACAATTGTAGGTGGTTCCACCACGAAAGATTGTGGGGGTCGATGAAAAATTTCTGAGATGCGAATCTCGCTATTTTCCCTGGCTGTCGCTAATTCAAAAATGTGCGAGTGCCATCTACTGGGAGAAATCCAATACCATAAAACTGTATTGCCATATGACCCCAAAACAGTATCAGACCAATGGCAAGGCTGGATAAACGGTACTATATCGCCGTGTCATTTGGCCTGTCTTCTGCGGATGTGTTAATTAGTTGTGCCACCAGTCGCTGTGCTGAATTGCCTTGCGGAAGAATCTCCTATCTTGGGAGCAGATCCTTTATGAGAGTTTCGCCGAACACATTTCGGAAAAATTTTTTTGAAGGTGGGGTACCAGACTAATTGTTAATTGTTCAGTCTCAATGGATCCTCGCTAGGCTAGCTCTTTTGTTCAGCTAGCGACAATTAACGGATTTTGCGGGGTGAGCAAGGCGACTTTCAGAGCAGAAGAATAGAGACAAGAAAGACTGCTATGGGCAGATTTGTAGGCCGTGGATTCTGGCTACGACTTACACTTCTGATGGGGCGAGAAGGCATGGAGCAGAAAGTTATCGTTAACTATGTAGACCGCCTAGTCTCACAGCCGAGTTTTGTGCCGTAGCAGAGCTTCGTGTCGACTGAACTTCTTCTTGCAAAGGAGTCTCTGGCTTTTTATAGGTTTGTGAATTCGCTTGAACGTTAAGCCTGGAAGTTGTCTACAAGTGTGTCTGGCTATCCGACCGTAGTTTGTTTCTATTCTAAGCTCACAGTGAAGTACTCCAGGTTCCAGGGCGGAGTGCTGCTAACCATTCCATTCCTTTGTGTCATGTCCATGGAACCGCGTCTCGTCTGCAATCCCGTTTGGGTTAAATTGGCTCCTGGAACTACAAGGCACAACAGGGCACAACTACGGGGTCAAGAAAAGGAGGAACCGAGATTTAGAGCTTGACAGCTCGGTTCAAGACCGAAGACCTCCTTGTCGGAACCACTATCCGAGTCTGTGTTATTTGGCACAACCGGAAGTGGAAACGCTGGTAACGTAAAAAGCAATTCTGGAGAACTGCTAAAGAGGTTTCTCGTATTGTTCTTCCCAGCAAGATGGTGGTTACCAAGTCCACAGTGACTCTTCAGCCGTTGGCCAGTATGGAACAACTTCGTATTTGATATTATTTGGTGGGTGCAAATATTGCGCAGGCGTCAGGTCGGAAACGGACCGGTAGTATGCATATTTAGGTTGGATCACTCACATGACGTCATTTCCGGGCTTGTTTGTTTGGATGAATGCGCCGGTGCATGCAAGCGTTTCACTTGACAGCCGAGGGTGCGTTCGGAAAGTGGTCGGATCGGCCCTTGGCGACGACTTCGCCTACTTGGCCGGTTTCTTTTTGTCTGTCGGCATCTGATCTTTTTGGGTGCAATCCAACCAGGAACAGACGGAGGACGGGCCAAATATGTCAGAGTAAAGCTATCCAAGGTGGTGAGGTGGCGGTGTTTAAGTGTTATAAGGTAGGTGAAATATATTAGTAGTGTAGGTCGAATATGTAAACGAAGACCAGTCTCTCGTAGCTCTTTTCTGGTTGTGCTACTTCAGCAGTAAAATTCGAACAACTCTTTACAGACACTTCTGACCAGACAAGAAATCAGAAGCTGCAATGGATTCATGCACATACAGATGAGACAGAAATAGGTGCTTCCAATCTATTGTCAACAAATATCAAAGGAATCACTGTCCGGCCCTTACAGTTGATGCAGACAGCATTTCTTTTTCTGTCTGTGTAGAGAACTGGCGAGATGTTTACATTTGTTCTAATTTTGGCAGAGTGATTCCCGAAGGGTTCGAGATACGAGGGTGTGTCCAGGAATGGCACCCTCGCATTTGCTCCCGGAAGTACCTCCGCGAGCTAAACAAGGCTTGAGTGGAAACGAATGGGCAGCTTGTTTTGGCAATGGTGCAATGCCATTGGCTGGATCGTTGACGAAACAACTTTGTGGATGAGTCCAGCAGAGACGGCAAGACTCTCGTGTAGAAAAATGGGCATATCCCTTGATGTACCCCGGAAATGACAGTAAATATTCTGCTTATTCTAATATTTATTCCGCAGTAAAAATGTTCTAAAGTTTATTACGTTTAGATATTATATATCTATATATAGCTTTTAAAGCTGGCTGGAGCACGTATATAGAGCCATTTTTCCTCGATATTTCGTCTGAGAACCTCCATTATCAGCATCTACTCCACCTGGACACCTCCATAAAGAGCTGCTGCCATAAGAATACGAGCTGAAAACTCCGTTTAGAAACCTTCCAACTGCCGCATCGTTGTCCGAGATTTGTCGCGAATTTCTCTTCTGTCTGCCGCCAGTGTCTGCTTCTTGACTGTCAACTGCTTTGTACCGGAACTCGGTTTTCCCGGAAATTCTCTATCCAGATCCGACCGCCACACGAATCCCATTGATTCCAATCTATCGGCCATTTTTTCACCAGAAAAGTTTCACATATAAATTATTCCAAATTTATATCTCTCTGGATTTATATTTATAACTCCTTTTTTTCCCAGCGACGGTTTTTTTCTGAGATTTTTCTGAGTTTACTTCCAGTCTCATAAACTCGTACTTCACATTCGTTATGTTGTTTCCCTCGCTTTTGTCGCTGGCAGCAGTGGGTTTGAGTCTTTTGGCTCTGGCTGTTGCTGACGATCTTCCTGCCATCGAAATTGTCGGCAACAAGTTCTTCTACTCCAACAACGGGTCCCAGTTCTACATCAAGGGTATTGCCTACCAGCAGGACACTGCCAACACCACTTCCAGCTTCGTTGATCCTCTTGCTGATGCTGAAGCCTGTAAGAGAGACATCCCCTATTTGACGGCTGTGGACACCAACGTGATCAGAGTGTATGCCTTGAACGTAACCCAAGATCACACTGAGTGTATGCAGCTTTTGCAAGATGCTGGAATCTACGTTATTGCCGACTTGTCGGAACCACTGGACTCTATCAACAGAGACGACCCAGAGTGGACCGTGGACTTGCTCGACAGATACACCGGCGTTGTTGATCTTTTTGCCAACTACACTAACATCCTCGGTTTCTTTGCCGGAAATGAAGTCACCAACAACAACACCAACACCGACGCCTCCGCTTACGTCAAGGCTGCCGTCAGAGACACCAAAGCCTATATCAAGGCCCAGGGCTACAGAAAGATCCCTGTCGGATACTCTAGTAATGATGACGCAGAAACCAGAGTCCCATTGGCTGATTACTTTGCTTGCGGAAGCGATGATGAAAAAGCTGATTTCTTCGGTATCAACATGTACGAATGGTGTGGATCTTCTTCTTTCAAACAGTCTGGATACCAGAATATCACTCAAAACTACCAGGACTTGGGTGTTCCGCTCTTTTTCTCGGAATACGGTTGTAACCAAGTCCAACCTAGAAAGTTCCAGGAAGTCGGCACTTTATACTCATCGGATATGACTGACGTCTGGTCCGGAGGTATCGTATATATGTACTTTGAAGAAGCCAACAACTATGGTTTGGTTACGATTGAAAACGGTGATGTCTCTACTTTGGCCGATTATGGTTACTACTCGTCGCAAATCAAAGCCATCTCTCCTACATCCGCTCAGTCCAGTGCCGTATCCGCTGCTTCAGGAACTTCCTGCCCCAGTGAATACGTCAACTGGAAAGCATCTACCGATTTACCTCCTACTCCAGATGACCTGGTCTGTGCTTGTGCAAACAAGGGCTCTGGCTGTATTGTGGACTCGAGCGTAGACTCGGAAGACTATGGCGATTTGTTCTCATACATCTGTGAAAACATCGACTGTGGTGGCATCAATGGTAACGGAACTAGCGGAGTCTACGGTGCATTCTCTGCTTGTAGCCCAGAAGACAAGTTGAACTTTGTTTTGGGACTTTACTACGCCGAAAACGGCGGTGATGATTCTGCCTGTGATTTCTCCGGTTCTGCTACTGTCAGAGCTGCTTCCACTGCTTCTACCTGTAGTGCTTTCTTGAAAGCTGCTGGTGCTTCTGGTATGGGAACAGTGTCTGGATCTATTGGTACCACTAAGCACACCGGTATCACTGGCTCCGACTCTGATTCTGAAACTGGTTCCGGTTCTGGCTCTGGAACCTCTACATCCACCTCTACTTCTTCCGGTAAGGCTTCTGGTGCCCAAAAGCAAGTGTCTTTCGACTTTGTCACCAAGACTATGTTTGTCGGTGTCGCCTTTGTCTTTGGTATGGGTATGATCATGGCCTAGATGGTTACCTTCTAAACTTTAAACATAAAACAACTTCAAGACTCTCTTAGAATCAACTTAGGATCAGAATCCTTAGTGTAAAACTTCTTCTTGCAGATCATACTATGTTGTGAGACTTTATATTTATTTGTTTAGGTGTTTTATAAATGTTATGAGAATCAAAATGTAGTGGATAATACCATGGTTTTATTGTGAATTTTTAGTATTAGTTGCACCTATTTATCCTAACATGTCAGGAAAGAAATTCGTATACAAGTCAGTGATGACGGATGAAAATTTCTATAAAGCCTTCCATCAAAACCAGGATCGTGTCTCTATTTATACCTACCCTAGTCTTGGCTCGAATGGTGTTTTCACATTTCTACCCTCAACCAAACCGTCTTTGTACAACAGTCTAAAAAGGATATGCCGTACTATTCCAAGCTTTGTAGCAATTTTCTTGGTTCGGCTACTCCTACTATTGTTGAAATTGTTGGCATTAACAAATTCGTGGTAGAATTTTATCTTCAAACATTCTGATTTGAGTCTACCACCGTGATCTTGGCATTGGTATAACCTTTAATCCAGTAGTTATTTAAGCACATATATACATATACGAACATACTTGGGCAAAAGGCTGTAGCCACTGGCGGTATATAACAGCTTTTGACGTTAAACTTTGGTTCACAAATTGAGAGTATCTTAATGCTATTGGGTATCATTTTGGGTATAAAACAGCATATGAATATCTTGTATATTTTGCCCAAGCTTTCGATTATTCATTCTCCATAACCATCTTGCGGATTTCCCAGTAGTACTCGGTATCTGTGAAATTCATTTTCTTGATATTGTAATCGTAAGCCTCGTTGGCATTGAACCAATGCTGGGTTTTCTTGATAATCTTCACTTCTTCTTTGTAGAACTTGTCTATAAGCTTGGCGGAAAGTTTGAACGCTTCATCTACTTCCTCTTCTGAGCTTTCTGTAGCAGACGAATTTGTATTGCTGGAAGCTGTCCTCTGGGTGAACTGACTTATTCCCCGAGTGGTGATGGGTGATTGCAAATGCGTAATATTTGGTACTACAAAAGGAGAGATCGAACCCTTGAATGCTAGTGTGTTTGGTTTAATTTGGCGTGGAGGTGATGCCAACACGTATTCCTTTTTGGCAAGATTTCCATTATCCTCAACAAGATCTTCAATGTCGTTGAAAATGGAGTCGTCTTCCTCCCTCAAGTTGATCCATCTTCTGTTCTCGTTGTCGTACACCATATGAGGATTTCTACTGTCCTTGACGTCTAACTTTCCTATTTTCGGTTTGAGGGAATCGTCATCAATCGGATCTTGGAGCTCATTCATCGTTATAAGCGAAGGCTTGCTCAAGCTATCAAATCGGAGAAGATCGTGTTCGTTTCCTTCCCATTCTTGTCGTACAGAGTTGTACCGCATCATCTTGTTGTTTGTCGGTATAGAAGGGTTTTTAATTACCGAGTTATTATTTAAATACTTCACCAATCCTAGTTTGGGATGCTTGCTTTGTTCAGGTCCAGCCCTCGCAAGTCTACTTTGTCTCTTTTTCTCTTTTTCAGAAAGTGCTTGCTCCTTGTATTTGGTAAGAAGCTGTGATTTTCGTGAAGAAAGCTCGCTGTTTCGGCTGTTGCTGTTGCTGTTGTAGAACGACGGTATTCTGTCTAACTTACGGATTACGTTGTTGTTGTAGTTGAACTCTGGTTCATTATGCATCAGCTCTTCATCAATGTTCTCAAAGCCATAACTCCCTACTAGATCCATATTTGACTTGAATCGCCTTACTGAAGAAGAGTTATTTCTGCTGAGAATAGGCATAGATGCTTTGGATCGAACCGTAGCCATATTTGTGGCTTTTGGTCCCACAGATCTGCTGTTCTTGAGATTGCTTTCAAAGTTATCCTCAAAGCCAGTTTCGAACTCTTCGAAATCATCTCTGGTATATTCGTAATTGACAGTCTTCTCATTTTCAATCTGATCAAGTATGTTTAAATTCTGTGAAGTCAAGTTGTTTTTAGGGGCATCTATCTGAATTTTGTTGAAATCCCTTAATCTGAGCGTAGCGTTCACATCCAGGAGCGTATTTCTTTGTTGCTCTTGCTGTTTTTCCAACTGGCTTCTGAGCTCAATTTCTTCTGAATCAGCCTGTTTCTGTAATGCCAGCTTTTTGTTGGAAAGAATCTTGTTCATTTTATCGTAAATGCCGCTTTCTTCATTTCCAAAGATGTTATCCAAGTCTTCGAAATCGTTATCATTGAACTCTGATGTTATGTCCGTATCTTCTCCTTCACTGAAATCCGATAAAGATTCCTTTGTCACTCTTCTGATGCCATTATTTCGATCCGTAGACTCTGAATTACGGGAAACTGGTGTGAAAACAGACTGTTTTGGTGAAGAGGTGGACAATGAGTCTAGTGGAGAGTAGCCATTCTTGCCAAAAATTGTGCCCTGGTCTTGTAGCCCAAGTTCATCATCGAATTTTATCGCTTTCCTGGCCTCCGCATGGTTTTGTCTGATCGTATTGAGATCCAGGCTCGAAATTTTCAAAGTTTTGAAATCGTCACCCAAGCCAAAATCCGACTCTTCAGCTCCACCAAATATGTCTTCACCTGCTTCGTGGCCATTTCCTACCTCCCGGTATTTCTGAAGAAGATCCTGTTTGTCTACGGCCTGCAATGGCTGCTGTTGTGAAGTTGAGTTGGCTTGTGTTAGACTTGCAAATCTGGGTGAGGGAGTCAGAATCTTTCGGGACACTGCCCTCGGTTTTCGACTTATGGGATTCATAGTCTGACTCTTAACAATTATTATTGGTATTTATGAGGTATCCCATGTGCCTACAGGGTCAAAATTGCTACTTCACAAACAAAAGTGTGCTCTATAATTTGTAGATTTCACATTAGTCCAAATCAGAACAATATTCACATATACAGGATGATTCTACAAAATGGTAAATAAACATCACGTGAATTTCTCTAAGCTACAGTCCGCATTGGGAGAGGGCGCGGTTTGGCTCGTGGAATATAGTACGGGGCATTTTCCCCGGTGTCATTATTCAACTGGTGGTTGGGCTGGAAGAGTTCTGAATACGGGGGAGGGAGCCGAGGTCTTAGGTTTGGAATGTAGTGGTTGAGAAATAGTGGTGCCAAAAAAATGGCTGCTAAGAGTGCCATGATCACAAAGTAGAGAAATCCGTAGCGCACCATACGCCTTTGTCTCTGGCGAGTTCTTTTTCTGGAGTAAATGGCCCTACGGAACTTTTTGGAAGGTTTGAGCCAGAAGAGCATGCTTGTATGCCATTTATCTGCTAGTGGGACAAGGAGAAAGGGTGTCATACTGAACATGAGACAATGCCCAGCTACAAAGTCACATGCAAAAGAGTTCAACTCAAAGATCTTCACTATGAACTCTCTTAATGGCTGCGAAATAATGTGAATCCCAAGACCACTTGTAAACCAACGGCCAGACCACCAGGATAGGTTGGGACTGTCCAACAGCAATTCTCGGGATACGAAGACAGTGATGACAAAATGGAAAATAAATCTGTGGAAGCTAGTAATAAAGATGAACCCACAAGCTGCTCTTTGTAAGTTCCATCCTTCAAGCAAGAGAAGAACCTGAAAGGCAACAATATTTCCCAAAATTGAAACAAAGTGAACCAATCCAGCGATCACAGATGTCACGCTAGGACAGCAATATTGAAGAATCCAACCACTTAGAAATGAAATTGGGTGCAATACAAGAAGAATTACAATATTGACTGTGTAAGGAAGTAGTGCAACACAAAGAATCCGAAGCAATGGGTTAACTCGGGCTGGAACGGAAACCCCATTTTGAGAATTAATGAACATGTATGGGATGAATAGGAAAATACATTCAAATAGCCTCAAGACTACTTCGCTGAGGATAGTGTTCACTCTGGCAGATCTTGTATCTTCTATCTCTATGCTTGTTTCTGATCGTGCAATCCTTCTCACCCCAGTAACTCTGGAACGTTGACTTTTCACATAATGAATCCAAGAATTGTTTGACGATGATGTATTCCCTCTAGACATCCAATGAATGAATTCCCTGTAATCCAAAAAGAACTCACCAACTTCAAACTGGTGAGGATTGAAGATAAAAGGTGCAAGACACAATGAGACTATTGTAATCCAAAACCAAATCAATGAGAATTGCCATATCGTCATAGTTGCAAATAGTAAAGAAAAAAAAATCTTGATTCCCAAGTTAATTGAAACAGGTGAGTATCGGGAATAGAGTGTGGAAAAAGGAACTCGAGAAATTGCAAACCCTCTTCCAGTTGCAACGTATCTTGCTTCTCCATAAGTTAGGTTGTCCCTCAAAGACTTTGAGAATACTTGACAAACAAACACTTCAAAAAGTGGAGACAACGACACGAAATGATAGAAAACTCTTGCCAATGCCTTGACATATCCCTTTTCTATGAGCTCTTGTGTTAGCAAAGGAACGAAGGAAATGAAGAAGCAGATGAAAACGGATAGCACAAACCTGTTAATCCAATTAAGTACAGGCTGCAAATTATAACATCCAATGGGTTCTTCAATATCAGTATAAGGGACAGAAGGATTATAATTACATAGAATTGATTCATGTACTAAAGCTCCTAGGTTGATTATAGTGACCATGAATATTTGGACTGAAAGTATGATGAAGAGATTATTAAGGTGAAATCCAGCATGTGCGTAATAGAAAGATAGGAACCTATCGATTGGCAACCGAGTTCCCATGTAGAAATACTCCCTTGAAAGAATCTGCTCTCCCATTCCAGAACCTATTTTTGTGGTGAAATTTAAAATGGTTCCAAATCCTAAGTCTCTTCCTTTTCCACATTGGTAGTAGTCACAATGCTTGATTCTTCCTCCTCTACTAGAAGCTGTCATTCCGGCGTAGATGTCCTCGTTCAAGTGCAACCCTTTCTGAGCTTTCGAAATTCCACTTCTTGTAGTCATAAATATCGAATTCAAAAAGTCTGGGTGTCCATAGTGAAGCTTTCCACCTATCTCTGCTAGCGTTCTGGAAAATAATGTCCCAAACGTTTGTTCCTTTCCGGCAGCTATATCACCCAAAATCCCAATATTTTCAGAGAATATATACTCTCTAGTCCCAAGAATTGCAACTGGGCAATTCGAATTATCATCTGTTACCTCCGGAATATATTCAGAAGCAGAATTATTCTCCATTTCTTCGAATTCAGCAAGTACAGATTTGATTTTCAAGCATTCTTCCAAATAGTTATCCTGATTGGCATCTACTACTTGAATATACTCCCCACGGGTAAATATCAAGGAATGATTTTGATTATCTGATTTTCCATCTCCAAGAATTGGGTTTCCTGAAAGCTTTATTTTGTATTTGCAACCAAAGGTATTGTCTGGGTTTGGATTTGACAAATCCAATAATGTCGAATAGTAGTCTAATTGACCATCTTCACGTGGTACCTCTTCAAGGTAGGCGACATTAATCGAAGGATACGTTCTAAACAACAAGTGAGCCGCTTCTCTCTCCTCTCCTGAAAACTTTTGGTATCTTTGCATTGCGATAAGTAGTCTGAACTTTCTATTGGAAAACTGGTTTAGTTCGTACTCCATTTCAAGAGGCGATTCAAACGACATATACTGATCTTTATCTTCCAATCGGTAGAGTAACTTGATAGCAGTTTCGTAGTTCATGAACCCTGAAACAGTTCTGTATAAGGTTTGACAACGTAAAGAAGACCAGATCCTTGTTCTTATAGTGTACTCTGGGGTAGTATCTTTGAATCCAACACAGTAAAAAGGTAAGTCATTGATCTTGTTCTTCATGTACTCTGTCTCTTTGTCAGTTTTGGTGGTGATTGTTGACGAGTTTATGTTAAGGTTCAAAGGATCATAATCTTCTGGGTTTGCTGATGAAATCTGTTGCAATACTTTTGAATCTTGTACAAAGCATTCCCAATCATTTGGATGTAACTGTTTTAGATACTCCAATAGAGAGAGCTTAGAATCTTTGTCTTCTTTGATGATTTCTTTCAATCCTAATATAATCTTTTCTGAGTAGTGGGGAACTAGGACTGTAAATGAAGGTAATGCTCTAGTTGGGTATGGATCAAGAAGTGGTGTTGCTAAAGATTGGGCAAAGAAAGAAATTCTTCTCTCTGCTTCACCTTTCGGATAGAAGAAATCCTTCATGCTAATAGAATTGTCATCTTGGTAGACAAAGAACAATGGGGGTATGACGTTGTCTTCGCTATCCGCTTCTCTAACCAGCTGGTAAACTAGCCTATTCACTTGTTCTATGGAAATCAAATGTTCTCTATACATGGAAACAATGATGCTATTCCAAACCTGCGATATTAGGAAAGCTTTTCCATTTTTGATATCTGGACTGGCAAATATCATTTTTGCTGCTATTCTTTCTGGTAATCTTGAAAAGATGTTTCTCCAAGGTGTGAATATTGAGTTTCCAGAAGAAAATGTAAGACCAACTGAAAAGAAGCAATTACAGATAATGTACCAGAGATAGGTGTCGAGGAAGAAAAGAATCAAATTTGTGAGGTATAGAAGTCCCAATACTACCCTTGGTTGTTGTCGACACAAGAAATTTCCAAATATAATGTCCCCAGAACATCTGTTCATTTCCATGATAGATAGAACTCGGATGGGATCTCGTAAGGAAAGAGTTAAGAAAAAGTAAGACTCTGTGAATTTGGCTGCGAAAATGAAAACCCAGAGAAGAACTGATAAGCATTGGCCGCGAGGTTTAAGATTTGGAAATGATGAAGTAAATGTAACCAGAGGATTCCTGTCATGTTTGTTTCCAAGAATAAAATTGAAGAGCCTATTGGGAGATTCAACTGATAAGTAAAGAAATGTAAAGATTGAATTGATGAACTGGCATATACCAATTATTAGCCCACGCTTTGAATAGACGTCAATAGGAATGAAGAAAAGGATGTAACAGGAAGGGGCAATATTTATGCCTGTGAGGATAATTAAGCAAATCAACCTTCCAAAAATTGGTTGTGATCCAGGAAACCTTCTGGGTACATATCTACACTCAGATACTATTGATACTAAAGATATCAAGCATGAAATTACACTTCCTAAGGAAACCACCGCAAGTGTTACTTGAGGAGGCGGTTTATTATCCAATAATTGGGAATAATTCTTGGTGTATAGCGTTGGAGAGTTGAAAGACGTATAGTACCAGAACATGGTCATGTGGATAATCCATACCCTACTAAAATTTGTGAAAACGTGTAGCCAAGTCCTAGTCTCTCTGTACGTCTTTTGAAATGCTTGTTCCCATTTAATTGCCGGTAGTCTATGGTACCAATTTTGAGGTGGAAGAGTTCCTAGCCTTTGAAACTGTGATCCATTTTGAAATTTTAATTTTTCTATATTTTTCCCAAACCAGAAGAATTGGTTGACATCATCGTATCCAATTATTTCATTGTGGTCTTTTCCATTTCTCTTCCATTTTCCATCTTTTATTTTATATCTTTGCCCACGGATATACGAATAAAGTGGGGTTATTACATTATCAAGAAAATGAAACTCAGGCACGGCAATGCTCTCTTGAAGTTCTCCAAGAGAGTAGTAATAATCAATTGCACACTTGTAGATGAAACATATGTATTCCGACATGAACCTCAAATTGTTAGCCTCTCCCCAAATAAGGAGATACAAGGCTAATTGGTAGATATAATCTGTATTGGTGTAGTTTTGCATTTTCTTCTTCCATCGGTAATCCTGAGTGGGCCAGTCCGATTCCTTTTCTGATTTGGCCTTCTTCTGTCCGACGTTTTCGATTTGTGAACTCAAGTACCATTTTTTGTAATTGGACCGGTCACCTCCAATGTAGTCCGCATGCAAGGAGAGAAGGGCCAAAGAACAGTCCATTCGACAGGATCTTGAGTCTAGAAGACAATTGAAATAATCAAGCATGTTTCTGACATTATCCTTTTGAAATCCAAAGATGGTTCCCAACTCTTCAAAGATACTTTCAATAGTTTCTACAGGTATCGGGGCATTGTTTTCTTCACACCAAGCAGTATATTGACCATCTTCAGGGAAGTATTCAATGTATTCGGAAGATTTGGACGAAATTTCTGTGGAAACATCGTCAGCACCTCCGGCGGTTCCCGTAGGTATTGGGCCCTGGTAGTTCTGGTATATCCTGTAGTCATTGAAGGCTACATCAGTTGTAGCTGATCTGGGACGTTCACTCATGTATAGATAAAGATAAGTTCTATGTAGTAATAAAAAAAGATAAGCGTTTAATAGAAATGGTTGCGAAAAAAAACATGCCTTCAGCCAGATTCGAACTGACGATCTCCTCATTACTAGTGAGGTGCCTTACCAACTTGGCCATAAAGGCTAATTTCGAAACTATGGTTGTTATATGTGAGTTAGACGGTGCGAAAATCACGGGATAAAAGTCACGTTAATTTCGTCCAAAAACTCAGAAATAGGCTGGGAACAGAAGTGATTGGGAGTAGGATCGACAGTATCTGCTTATTTAGGTAACAGAAGCCTAAATTTTGCCTAGTACTTTCAACCTGAGAGAAAATATTTGAACCACTCACGATTTTATGATTCTAAGAAGAGTCTAGAAGCTGTTCCAAAATAGACAAAGCCCTGTCGCTTTTGGCAGAACAGGCGAATATACCGAGGAATTTTCCAGTACGCAGGACATCAATATTTCACATTTTCTTTGGTGCAACAAGCTATTCTGTCAGTATGAGTCTGATAGCGAAGTATTCTGAAAGTCCGTTTGTAGATATATATGTCTTTTGCGTGCTTGGTGTAAAGTCTGATTTTATGGAGAATTGGCGATTTTTGTACACTTTCACATATGGTTACGTGATTTGTAGGTGCAAACAGCAGAAAAGAGAGATGACACGTCGATGAAAGTTGCTTTCTACCTATTTTCCTCCTTAGTAGAGCATTGTCAATACTAGTTATCACTTTTGAAAGTTGTCTTCTTCACTTTTTGCAACCATTAAGAACCCCAAAGCCCCGAAGCTATCTTCCTTTTATGCCAGCCGTTTGCTTTCTGCTACACAGTTCCCCTGGATTACAACATGCAGGTAAATAATATTGAACTCATCAGGAATTGCGCTTCCTGCAGGAGGCTACATCTGCTTTGGTCTTTCCTTCTTAACTATGCTATTTCAGGTTGATGATGAAATTACAAACAAAGGCTAAACACGGTTTGTGGAATTCAGTCGTTAAAGCGAAATATCCGAGTCTAACAGAAGCACTGGCAGAATTTTTGACTTTGTATTTTCCCTTTTTTACCAATTGCTACTTCCTTCTATCTGCGTCTGTCTCTGTAGCGCTAATAACCATTCTTCACTGTTTGTGGTCTTCAATCCAATAGCCACAATATTCAAGAGTCAGAAGATAGTCAAGAAGAATCGAGTTGTTTTTTCTTGAATTTCATAAGATTTCACAAGAAGGCCATTTCAAAGAATTTTAATACTACTTTTCCTCAATATAAAGCTATCATCACTAGCCTAGAGTTGAAGTTAGACAGAGAAGAGTATAGAATACTCAACACTACAATTGTCAACTTATAATTCAGTATGAGCTACAACAATAAGAAGTTCGATCCTCCTTCCTACCCTCCTCCGTCAGCAAACAACTACGACCCTCAGAACCAACAGGGTTATGGAGGGTACCAACAGCCTCAATACTCGCAGGAGCCTGAAGAGGAATTGTATGATCAAACCGACTTGGAAAATGGCCAATTCCAGAATTACAGCGAGAAGCCAGTGAGTTCCGAAAACTTTGAGGAAAGTTTTAAGATAGAAAAGCCAAAATGGAATGACTGGCCATTCACACTTTTCTTCCTCGCTGTCGTTGTTGGATTCGTAGCTGTAGCAGTAATTACTATCAATGCCTTGAGAGCTAGGTTCGGTTTTGAAGGAACAGGCATCTATGGCTCGTCCAATACCTTCAGTTTGAATACGAATACGATCGTCTTGTTCGCTTTTGTCATTGTCGTGGGGTTGGTATTGTCTACTTTGATTATGGTATACGCTCGTATGGCTCCCCGGATTTTTATCACTACTGGTTTGATCTTGAATGTGGTATTGGGCATCGGTACAGCCATTTATTATTTCGTAGTTCACTATTACTCTGCTGCCATTGTGTTCTTGGTGTTCTCGCTCTTCTCGGCCTACTGCTACTGGAGTTGCCGTAGCAGGATCCCGTTCAGTGCGACCGTTCTTGAGATTACCATTGATGTCATGAAAAGATACCCCTCAACCTTGGTAGTTTCCCTCATTGGTATAATTGCTTCGGCTGCTTTCAGTGCTTTGTTTAGTATTGTAATTGTCGCTACTTATGTTAAGTTTGATCCTAACCCAAACAACGAAGGTTGTTCTGTTGGTGGAGGCAACTGTTCGCAAGCCAAGTTGGTAGGTGTTCTTGTGTTTGTGTTCTTTGCTGGATTCTACATATCTGAAGTTTTCAGAAATGTCATCCATGTTGTCATAGCTGGTATTTATGGTACCTGGTATTACTTGGCTGGATCCGATCAGGGTGCCCCAAGAGTTCCAGCTTTAGGTGCTTTGAAGAGAGCCTTGACTTACTGTTTTGGTTCTATTTGTTTCGGTTCTTTGATCGTAGCTTTTATCCAACTTCTCAGGGCATTTATCCAAGCTCTTAGACAGAATGCCTTAGCTGGTGGTGACAACTGCGCCTTCTGTGCTCTCTGTATTCTTGATTTGATCGTTGGTTTCATCGACTGGATGGTCCGTTACTTCAACCATTATGCTTACTGCTACGTTGCTTTATACGGAAAGAGTTATCTCAGATCAGCAAAGGACACCTTCGACTTGCTCCGTTATAAAGGTATGGATGCTTTGATTAATGACTGTTTCATTAATACTGCATTGAATTTCTATGCCTTGTTTGTTGCCTTCGTCACTGCTCTCTTGTCTTTCCTCTACTTGAGATTCACTGAACCAGATTACAATGCTGACGGTAACTTCTATGCGCCAGTTATGGCGTTTGCCTTCTTAATCTCTGGACAGATCACCCGTGTTGCTACTTCAGTCATCGAGTCTGGTATTTCTACATTCTTCGTCGCCTTGGCTAAGGACCCAGAAGTGTTCCAGATGACTAACAGGAACAGATTCGACGAGATCTTCAGAAACTACCCCCAGGTATTACAGAAGATCACCAGTGACCATTAGACACTGTTGCAGTCTATTGTCCGATTCACACTCTTTTCCTTTCGTCTATTTATCCTATTTCTAAAACCCTAATACTAATATGTTTAACCATCAAGAGATGAGTCAGATTGTAGTTTCCATTGGTATCTTGCAACATTAGTGTCTTCTATTGTGAGTTTTCGCAGGTAGATTAAAATGAATTTTATTCTTGTCGTGAAGAACACAATGGAGATTTCTGACAGAGCTGTAGATAACTTGCCACTATTGTCAAAAGAAAGTAGGAACAAGCTCGATAGTATCAACAAGATTAAACGGCGGTTTCACCTGATTTTAATCTGAAACCAAGTTAGTCGTCTACGGTGAATCTATATGTTTTATACGAATTTTCACAATTTGGTTCTTCAATTGTAAATGAGCCTCTAGCCTCTAGTTTTCAAATTTGTGAATTCAATTTTAAAATTCTTAATTTTATCAGCTAGTATATTAAAAAGACACATTAACTAAACAGTTAACACATTGAAGATAAATAAAGAAAAGGAATCCACCAAGTATACTTGGTAGAAAACACTGCTAGCTGTGTATCAAACAACTTAGACTAGTAAATAATATCAATTGGAAATAATACCAAGTGGACCTTATACCGATCATATTGTTAGGGGGCATAGTGCTTAGAGACCGATTCCACCAGCACCAATTCCAGCACCAAGAGCACCGATACCATTGAGGATACCACCAATACCTGCACCAATACCTCCAGCTTCAACTTGTGGCTGAGCAGGAGCAGGAGCAGGAGCTTGCTGAATAACTACAGTCCTACCATTACCATGGTTGTTACCGTGGTTGTTGTGGTTGTTACCGTGGTTGTTGTGGTTGTTACCGTGATTGTTATGCGATGGAAGTCTGGCACCCAAAGAAAAGCCAACAAGAGCCAAAATAGTCAAAGAAGAGAATGAAAGTTGCATGGTTGTTTTGAGGATCTGATTATTTGAATATCGAATGGTAAAGTCAATACTATTTCAATAGAGAAATCGAAGACCTTTTATATTTCCTTTCTAATATACTCTCAACATTAGAACCCCTTGAGTTCGCAAAGAATTGTACTTTATTCATGAGAGAAGTACTCAAATTTGCAACTAATTCAATTTCGAAACATAAGGCAACTGCTAAGTAAGGCAGTTATCAATTTTAAGGGCAGTTACAGGAGTTTAGGCAATCAGAAAGGTAAGTACCCTTTGAGCCAATTCAAGACACCTATTCAGATGTGCTTGCCACACTAGAATTACTCATGAGAACCAGCCACTTAACCCTGTAGCTTGTTAAAGCTAGATACTGTTTCAACCAAGATATTAAAGTTGGTGACAAAAAGGGCTTTGCTGAAGGCTTTGTTCATATCAATGCCCTCAGCAAAGGTTTTAGTAAAGGCTCTTGCAGAGCCTGACCCAAATCCAATTAGAGGGGATCTACCCCCCTAAGTTTGCAAGCAACTTAGGTAGACACTAGCAATGAGCAGATTGTTCAATGTGGAGTGATGCCTTTTCATCACTTGACTCCTGGTAAGAGTATTATCTAGTTCCCTTCTGTTGGATGCCTTTCCAATTGGGATATTGGAACCATGTAAGTGTTCTGCAGCTGTTGCAGTCATATGCGGGATGACGAATTGATGATGTTTGAAAACAGAATGATAGGGATTGTGTTTATGACCTTGCAAACAGAGAGGCGTGGGTTGAATGAAAGTGAAGAAATAAGGAAACGAGTTCCATTAAGTTTTGTTCTTGAATAGTCAGGAACCCCCTTGATTCTAGAATTCTGTAGTAAATATTCTGCATGACAGACCATAATTAGGTATAATTGAGAACTTTGGTAATGGATAAAGGGTCTGTTATTCTAGACAGATTTTTGATTGCATTTTGTATCTAATTGGTGCCACCATATGTGACACTTCACTTTTTCATATCCGGCCATCCTGCTTTATAATCTAGCACCTAACTTTTGCCAAGAGACCGCATTCATACCAACCTCAGAACAGTCTCCTCGACTTACAGCAGTATAAGTCATTTGTGGATACCCAATCAGTGCACATTCCAGAAATAATAGAAAAATATGACCAAAAAGGAGAGGAGTGGAAAACTGAATTGCATCAAATCTATTTACTTTTCTTTTGTCTTGAAATCTAACAATAGGTTGAAATGTGGAATTAGATTTACCTTTTGATTCTGAAAGGTACAAATAAGGCGTAGATACGTTATGTCAAAATTGACACATAAATGTTTTATTGATTTATACAGCAACTTTTGTGGAATTAATTAAGAGGTGTTGTTTTACTTTCGAAGGGATCCTTAATTCTTTAAGGAACCTCAGGCAGCGAGGGACGAAGCTTTCGTTTCTCAACTTACCGAAAACATCAACAATATTGCCCAATTCGAAAGGATAAAATTGGCCCATCCTGTGGTATTTGTATCTTTTTAAAAGAGAAAGTAATTGGCAACTTTGTACATATTTGAATTAAATGTAGGCATAAGCAGGGAGCCATCCTTAAGATGTATAAAAAATAGATCCCTTCGCCCCAGTTTCAAATTATTAAAAATCAAATTATTGTTGTTATAAAAGTTGCTGGACACCATAAAAAATGACGTGATTATTAATGTAACATACTTCTGCTATTGATTAAAATTTTTGTTTTAGCAAAACTGAAATATTGAACCACTGATAATCGTGCAAAGTGATTTTGCAATAAAAATTGCAACCATCTGCATAGTAAATATACAGTAGTTCCGTGAAAGCTGGAGTCAGTATAATTTATTTCAATTATGAAGTTGCCATATTTGCGCCAGCAATAAATATTTGATAACATAACAAGAGATCAGTGAATTCTTTCCCTCTTTGATTAAATATTGTTCATCTCTTTTAATTAATTGTGTATTTTCAAAAATTTGTGTTTCCATGAACTGTTTTCATTTTCATTTCTTTTAGAAAAATCACTTTTCTTATTAAGACCCCAAAATTGTAAATGCCGGTTGCTACTAAAACTGTCTATTACTACCAGATTTAAATTGAGTTTCATCTACTTTATTCTTAACCCCATAAAGTAGTCAAATGTATGGTGGTCTCTAACTCACCTATTTTCATTTATGGTAGTGATATTTGATAATCCCACGACATGGATTGTGCACAGAAGTTCCAAACCATATTGGCGAAGATAGCCACTGCTTCTTCAGTTCAGCACTATATCTCTATACACCTTTATCTCATTCTTCATGCTTACATTAGCCATTGGTGATCTCTACATTCCTGAGCGAGCTCTCGATTTGCCGGCCAAATTCCGCAAGTTGTTGTGCCCCAATCCTCAAAGTATCCCTACCAATAGTAAAATATCTGAGGTGATATGTCTTGGGAACATCACCAATTCTGTTGATACGTTGAAGTTTTTGCATGATTTATCACCTTCGTTGCATTTAGTGAAAGGTGAGTTTGACGACTTGCCAATATTGTCACAGCAGTTGTCGCTGGTGAGCAAGAAAGATGAGAATGTTGGTATATATGGGGTAATAACTCATGATAACTTGAGAATCGGATTCACCAACGGCTACCAGGTAGTACCCAAGAACGACCCGTTGGCATTGCTGACGTTGGCGAGAGAATTGGATGTAGATGTATTGATTTGGGGAGGAACTCACAAAGTAGAAGCATATACCTTAGATGGCAAGTTCTTCGTGAATCCTGGAAGCGGAACGGGTGCTTTCAGTTTTGATTGGCCCGAATGGTACGAAGAAGAAGAGAACGCAAAGGAAGAAGAAATAAAGGAAAATGAAGACGAGGCAAAGCCAGAAGTAAACGAGGAAGAAAAAGAAGAACCTACTGTGGAAACGAAAGAAGAAAAGAAAGATGAAACTGAGGATGTAGAAAAGAAAGACGCAGAAGTTACAGAAGTTTCAGAAAACAAAGCAAATCTATTCGATGAAGGACAAACGGAAACTGATGCACAAGATACACATGGTGATCCTTTACTGGATACCAGGGCCAATGTAATAGACGAACACATCTTAAGTGAAGTTACCGAGCTCAATGCCATAGTTCCGTCTTTCTGTCTTCTTGATACTTTTGGATCTACTTGTACTTTGTATATCTACACACATTTGAACGGCGAGGTTAAAGTGGACAAAGTGTCCTACACTAAGGAATAAGATGCTTGCACAACGAATTCCGGGTACTAGTGTTGTAAATGCCTAAAACTATTTACGCAACTATTATAACATTGTGGGCATACACTATCAATACAATACCTGAGATAGAGTTAATTTTGAGTATTCACTCAGAAAGAAATTTACAGGTAGTTGCTTCTAAGATATCAAGTTCTATGAATTCTTCGTTCCTTCATGAGTAGTCATGGTGATAATACTATAATATATACATTACAAGTAAAAATACAGTGGCAGCAATCATCTACCAACAGCTATCGTCCAATTCTATGCCTGGACCGATGAGTAATGAAGAACAAATTCCTTCTTGATCTTTTCCCAGTTGTGAGGATCAAAGAATATATATACACCCTTTTCGACATCCTGGCTAATTAGCACAGGCTCTACGTTGCTATCTTTAGTTAACCACACTTGTATATCCTTGTGGTATCTCCAGTTTCTTGCTACAAGTTCACGAGCAGCGTATTCCTGAAGAGTATCTCTAGGTTTCATATAGAAGATGTAGAAAAGAGTTTCATCAGTAAACAGCTGGATTTTGTTATCACAAGGACCTGGCGGAGGCACTATAGACTCAGTCAAGATGGACCGAGGTAATGTGAAGTAAGGTTCGACTTCTGAACGTGAAGTTTCTGCCCAGGGTGAGGGTAAATTCTTGAGAATGGTGGAATCTTGTGACAAATCAAACCCCAACTTGGTGATATCCTGTCCGATGGCAAAAGTTGTGTAGTCTGATTGGTCCATTTTCACCAAGGACAGCAATCCTGCCAATCCATACTTGGACATTTCGTTGTCTACTGCAGTGTCTTGGCCTGTCTGGATAGACAAGTTATTCGTGGGTAATCCTGGTGGTAGGGTCGCTGGAAAATGTTAGTAGGAGTTGAAAAAAAGTCTGCAAAAAGAAAGTTGGAAACCCGAAGACCCGCAGGTCTTTGTTCTCAATTTACTTACGCATTATTTGTGGGTTGCTATGTGAAGAAATGCTATGGACAAGTTTGTTGTGGACGATAATGGAGATCACAGAAATGGAATTGGAGTATAAGCCAATCTGGATATGTTGGAGTTACTGGCGGAGATGGTAAGCGCACGCAATTGAAAATTAGCGAGGTTTAGTGAGAAATACTGAGAGTTTCGCGATTCTCTCGGTATAGTACAACTAATTAAGAGTCAACTTATGGAAGCATTGCCACTCTTGTTTCTCAAATTCGACTACCAAGATCTTGGTTGATCTATTGCAATATTACTTTTGTCATTTTAAAGCTTTTTGCAAAAACTCAATTCATTTTCTCAACTACAAAATAACTGTAACTATTAATAGTTGCTCTCATCTTTCTCGCTATCTTTCTACTCTCCACGTTCTCGCTAAATTCTCGATTCTCGCTAAGTAGTTTACCAGATTCGATGCGATGAGCTACAACTGTTAATTTATACTAATCCATTCTTTCACCAACAACAACTTCTACTTCATTTCCTACCATGTATAGACGGTTTATACCCAACATTATAATCACCGGGACTCCGGGTTGTGGGAAGACTTCTCATTCCGAGCTGCTCTTGTCTGTTCTCAACGACAAAGCTGAGGATTCTAGGAAATTTCAACATTTTTCAGTTTCTGATATTGCCAAAGAACGTAAATGTATCGAAAGCTACGACGAGAAATTGGACACGTCAGTAGTGGACGAAGATAAGCTCTTAGATTCCCTTGAACCTGACTTAGAAAAAGGTGGCATATTGGTAGACTGGCACTGCTGTGATATCTTTCCAGAAAGATTGATTGACTTGGTAGTCGTCTTGAGGACAAACAACTCGTTGTTGTATGATAGATTGAAAAAGAGAGGCTACAAGGACAACAAGATCCAGGAGAACATCGACTGTGAGATTATGGAGGTCATAGCTCAGGATGCGAGAGAATCATATCTTCCTGAAATAGTCATAGAGTTAGAATCCAATTCTGTAGAGGACATGGAGGAAAACGTAGACAGAATCGCTGCCTGGACTATAAATTGGATTAACGATCATCCAAAGGGTGTTACCAACGAATTGGATCCAGAACTAGTAGCTGCAATCAATGCTGAAGATGAAGATGAAGATGAAGATGGTGAAGATTATGAAGAAGAAGAAGAAGACGATGAAGAGGAAGACGAAGAAGACGAAGATGAAGAGTAAGCAATTTGAAAGTATAGACGATATATCTGTCCACAATGAAGAGAAGATCAGCTGATCAATAATCTTTATTTTAGGACAGATGAGAGAGGTGTAGTAAGAATTCCAGATATATAATTATAGTTCCTACAGATATCATACTGGCAGTTTATATTAAACACCATCCCAACCAAACCTCACTGGTGAATAGATATGCAATCAAAAGGTATAACTAATAATAAAAAGAAATAGAACTGAAATTTGTTTGCTGTGGATTGAATATTCAATATTCTCTAAGCAAAGCTGTAGATGAATCTTCTGACGTATTCCAATGCAAGCAAGGCAAGGATAACCAAGAGGGCTTGGTAACCCTTAGTGACAGCCAAGTAGGACCACTTCAGCTTTAATCTGGCCATGTTGTGGGCTTCAAGCTCGACTATACACTTAGCGTTCTGTTCAAAAATATACTTTGATTCTTCAATGATTTCCAATTTTTGTTCTTCAGTAAGACCGTTTCTGGTGACAAGCTCGTAGTCTCTCTTGTAGATCATTCTGAGCAAGTTCTCGTCAGCAACATCGAACGTGAAGAAATTCGTTCCCAACTTAACGATTTCTTCGTGGGACAAGCCGTTCTTGTGTGGGAACAAGCCAGTAGCCTTTGCGAAAGACGATCTCATGATTCTTCCACCGGCAAACAAGGCCAAGTACATAACATGCAAGTAGGCAAAGAGCAAGTATGGCTTTTCGGCAGTGCCTTCCAAGATGTGATTGGCAAATGCGATCTGCTCTGGCATGATAGGGTTGACAAACTTTTCCTTTCTGTCATCGTAGTAGAACAACAAGTCTTGTTCTGCCTTCTCACGTCTAGCAATTTCTGGCTTCCACACGCTCTTCAACATTGGCGTCCATTCGTCGTCCTTCTCGAGCTGGGCGTGGAGCGATTTTTCGATGGATGCAAAAACATGGTAGAAACTCTGCAAGCCCTGTCTGTAGATCTTGCCGTCTCTGAGTGCGAGGGCCATCTTGAGGGTGACCAACTTGTCGACTTTGTCATGGAGAGATCTTGTTTCGGAGTTGATTCTGTTGGCAAGAGCGCCAATGTCGTTCTTGGCCGGAAGAATCTCGTGTTGAGAAAGCTTGGTGGTGGCGCCGGAGTTTTGTACCTTGGACATTATGATACTATGCGATTTAAGATGCGAAAAAGATCGAGATATGGGAAAGTCGATCAGGGGAAAATTCTGCTAGCTAATGTTTGAAAATTACAGACAAAAAAGTCAAATGTCAAACGGATATTGGCAGTTTTCTGAGAAAAGCAGTTGTAGATGTAAACAAAGGAAAGTTGGAGACTTTTCTTCAAAAAAGTGGATTCTTCCCTTTTATATTTGTATGGAGTCGTGGCAGCGATATGTCCGAGAAATTTCTGCGCCTGTAGATGCGCGTCGTTTTGTGTAACCAAGAGCGCAGTTATCGGTGCAATCGGCAGTATTAATTGGAGGGCCGAGCACGGTCTTTTCTAAAGAGTGTACGACTCGGCAAGAAGGACGCGTGAATGGTGATCTAATTGCACGTCACCAGCCAAGAAAGAGTATACCCACTTTGAGGCTGAACTCTGAAAAATATTGTTTGTTTATCTTGGGGAAAAAGGGCTGAAGCGATGGGGTTAAGCTCAAATGAATGCCGATAAGATCGAATAAAATTCTCCGACCGTAGGGTGACTGTTTCTGAACAGTTTCTAGAGAAGAGCTGAGAAGAGCTGAGAAGAGCACAGAAGAGCACAGAAGAGCACAGAAGAGCAGACCGAAAAGTCCACAGAGAGCCAGAAAGTGATGTTTACAGAGGTTTTAGTACGAAGTCGTACTGGAATAATCGCACAACACTTCTTATTGTCGGGCGCCAATTCTTGAAATTACAACTTGGTTCTTGTATTGTCTCTGAATATAGGCAGGAGCCCTAATCTCCCAATTCACTTTCTACGAACTGGTTGCACCATATTTTCTGCGAATGTGTAATTCCGATAATCAACTTCTGCAGTTGTTGATTTGCTCCGATTAACGGCAATGCCACAGCCTAGCAAGGGTAAAAATACAATGAGTAGGGAGCTGGTTTTTAAACAATATCTGGTTAGCCCAACAATAAAGAACAGTAGGTATAAGCCACGAATTTGATTGCGAAAACAAGGGGTACCTGAAATTGTTGCAGCGGCTGGAGCGCTCAACTCTTGCAGGGGAGAGTATTAGGGAAGGTGTAAACCAGGATAAGGCTGAAGAAATTTGAGCAAAGAGTGTACGCTTGACCATACATGCTTAGGCAAAGAAACTTCGAAAATGTATTGAACTAATTCTGTTTCAATACCTTCACCTAGATGACCCCCCATAGACTTGTTTTGACATAAAAATTTGAGCAAGCATTGCAATTACGTCGTTGTTGGCAGGCTTCAAGAATTAAAAGTTGGAAGCCAAGTACCTTATAATTGCGCAGACAATATTGAATGATTGCCATCATAGGTTGTTGATATCCAATATCAGAAGCAATTGGTTGATATCTTTGACTCGTTTCTAAAGTGTTTGGGATTCATTTCTTCTCCAAGGGGAATTGCGATATTTGGTGGAGCGTATGGATGCTATTCGCAACTGCCATGAGGATTGCAAGCTTCCGACTATTTGATTATGAGACTCAAGGTAACGAGTTCAACCTTTTCACCTATCGTCTGCAGTATTCCACTTTTACATGATCGTTTTAGAAGAATTTAATACCCTTTCAAATATCCAAAATGAATCCTTCCTGGTGAGAGTATCTATATGTGTGCGAGTTGCTTTATACCACTACAAGGGTTTGATCAGGGTGGCTCAACCGTTAAGGAGATGGGACCATATTTTATTTACGAAAAGTCAACTCAATTGTCGTCTGAAAGTTCGCCTACCCCCGATTCCGCCTCGAAAGCTTTGTTGACGGGAACCCGCCCTTTCAGAATAGGAATTCCACCTACAGCAAACTATTGAAGTACATAGATCATTACATTAGATGACACGTACTGCTTTTGACAAGATGTGACTTTGATAGTAGAGTTTATAGTGATGGCATATATTCAGCCACTAACAAGAATTTACTGAAATCTGCTGAATTTGACACAGAAGATATTCAGCCTTGATAAATTATCATGTCACAGCCAAAAAAATAATCTCGCCCTGCATTTCGAACTGTCGTAAACTCACATGATGATAGAATACGTCAATTTATTTTATGCAAACCTACTAAGATTATTCTTCTCTGTTTTCAACAATGTAAGAATCGAATGTCAGCAAAAACTCTTGTACAGTTAATACTCATTCCTTGTTAGACTACGTTAAAGAGGTTTGTTGGTCGATATTAGAAAATAATAAATTGACCCCAATTTAGTTACACAGAAAATTCTATAGGCTTAAAATATGGTGAAATAGATAGTGGCAACCTTCTGCATCGTAAAACATCTGCTCACTTATTCCTACAGGATATATCCAACATTATTGTTCTTTTCTTTCCCTTTATCTTAATAATTTTTCGTTCTACTTTATACCTCGCCTAAGTCAAAGAAAAAAGGCAACACACTCGTACCAGATCTCCAAATCTCAGAAGATACTCTATCCGATGAACCCAAGTTGTACAAAATGGCGTGTTGATCACAACTTGCCGTTGTTTTAGTTGGAAGAATCTTTGAATTTTGCAACTGCCTTAGCTTCGGCTACTGCCCAAACTTGTGCAACGCCATAGCTTCAGCAACCGAATTTCAGTAAGTGCCTTGCAAAGTCGTTACCCTTTTTTCACATGAGCATATACTTCCCAGAACTAAAATACTTGAACAGATCTAAAAATCTGTTCTACTCGAAGGATAAATGTCAGTATAAAAGGCTTCCATTTCTCATTGGAAATTGAAATTATTGCTCAATATTCAGATATAGAAATATTCAAATTATTCATGCAACTTTCTTTCTCTTCTTTAAGTATTTTGGCTCTTGCCACCACGTCCTTTTGCTTGCCTCAACAAAATTCTAAAGCAAAAAATCTTGGTCTTAATAACTTAGTCAAGCAAGTTCAAGGTCATACAACTCAAGCAGTAGCACCTGCTCAGAAAACCAACGGAGTTACTTTATCTGGTGGCGGTATAGGTGCTGGTATTGGTGGCGAGATCTTCCCTGGAATCGCTATTGGAGCCGGAGTTGGTGCTGGTGAAGGAGACATCGAGGCCGATGGTATCGAACTCGAAGGTGCTGGTGTCGGTGCAGGAATTGGTGCTGACATCGATGGCCACTTGATCGGTGTGGGTATTGGAGCTGGTTTAGGAGGTATTGTCCTCTAAATAAGCTCTTGTCTGTCCCGAAGTTCCCGAATATTGCTGAGATTGATTTGCGATTGAAGGTAATCTGTTTTTCAAAAGAACTGCTCAACACATTCAGCAGAGGTTTCTTTGGATTAAACATGATGGAAACTCTATTTAGCTTGAATAATTTTAACGAAGTAGATATTAGGACCATGAAATTTTTACTATGTACTAGTTTGAAAAAGAATTGTAATCGAGATTCATTTTGGAGGTCATCATAGGTTTCATTGGAAGACAATTAAAAAGATGAGATAAAAAATGTCCATGTTGAAGTATTTGAATCTAAATTCCAATGAAGTCTAATTTTGATTGATTTCGTTGCCCTTTTCTTTTCAATTCTCTTCAGAGAGATTTAACACTTTCAGGGTCCTCATTCAGAAATGATACTTAAGTCTATTTCTACAATTTCTTCTTCAGCTGAAGCACAATGACATCACTGGGCAGCATTGGAGCTTTGCATGGAACAGGGGCGAAGGAGCTTGATAACCTGGCTACTGAAAAACTACTGGACTACAGATGATAGTTGCTCAAGTTGAGCAAGACTTTGATTATTTTCTATTCTTTGGTAGGGGAAGACACACAATATTGAATACATTTTCTAACATGCACGAATGTGCCAATTTGGAGATTCTAATGAGAATGTTTGAGGTGTTTTTTCTTCATCAAGAGTACATCTATTCTCTAAGTTGAATGTTTTGAGAAGTTAAGGCAGGTAGTATGAGCCTTGAAATAATACCTTTGTTGACCTTGTCTATGCCGCTCCCTAGGTTGCATAAATTCTGAAAACTTTGTGAATACAACAACAAAAGTTCATATTAACGCAAATTGTGCAACTTCTTTTTGACAAGGTTGACAGTTGCTGTAGAATAAAATATAACATCGGGATTTCTATTCAATTGTTTTAAAATCAATATAAAATAGGACTAATCACATTTACAGGTTTTCTCACTCGTTTTCATCTTGCAGTTAAGTATAAATATATCACTCTGCAATTCAGATGTCTGAGAGGGCAATTGGATATTTTTTCATGCAATTAGGCTTTTCAGTTCTCCTATATGCACACATTAATATTTTAAGGGTCCCCGAAGAGGATCTTTAAATCTAGTTACTTCAGTAAAGATTAGAAAATAAAGTAAAGAGGTACCCAGAAATCTTGTAGAAGTATTGTCTGAATGCTAGAGACAAAGGAAGTATGTCGGACTCTAGTGCCTCAATATTCTGTAACAATACGACTCTATCACAGCTTATCCCTATCTCGAAACCTCTTCCATAACGACTTCAATCCTCGTCTAAACCTACAAAAAAAGGTGTATCTCAAGACCCCCACATCTCAGATTGTATTTTAGTAGAACTTTCAATTCGAGTAGCATAAACTGCATATACAACAGGTACTTGTTTTGTTTGAATTCCTTCTATTTTGCAGCTGCCTAACTTTTGAAACTGCCTTACATTCCGAAATCATTATCGCCTTTAACTTGAATAGAATTCAATGCTATTATAAACACAATGAAGATAGAATTGGGATTTTGAATTCAATTGCAAAGGAAAAAAAAGTATAAAAGGCTTTCAATTTCATCATTGGAATGAAGTTTGAGTATTGAAGTAATAACCATTGAATACTTAGATATTTACAACCCCCCACCATGCAACTTAACTTCTCTTCTTTAACTATTTTGGCCCTTGCTGGTTACGCCTTGAGTGCTCCTTGTGCAAGTTGTAATGCTAACAAGGTTCCAACCAACAACCATCACGGTAACAACCATAACAACCATGGTAACAATCATGGCAACAATCATGGCAACAACAATCACGGTAACAACCATGGTGGTAAGACTGTTGTTGTTCAGCAAGCTCCTGCTCCCACACCTGCTCAGCCACAAGCTGAAGCTGAAGGTATTGGTGCAGGTATTGGTGGTATACTCAATGGTATCGGAGCTCTTGGTGTTGGAATTGGTGCTGGTGGAATCGGCCTCAATTGAATTTTTTCATAAGCTATTTAGATATTATTGAAGATAATAATACATTAGTTTATAATAATTGTAGGGTTCACATCAATTTTAAGGGTAACGTCTTCTGAAGTCATTAATTTAAAATCGACACCTATTCCAGCTTTTTAGTTAACCATTTGATTACCATAAATTAACTTTGGTAATATTATTTGTCCTGATAGTATTTACTGATTTTTCTTATTTTTCTTTGCTTATGATATTTGGTACTGAATATTGATAATAAATATTGATAAACATGCACCCAAAAGGAGTTTTGGTTCGAATCTCCTTTCCCTTATTATGAACAGTTCGGCTACAAGTAAGCAACAATAGTAAGTGGATGAGAATAATGACTAACTCTGCAGTCAGTTTAGATGTTCAGTTTGAATAAATACATCAAAACTGCAGTCTTGAAAAGTTGAAGCCTTACAATTAAATTAACCAAAGACCTTCAAACGGCTACAGTTTCATACACTTGGAGTATCCGTTACTGAGAATCTGATCTAGTATACCCATGATGTGGCAACAAGGTTGTCTAGAATGTTTTGAAAGACAATTTAGGAATGACCAGCTGAAGCATATAAGGCTCCATCTTACGTCAAGACTTGTGGGGTGGTCAGGAAATAACATAGTAAGACCTCTCGTACCTCATGAAATATACGTAACCCCTCATAATTAATTTCTCTCCTCGTATGGGCAACCCAACTAAGTAGCACTACTATTCGTCATTTTTTACTAAGAATGAGGTGTCTCGTCTGTGAATGAGGTTTCCGTCCATTCTGGCACGGATTTTTAGTCTAGAGGTACCTTTCGTAAATTCAGGGATGTGTCATCTGCAGACATCTGAAAGGTAGCATAATTCACATGAACTCTGATCTCATTTTCCATGGCTCCCAATATTGGAAAAATTGCAATTCTTTATTTTGAAAATAATATTGTCTTTAAACTTCTTTGGGCTATACCCTGTTCTGAATTGATTATATCGGCTGTGGTCAACAGTTTCAAAAAAAGCTGAATTGAGTTTATAAATCCAGCAAGTACCTACAAACACCAATCACTATTAGGCATGGAGCTCTACTATTTAAAAATAATATCAAATCAAAATATTCTACCTTTTTCTTCTTTTGGTGTTTCTAAAACTTATTCAATGTTTCACAAACGCCCTTCCATTCCCTGGATGCTTCCATGAAATTTGTTTACATTCTGTAATGCCTCATATTTGAAACCACATCCCTTCAGGGACTGATGCTTTCCAAATGAGTAGACCAAACCAGTGGCATGATACTCCTAAATTTACTATAAAAAGTCTTCATTTTCTTTAATGTTATTACAATTCGTTCTTGAAAATCATTCAACAACATGAAGATTTCTTTTACAATTTTAACAATTTTGGCATTTGCTGGCTATGTTTTGTGTTTACCAAGAATCGAAGCTTGGTCTGAGAAAGGATGTAAAGGGAAGAGACTTACAACTAGATGGTTCCAAGATTATTCAGATGGATGTGTTCCATGGCCATCAGGAACTAATTGCATAAAGTGGTTAGGAGGGGGTTATTGTGCTGTCGATATTTGCTATGGTAAAAATGCAAAAAAAAGGGAGGGTTGGTTGATAAATTGTCCATCGGGAGTAAATTATAAGGCATCTTTGACACCTGGTTACACAACTTTCGATATCACCAGCGCTGGTATTGCTTGCTATGATTTGGAGTGTCTGGGGTGGCTCGGCAGTAAAGCAGTCCCATAACTTGGGAATATGCTAAAGAGTAGACACTATCTTGCTGATGTTGAGAGTAGTGCTGGAGATTAACACGTTGCAAAGACGTGAATTATTCGGACAGAAGTATAGGAACTGATACTAAAGACATCATTGATCAATAGGAGCAGTACTTGTTCGTCAATACTTCATTAAGAATTTGTTGGGAACATTTCATTTTTTTATCACCTAGTAGGTATTTGTCCAAGTAGCAGGTGCTAACTGGTTTCTCTTGTTCCAAGTATTTTTTGAACTATTTTGTTTAGGTTCAGAAAGGAAAACAAAAGTAAAAGCAATATAGTGGATTTTATTTAAAATATCTGATTTTCTTTAGGTATACGTCAAATAAATGTGATTTTGCCCCAAGTTTTTGAAAACCTAAACATGCAGTTGCAACAGAAGATACCTTTAAGCTGCAACTCTAAAATCAATCTTTAACAAATTTAAAAGTGAATGTTTCATTTGCAGGATTTCAGTTAAACTAGAAATTGATGCATTTTTGTAGTCAATAACATTCTGATTAGAATTTTTGGTTGATTGAATAGGTTTTACAACAAATTCATCCTTCTTTAGCGGAAGGACATCCTCCAGTCTCGCCTACAATGGGAGAGATAATAAACTTGTTCCTATTACTGCTTTTCTGATCACATCATTATTTTTTTCTACAAAATGGGGTATTTATTTCCTCATTCTAACTGCAAGCCTTTCATTTCTATTTCGTTCTCAAATCATATGAGATTCCAAGGAATTTTGAACAAGATGGAAGCCCTGAGAGTGCTCACGGGAATACAGAAAGACAAAACCTTGGTGTATGCTTGACTTTTGCGCTAAAGTTCTTAAGCGAATTAAGGACAAAGTTACGACGGACGTATATATATGATCCTTATTACGAGGAGTCGACTACATCAACGAGCCCTATTCCACAATTGAATAATGACAAATGATGTCTATTTACAAGCGTTTGCCTAGATTGTATAATCAGGTATGGTTTACTGTGATAAAAAGAGTAGAATATATACCTTGTTAGATATTGATCCCTGAATCGCTGGGGAGCGGGGCGTCCACTGGAAGAGGGCCACCGGGACCTGGGTTACCCAAGTTGCAAGGCTGAGGTTGTATTGCTACACCTGGCCAATATATATTACCACAACCTCCATGACGATTATTAATATTCCCAGCAGGCTTTGTACCTGGTGGGCAATCTAAAGTTAAGATCGGAGAGCCGGTTGCATGTCCCGAGCACATTACAAGTATACAGTCCACACCGTCAACCCATTTGATACTATTTGTGCCTGAGGGCCATGGCACGCATTGATCTTTGTAATCTTGGAACCACCTTGAAACAATTATATGACCTGTGCAATCAGGACCTGACCAAGCTTCGATATGTGGCAAAGACGTAACTACCTGAAGTAGGGTAGCTAATAGTGAAATCAACTTAAAATACATATTCAAATATGTTCCTGTATGTAGGTAAATATATTCAGATTCTTCTTCACTTAGTTAATTTCCTTTCCTCTTATACCTCAAAATTAAATGTCACAAAAGAATTGTCTACCCCTAAGATACCCCAACTAGGTTCCCAGATATCCGCCTTGACCTTCCACCTAGCAAACTTCAGATAGATACTTCTTTCTCATATGTGTACTACATTCTCAGATAAAGAACGATATCAATACTATAGCCCTGCACACACTATTCTTTTTAACATACCCTTCTTGAAGCAGAATAATCTAGATCAATAGCCAAATCTATGAGCTGGATTCCAAAATCGAAGTGAGCATGGTGTTAATACCTTTGCTATTCTTGGAGCTTTTTTCCTTGTATCACTCGATTCGTGTCTCGGTGGAAAGTTACGGGCTAGTTATGGCCAATGACAGATTGGGCTTAATGGTCATATCTGGGCGTGCAAGGGCCATCTTCTCCACTTTTTGAACCATTGGTTCCGAAAGATGGGGAACTAGAAGAACTGGAAACTTCATGACATAAAATTTATTTGAAAAAGTGAGAATACAGACGATCAAGTTGAGCTTGAAATGACGGAATGGTCAGAAAGGGTGAGAGATTACTGAAGAGGTGTGGTGAGCTAGTTTCACGATTTTTGATAAAACAAATACTATCACTTGAGGAACTGAAGTACCAAATTCTAATGCAGATAATAGGGGTTATACCGCCAAGACTATAAAATGACATTTGGCTCAAAAGCTTAAGCTGAATGACATATTTTTGACTTAATAATCAATTGATAAGCAGTTTGCACTCTCGATAATTATTCATTTCTAAGCTCCGCTTGACTTGTTCGCCTATCCAAGCCCCTCACCAAGCCCCTCTTTCCTATCCCTGGGGCCCTCTTGAGTCCAACTCCGTGCCTAAGTTTGGAAATATGCTCAAAAATGTTGGATATCGAGATAAATCCCTGGAAATTGCCCTCTATAGCATTTTCTTTTGTCAGCTCCGACCTTCACTAAAACTGTTTTGAATATTGCCTTTCAAATCAGCTCTTTGAACAAGTGACACGATACTAGCTACTCACACCAGTGAAAGCTATATATAGAGGTCTTAGTCATCTGAATTCGTAACTATTTTTCAAATAACGATTAAATATAGTCAACAGACAATTTTGGATCTTGACATTTACTGAATGTGACTTATGTTTATCAAGAATCGAAGCTTGGTCTGAGAAAGGATGTAAAGGGAAGAGACTTACTACGAGATGGTTCCAAGATTATGCAGATGGATGTGTTCCATGGCCTTCGGTAACTAATTGTATGATATGGCTAGGTGGTGGCCAATGACGCTATAGACACAATGCTAAAGCAAGAGAAACAGAATAGTGACTTGTCCACCAGAAGTGAGATGTAAGGCATTCTAGACACATTCTAACAGAACTTTCCACTGGAACTACTTGATTAGATTTCCATTGTGGCTTTCAATACCAGGCTACGGTGAAGCCGTTCAAGCTCTTGGAGTCGATATTAATTGTGCGAGCGATCGGTGGACATGGTGATAATGGTATAGAAGATAACTAGAGTGCAAATTATTTCCGTCATAGAAACCCATACTGGAGCTGGTAGTGGAAGTTCCGAATTGAACAGTGGAAGAAGCAGAATTTGACAGTTCGGAGAAATTAAATTGAAGACATCTCAATTGATTGTGAAGTAACAGAAATTTGCTCGGATAGTATACTAGATGATCTCTTTGGTTCCACCAAATATTGTTCATCTATTTTGCGAAATGAAGGCATAAAAATCAAAAAAAAATGAAATAATTGAACACGGAAGATTTGGCTATGGTATATTTTTGGGTTAAGTAGAAAAACAATAAAAAACAGAAAAAAATATGACTAATTGATTTTAAATCGTTCAACAACCGTATAGGTAACATGGAAGAGAAATCCAGAATGATACATCAGACAGTTTTCGCAGACCTGAAAATTTGACAAAAAACTATTCTTGTATAACTTAGATAGATACATTTGCACCTGTTATAAATAAGAAATGCATCTAACTTATAACTCTAAAATCTAGAATCTCGACACAATTTCGAGAGCAAGTGCTATATTAGAAGAAGCTTGAAATGGGACACTTGTTACGTCGATCAATTGTAAGAAAAAACTGTATTTTGATTCGAACTCCATCAAAAGCGAAACATCGACTAAGTATTGTGGCTAACTATACAATTGCAACTTTCGGTATTGATAGAACTTTCCCGTTTCCACCTGCAATGGGAGAGTCGATAGAATATGTATCTACTACTCCTTTTGTAGACGCATATCTTAAATTTCTGCACATGGTCGATATTTTTTTTCGGTTAGGAGCCTTACCCTGTAGGTAACTGAGGACAACAATTAAAGTCAGCTTAGGAGTTAAATCTAAATAAACGTCATAACAAGACTTTATAAAGGTGAACCTCATATAAAAAAATGTTGAACCTGTAGAACTTGAGCCATATGCTTAATCTCATCTAGTACCTCTAAAACAAAATATATAATAGAATTAAAAATTCGGTGTCTTGCGCATGTTGTCGAAAATGTGCTCAGTTTGCATAACCCCACTTGAACTGATACAATGGAGCCTTAATGCTTGATGGAATCATCCCTAGATCCTTACAAAATATCCTGAAACACGTCACATATTGTCACACGATCAACCTTGGTTGTGTGGCATTGATTCTCTTGCGGAGAATTTTTACCGTCGCAACGAAATTATTTGGATCCAATGTAACCGCTTCCCATGTCAGCAAAAGTAGTTTAAAATATCTTTGATTTCTCAAAGAAATTCAATTCTTTCTTGAAAATCATTCAACAACATGAAGATTTCTTTTACAATTTTAACAATTTTGGCATTTGCTGGCTACGTTTTGTGTTTACCAAGAATCGAAGCTTGGTCTGAGAAAGGAGGTAAGGGAACGAGACTTACAACTAGATGGTTCCAAGATTATGATGATGGCTGTGTGCCATGGCCTTCAGGAACTCAAAGTATAAAGTGGTTAGGTGGGGGTTATTGTGCGGTGAATGTTTGCTATGGACACAATGCTGAAAAAAGGAGTGGTTGGTTGAATAATTGTCCTTCAGGTGTAAGTTATAAGGCATCTTTGACACCTGGTTACACAACTTTCGATATCACCAGCGCTGGTATTGCTTGCTATGAATTAGTTTGTGGTTGGAGCGACCAAAAAGCAGTCCCATAACTTGGAGACAATGGCAACCGGGTAAACTGCAACTGTGCACATCTTGATAATAGTGAAGAAGGCAATTACAGTGCAAACTGTTGAATCATAGGGGTCCATATATTGCTGTTGGTGGAGGTTCCGTTGCTGAAGAAGGCTTTGATCGGTAGAAGTAGCAGAATTCAACACTTCTGTGATTCACTTGAAAACATCACCATTGGTTATGACCGAACAGGCGTCTATTCCAATTAGTAAGTGTACTAAATAGAATCTTTTCCAGCTCAGAAATTCCTATTATACTATTTTGTTGTGTTTAGCGATTGACTATAAAAGATTAAATATTCGAATATCGAAGTTTGATTTTGGGTTAATTGATCTCTTTTTGAGATCACAAACCAAATAATATATTTCGAACATCTTCCATGTAGGTAAAATAGAAGAGAAATGATAGAGAATGTCTGTTGTAGCAATTTACTTTATATCCTTAAATGCAATTGCAGTTGTTGGAATTTTTCAGTACATTTGAAATATAACTTCAAAATAAAATCTTAATCCCGCAACAACTTTGAGAGCAAATGGTACATTAGAAGAAGCCACCAAGTTGCTATTTTGATGCAGGCTCAATCAAAACACTAAATACCGATCAAGTATTGAGACTGAGAATTCAAAACAATTTCAACTTTCGCCCGGTTCCGCCTGAAATGGACTATAAGTGTCGAAAGGTGTCTTCGAAACATATTACTACTATTCCTGGACGCAATTATTGAATTTCTGAATATGATGGGATGTGTATTTCCCCATGGATGGCTTAAAACATTTTTTGTTTTGAAATCTTGTGCTGAATATATTAGCAGAATACAGAACAAGACTTTGGCACTTGATTTTGTTGTAGCCTGTGTCTTGTTTGAAACTGATTAATCAACTTAAGGGCATATGAATCTTATTTAAGGAATAAACGATTATTTATGCAATGACATTATGTTGTGTAGATTTTACTAGGCGACTTCAATCCAATCTTACAAAAACGAGCAAAAATTTTATAATCAGGTATAATTTATTGACTAAAGCTTAGAACATATATACCGTTGTTAAAAAACAATTAATGACAGATTTGTCAGCATATTAAAGAATTGAAACTCATAGTATTATGGAATTAGAATAAGTTCAGCTATCTTAAACTCTTTCACCAATCTTCTCGTTTGAAGAGTTGCCGTCTTCCAAGTGTTCGACAGCAGATTTTTCAACAGGAGAAGAAAGTCTGTGCAATGTGGTACCGGCATCGTCACCGAAAACAACGGCAACCTCTTCCAAGGTGTAACCGAAGGTTTCGACGTAGAAGAAGAACACAATAACCAATTCGAAGGCCAAGACACAACACCAAACAATGTAGTACTTCCATTCGATTGCATCCATGGCAATTGGGTTGACGTAACCGTTGTAGACAAGAGTACACAATTGGGTGAAGTACATCAAGTTAAGACCCTTAGCTCTGTGGGAGTATGGCAACACTTCAGTAGCATACAAGAATGGCAAACCATTAGCACCAATATCGTAAGAGAAGTAGAACAAAAAGATCATGGCAAGAATACCTCTACCCAATCCCTTGTCTTCGAAGTTACGTTGTTGGTTAATTGCAGAAAGAACGGTCCAAATAACGTAACAGAGAAGCATACCAGCAATACAAACCAAGAATTGGTGTCTTCTCTTGAATCTGTAGGTAAGGAGAGCAGCACCGACGGAAATTACAATGTTGAAGACTTGTAAACAACCGTTGATCTTCAATTGTTCAGTAGGTGACTCATAACCAATACTTCTCAAGACCTTAACAAGATAATAGGACACTAAACCGTTACCAGACATTTGCATGATGAAAGCAGTAAAACAAACCAAGAATAATCTCTTTCTATAGGATCTAATCTTGAGGAAGTCAAAGTAAGAAGAGCTGGCATATAACTTTTCTAATTCCAAAGCAGACTTGATTTCCTTGATTTCGAATTCAACCAAAGCATGAGCTCTTTCGTCGTCAACGTTACCAGTGTGGTAAGCATTAAGAACTGATCTTGCCTTCTCTTCCTTACCGTTGTCAATTAACCATCTTGGAGACTCAGGACAGAACCACAAAGTCAAAACTTGGATACCTGGCAAGATTGCCTGCAAGTAGGAAGGAATTCTCCATGCCTTTGGCCCATGCAATTTCTCGGTACCAAAAGTAATCCAAGCAGCAAGAATAGCACCCAAATACCACAAAGTGTTGAAGACAGCAGTACAAGATGATCTGTAAGATGGGAAAGAAAGTTCAGCGATCCAAGCGGGAGCACCAGTCAAAGCAATACCGACACCAAAACCAATGATGATTCTTGCAACCAAGAAGAAAGCGTAATTAGTAGATGCACCTTGCAAGATACCACCTATAAAAGAAATAATAGAACCGAAGAGAACACCGAACTTTCTTCCCCACTTGTCGTTAAGGTAAGAAGCACAACTGACAGCGATAATAGAACCGAACATGGTACCGTTGGCAAGAGAACCCAACTTGTACCCTTCTGGCGTACCCATGGTAGTTTGCCAATCGGGAATAGCTTGCAAACCGTTCAACATGGAACCATCGTAACCATTATTGGTGGAGGCCAAGGCAATCAAGGCAATCATGAAATGCAACTTTCTGAAATGGCCGTATTTCCACCAACCGTCAGTTTGGAACAATAAGTCATTGATGTCGGTGTTAGGATCGTTCAAGATGTTTTGCTGTTCATCAATGTGATCAGTGATCGAAAGGGAATCGGTCTGATCCTTGATGTTGTGAAGTTTGTCAGACATTTTTACTACTTTAATGCACTTTATAGATCGACCAGCGATAGAAGCTTGTAGGCTGTAGTACTAACAAGTGATTGTTGAGATAATGAATAATTAAATCTCGAGAACATCAACAGGGGGATCCAGTGTATTTATACAAAACTTTGGAATTAGGATTGGCTCCAAATTTGACCAGCAGCAACCATTCTGTTGATAGTAAGGCATTTCTTTTAGTATGGGTCCCGCATATTATGAAAGAAAATTATTTAAAATTTTTATAATTTTTCTCCCACCCACACTATGCACCAGTCCCTAAAAAATATCGACCCAGACGCATAATCCCACTAGTTTTACGATCTGAATTCTGGAGTATTTTTTAGAGGACATTGCAGTTTATCCAAGTGTTTCCGTCAGACAAAAGTTAATAATGGTGTGAATACAAACACAAATCTGACATTTTCGTAGTTGAATGTCTTCACCAACAGGAGTCGTGACGTTGAACAGGAAACAATGGGCCGGCCAACAAACGGCCGCTTCTGCTAGAATGCTAGTGAGATACCCACTCAACCCTTTCTTGTACGTCCAGAAACAGATCGACACAGACCTGCTCAGGTACTATTGGAAGGTCGCAATAGTGGGGCATCTCCGCACTTGTCCGTTCACGTCCCTCATTTAGATTTAGATGCAAACACAAGAAACCAAAAAATGTCAGGCAAAACTGCAGTATTTTTTCCCAAAGGGTCGAACCAATAAAAGAAATTTTGTGAAACTACCAGTCACTACACAGAATCTGGAGTTGAGTAGATTCGGTATTTTTTTGGAGTCCGCACTATTGTCTAGCGGAGACACCTTCAGACTCACACAAACAGCGACAATTTCTGTTTCCTTCCAGACACGAGATCCTAAGGCTGACACTCGGGCTTTCTTTTCCACTCGGCGGTAACAGATTCCGTTCATTGTCTGTCTGGTACGGTGTGACCCAGCGGTCTTTTTGCATCTATTCGGCGAATCGGCAAAAATTAGTAAGAAACCGACTCCGACAGTCGGAGTGCGACCGCGACTGTCTGAGATGAGATTACCGATTGATAGTCCAATATCAGACACCTTAGCGATGAGTACGAATAAGAGGAGGGGTATGCATCTGCCACAACAAAGCAGACGACAGCAATATTTTCTTGATTGACACTTGGGGATGGAAGCAGGTTGACCTTCTGCCTCACCACCTGATCGGGGTTATGGAGGCTGGATGGTGGAGTTGAAGAAGGAGACGACACCACCTTCGAGTGTTAAGGGTCAATCTCCTAGTTGAGAAAGCGAGTAAGAAAGGTTGATCCTGAGGCTAATTCATAGAAAAATTGTTGGCGGGAATTGTCTGCATGAGCCGAATTGCAGGTTAGGTGTCTCTGCCGGACAGAGAAGCAATTATCAGCATTACTATGATTCGTATTTTTTAGGTGTGTCTCAAAAACGTATGGGGAACCATCTTGGGGTAATGCACCTTGTGCATTGAAATATTGGAGAGAAAAATCCTGCATTGCGTACCTTTACAACTGGCATTCTTAGCTACTTTTATTATTGAATATATTATTGTGGGCAAGCAGCTACCCCACCGGGGACGCCTATCTAAACTAGCAATCATTCCTAATACGTCCCAATGTATTGGACGGAAAACGGTTCGATATGTGTATAATTAGATATTCAGCCGTCTAGAGAGGCGTTTGAATAAGTGTATGATAGCCGTTTCCAGTAACGAATATTCGATAACACACAAAGCCCAGTGAAAAAAACATGTCACCTATTGCAAGCATATTCACACGAGATCCATCCCCAGACGATACTCCAGATTCCAGACACATTTTGCATTCTGCCCCGTTCATTCGGTAAAGTTAATGTGTCGGTGCCCCTCGGCTCACATCTGGGGCTTGCTTGCCGTGCAGCTCGCGCAATAACTTCCTGACCACTTAACGCAGACAGTCTGTCAAACAGACAGAAGGTGGAAGGGGACGGATAGACCTTTTGCGTCGGCCAAGAAGATAGAATGACTGGTGACACCTGCAGTCCGGAAGGTCTTTCCCGGCGAAATATTAATCCACGACCTCTAAATTAGGAACTGGCCCTTTGGTGACACTAAGATTTTGTCCATCTGCTGTTCTCCTGCAGACACTGCGATGGAAGCTCAATCCATAATTTTGTCTGCAATATTTACGAGCCAGGGCTCTTAGAAATATTTGCGAGTTAGGTGAGGTGATTCGCTGCGGAGTACATAATATACCGGTGTACATGGTGTACTGGTGGAAAGAAGACTGACAGAATAGTCTCATGTCACTGTAGCACAGCGTGAGAGCCTCAGACAATTTTTCCAATATCGTGTCGGGCATCTCACAAGTCAGCCGATATTCTAGAGCCGCCTGTAGACTCAAAGTTTTGCGTCAGGGTTCTTTGGCTCGAAACGTCCTAGACTTACCAGACCAGGTAAGCCGGAATGGATCTGGTTTCATCGCCATATCAGCGTCAGTGTCATAGAAGTGGCTTAAATCGAAGGAGGGGTGATCATGTGACTGATCAATTACCTCATTGAGAGGGTATCCCGCACTTATGCCCCATTTCCCGCATGGACCTGAACTCCCAATTTTGTGTCTGTCTGGGGATAGAGTTGCATTAGGCAGTCAATGCAGTTTGGCTCTGGCGGTGTCGGCAATTTCGAGGTCTGGGCCAGTCCCACCAAATTCACATTCTTGTAACTTCCAAAGCTTTTGAGTCGGCGTAAGGTGGATCCAGATTTTCAGACACCAGCCATACTGTTACCGCCCAGGAATCAGCTGTCTGCGATTGTCGGGAACCAGCTACCACTGGTGCAACAGACATTTACCCAAACTAAGAAATCAGGCTGCGAAATCTGGGGCTCTTTGGTTCCAGATGTCGGTTCCTGGGCTCGGCACAGTTTTCTCTACAATACTCGGGAAGTTTGGCCACCATCGTTTTTTAGATTGTCCCCAGATTTGATCCAGGCTATATAAGACTCTCGGACTGCTCTCTGATTCCGATCTAACGTTCATCTTGTTCAAAATAGAAAACAGACACTTATAGATTTTACATCTCTTTTGTCAAAGTAATTCTAATACCCTATACAATGTCTACCGGATTCTTAACTACCAAGAACACCAAGATCGTCGATGCTAACGGAACCCCAGTCGTTCTTGTCGGTACTGCCATCGGTGGTCACTTGAACATGGAAAACTTCATCACTGGTTACCCAGGTCACGAAACCGAACACAAGAAGGTCTTGAAGAAGAAGATCGGTGAAGAAAAGTTCAACTTCTTCTTTGACAAGTTCTACGAATACTTCTGGACTGAAAAGGATGCCGAATTCTACAAGAACGAATTGGGCTTCAACTGTTTGAGAATTCCTTTCAACTACCGTCACTTCATCGATGACGAAGTTGACTTGTTCAAGATCAACCCTAAGGGTTTCGAAAGATTGGACAGAGTCATCGACATCTGTTCCAAGTACGGTATCTACACCATCTTGGACTTGCACGCTACTCCAGGTGGTCAAAACCAGGACTGGCACGCTGACTCCGGTATCCACAAGTCTATCTTCTGGGACTTCAAGGTCTTCCAAGACTCTATGGTCAACTTGTGGGTTGAACTTGCCAAGCACTACAAGGACAACACCTGGGTTGCTGGTTACAATCCTTTGAACGAACCTGCTTCGCCAGACCACCTGAAGTTGGTCAACTTCTACCAAAGATTGCAAGATGAAGTCAGACCAATTGACCCTCACCACATCTTCTTCCTTGACGGTAACACTTACTCCATGGACTTCAGACAATTCCCAGCTCCAAAGGACTTCATTCCTAACTCTGTCTACTCCATCCACGACTACTCTACCTTCGGTTTCCCAAACATCCAAGGTACCTTGTACGCCGGTACTGCTGCTGAAAAGGACAAGTTGAAGAGACAATACGACCGTAAGGTTGAATACCATCTTGAACACAATGTTCCCGTCTGGAACGGTGAATTCGGTCCAGTCTACGCTTCTAAGGAAAGAGGTGATGAAGACCCAGACACCATCAACAGAGCTCGTTACCAAGTGTTGAAGGACCAATTGGCCATCTACAAGAAGGGTGACCCATCTGGTGACGGTACCCCAATCTCCTGGTCCATTTGGTTGTACAAGGACATTGGTTACCAAGGTTTGACTTACGTTGACCCTGAATCCAAGTGGTACAAGGTCTTCGGTGAATTCTTGTTGAAGAAGAAGAAGTTGGGTCTCGACAGATGGGGTAACGACATCGACCCAGCCTACAACAAGTTGTACCAGGACTTGATCGACCACATCCACAGCAACGTCCCAGAAAAGTACCACAAGGCTCTTTACCCTCACGGCTGGACCACTCAAGACTACTTGTTCAGAGTTGCTAAGGACATGTTGTTCTCTCAATACGCTCAACACGAATACGCTGACTTGTTCGTCGGTCTTTCGTTTGAAGAATTGGACGAACTTGCTGCTTCCTTCAAGTTTGAAAACATCAAGCAAAGAAAGGAATTGAACGAAATCTTGAAGGACTACTAGAGATGCAATCTCGTTCAATAGAGAGATGCTAGGTGATGAGGCGAAAAATTTGACTATCTGACTTTATAGAGTAAAATACACATAATTTGTGTCTAAAAACTGACATATCGTAACTGCTTGTACTGTCTTGAATCTCGTAACTAGACAATTAAGATGCTGGGTCTAATCCAGGTGCCCCAGAATGAAATATCCCTCTACGAGATTATGTTTTTACTGTTTCTCTGGTAACTGGATTGCTTCCATTTTCGGAAGGAACTCCGCGACTTGCAGATTGCCTGTTGCCCCTCCTACCCCAGATTTTTGATCACACAGAAAAAATATCTTGAGCGAGATACAGTGGAAGGTCTTCGCTTTGGGAAAGCACTCCAACCCACTCTTGCCGTTCCCTGGATGACATCCAAGAGTAGCTGAAATAGACTTCCACCAGGGCAATGTATGACAAAGCCCAACAACAATAACAATAACAATATTAACTACTTCCTACAGCGCCCTCGGCTGCTTGAAAAGAATAATACTGCGGTTGGGGTACATGGGATATTTTTCTTCTGTGTCTGGAGAAGTTGGGGCCCTTTTGGGTTTGAAATTGGGGCTATCTCTTCAAACACCTTCCTTGGTTTATTGGTACTATGAGCGATTAATTGGTTATTGTTATCCATTCCCTGTGTTTCGAGTTCATGTGGTGGGCTTCTCCGCAACTTCGATTACTACGATTTACGTAATACGAACTCTGGGGTTCCAAGTTAAATTGCAATCCGCCAACACATTCCAACCTAGTTTCTATCCTTGTCTATAAACTGTAGGCTTTCCTAGGAAGAATTCTGTATTTTCGCAGTTAGATCTGAGCTGGAAACCTTACTGGGCGTGAATCACAATCGAAGAAATCTACGACAGCGAGACTAAACTACAAGCGTATTGTTGAAACAACAATTCAACAGCAGGTCATGCCTGGAACTCGCCATTGTATCCGTAACAATCGAAGCCGAACATAATGAATGCAAAAATACCAACATCTTATGGGTATACTATTTTTTAGCCCGAGTTAAACAGTACATTATTAAAACGAGATTCAGATTCAAGTTAAAGTTTTAGATAGAGAAAGCGGCCTTCGTGTCCAAATGTGGAGTTGGGCCAAGCCACCGGGGTAGGCCAACATTCGAGCAGAAGTGTACAAGTCACACTAAATCAACTTAATCTAATGGACTGCGTTTCGTTGGCCTGGGAGTTGAAGTAAATCGGTCGTATTAACCAAGAATTAATCTAATAGTGTTTGAAAATGGGCCTCCCCGTCCCCACCGTGGCCACCCCTCCTTGTAGTATAATCTTTTTATTTTTTCAGAACAAACATACAATTTGCCATGGCGAGTTTTAGACGCGCAGAGTAAAATGCAAACTGCAAAGCATAATAATAGCCCTGGGTGTTCAGACATTTTTCGCCCAGTTCGCACATTTCAGATGAAGTCCTGTATTTTGTTTCAGGTTTTTGTCCCGCTTTTCTCTACCACTACCGTATTCGGCAGCAGCTCCAGAATACACCATATTGAACAATCACTCCATCGGTCCAAACGTCAGCTAGCTTGTCACGCTTAGGAACCGGACATTCTGTTCTGGCTCTGGTCACGAGACGAGCATGCCCAGGTTTTTTGTCTAAACCTGGTGATGCTTCGTGCGGAGACATCTCCACATTCGGCATTCGTTCCGCATGTATGCGCGTGGGGAAGGATACCGAATTGGGAACTGTTCCCCCGCGTATTCTGAATTTTTCATCTCAAGAACTTCTTGCTCGTAGGAAAGCCAACTCAGAAACTGGATTACGAGCGATTTCAGATGAAGAAAGTCGTGAGTAGCCAAACTTGTGTAGCTGAAGGGCATTCCCCATCAACTCAGTCCATCCAGCAAACTCAAGTCTCGACAATATGAGATCCAGTTTAAAGAATCTTGTGTTACATTAAAACCAACTTGTAGATCACAAAATGCAATACACAATGTTCCACATCAAAGCCGATCCAAACGTCTCGCAACAAAAATCGCAAATCCAACATTATACCGAGACGTCCCCTGATTACGTTTCTGTGCGCAGTGTAAATATATATATAGAGTCTCACATCCCGTTTTGACGCTACTACTCAGTTTCATATATTGTTCTTATACATCTTTTAGTTCTACTTATAACAACTAAATATCATTACTATCATGGGTGTTCAAGAATTAGATGTCGAACGTTTGATCGAGGAATTGACTATTCCTGAAAAGATCTCCTTGTTGGCCGGTAAGGACTTCTGGCACACTGTTCCGATCGAGAGATTGAACATTCCTTCAATCAGAGTCTCGGACGGTCCTAACGGTATCAGAGGTACCAAGTTCTTCAACTCGGTTCCTTCCAACTGTT